>NW_028185705.1:1877224-2022140 GCF_003343005.1 Rhea americana | reverse complement strand
CAACCGGAGAATATTGGGGCGGGGGAAGAAAACTCCTAAAAAAAAAAAAAAAAAAAAAAAAAAAAAAAAAAAAGATGATGTGATACTTGGAACTGATACCAAAAAAATTCATCCTCGTTCTTTCAGCTCTTCCAAGCTATTGTGCCGGTTGTGAACTGATGTGATATTCCTACCTTTCCTTGGCCATATTTTTGGTATAATAAGAGAAGAGGAAAATTAATACCTGAGGAAAACTTGTCAACTAGAAATTCACCGTAGTGGGTTATCTGCCTAAAACGTCCGTGTAGAGGACTAGAGTGCTGCGGTTGTTTGGAAGAGGAGGCTCGGTAAGAGGACTGACCGTGCTCTTGGAGCTCTTGGACCCTTCCTCTGACCCCCTCCGGGGGCGGCGGGGAGCGCCTGCCTGCCTGGCCTGGTGTGAGATCTGCGCAACTGGTCCGTTTATCCCAGAAACGGGCTGCCACGTATGCGCATCCGTAACGATTAGCCTTGACACGGGGAAGGAATTAGCTTGAAACCCAAGCCCTAAAACAGTTAATTTCTTGAGATTCTTCTAAGSGGAGATGTGCACGGGCTCCTTAAATGGGGCTGGCAGGAGGGTGCCTGGGGCTTAGGCAGCCCCCGGGGTCACGCGCTCGCCGCTGACGGGTGCGGAGGGCGGCTGCGGGGCTCGGCGCAGCTCCGGCGGGTGCCGCAGCCCAAGGAGCAGCTTTACGAGGCTGTCTCAAGCGACCAGCCAAACCGTTCGCTGTGCTGAACGCTGTGGCGGATGGGTTGTCCTGTGGATAATCCAGAGCGGAGGGGCTTTCCGTGGGGGGCAGTGCCGCAGCGGGGCCGGCTGGCCGTGCCCTACRTTTCCCTGCGGCTGGTCTACTGCATCAGCAGTGTCTGCCTCTTAGTACTTACTTGAAGAACTACATACATATGTTTATATAATATTTAAAATGAACTTCTCTGGCAGTAAATTCCAATCCATACGGTAAACCATAGTGTCAGCCATTTACTCCTTCGAAGGATTTTCTTTCTGGCATTTCTTTTTTAACTGCATTTCACAGCCTTCCTACTGAGACGGTTATTTTGATAATTTTTTTCTGCAAATAAACTATTTTTGAAAAACAGATCCCTCCTAAGGGCAGKCAAGTGTCAAATACAGAGTTATGGATGGTGTCAGCTGCATTTGGAAGCACATGCTCCATTTATTCATTACAGCTGTGAGAGCTTAGCTCTGCGATTGTCGAGTGCCAGTTTGTGTTCCTGTCACTTTAGAGCTTTTAATGAAYGTTGATCATGTTCATCCAGATACGTATTTGAATAAAGTGACTTTGAAACAATTTTTTAAAACACAGTGAGAACTTCCCCCCTCCCCCCTTTTTTGGTAGTATTTTAAAGTCTTTAGGATTAACCTGAAATGATTGCTGTCCTTTTCAAAAATAATCCGTGTGAAAATACCTTGCAGTCATTTGCATATCTGAAAAAAATCATTATAAAATGAGAAAAAGATTTGCAGATTTACTTTGGTCATCTTGCTAAAACTCATTGAGATTTTAGAGTATAGTTTGGTGGTGCAATAGAAAACCATTTTTTAAAATCAGAGTCATTTGAGAGATTTAGTCTCCAAAAAGCTATCTTTGATAGTTTAAAGTTATTTTTAATTAGTCCCTTATATCACATTTGGGAAAACAAACATTTCTCTGGCTCCTTTTGCTGAACTTTGAGTTCTATAATTTGGAGAAATAGCTTTTATCTCTCTGCTTATTTGAGTGAATGGTCTGTCCTACCAGACTCCYCTTGCTGCTTAGGACTGCTCTAGGAGATGCAAAATGCCAAAGGTGAAAGTGTTGCAGTGCCAAATCCATACCAAGATTCAGGAATCTGTAGTTTCTGCCCTGAAGCGCTAAGCGCTTGGAGGACACAGATGGGGGTCTAGTTAATGACACGTGCAATTACGCCCTCCTCCAAGTGCAGTTTCCTCCTGTTTTGCTTTGGATGGCCCTGAGTTTGCTGTATGTAGCCTACAAGACGTACGAAGTGAAACTGCAGTGTGATGACAAAGGTGTTTGATGTCTTTTGGGAAACACGTAATCAACTACTAAGTTCCAGGAACCCCATAGGGAAGGAGATGGTTATGTGATCTAGAAATGCTATACTCACAAGTCCTATTTTATTAAACATCCACTTCTGCATGGGCTGCTTCGGGGAAGGTATTTAATATAGATGTAGATACTGCAGAATTTATTGGAGTAGTTTAATTCTTCATTGTATCGTAGGTGCATAAATATTATCTTTCTAAACRTAATTGGGAGAAACTACATGTCTGTAGAAGGAGGAAAAATATTTTATGTGTTGATCTTAATAAAAATAATCTTTAGATCAGTGATTCAAAGCCTACACCCAAATTAAGTGGATCTGCAGACTCTGTATTTGTGAGGACCATAGTATGAATAGACAAATTCATCGGTCTTTATGGCAGGAGTAGAGCTAATAAATAGTGTTACGTTAGGAACCGCTTTTAAATGTTTACATGCTGATGTTGCGAAGTGCTGAGCTTTCACAACTGACACATCTGTCTGAAGGTTGGAACATTAGCATATAGATGTTTTCATTTATTCAGGGGCTAATAGCTGAATGCAACATACTTTAGCTCCTCTTTAAAGATATTTTAACAATAACCTTTTGTATTTGAGTTTGCTTGGAATTTGGGGAAGATAAGGAATATTGCAGTAGAGCAGTCAGATGATAATCCTAATTATCTAAGCTATTATTGACAGCGTCTGGTGTATTTTTAGTCTGATAGGCTAAGCATTATCATTATAAGTAATTTGAATTTTTTCATTTTTCTCTGAAGAAATTATTCTAGACTTTTTATGATTTAACCTGTTCTCTTGTGAGTGAACCAGTGAAAATTCCTGACAATTTAAAAATGAGTTAATTGAGAGTAAATAGTTTTAAGACACTTGTGGTTATAAAACTTGACAAGTTGCCCACAGATAGTCTCCTCTTTCAAATGTTACATAACATTGGCTTGAGGTCTTCATAGCCAGCATGTTTTCTCAAGCAGCTCTTGGAAAAGGTTCTTCAGRACTGAAGTTCAGCTTTTCCTCAGTTTTGAAATACTTTGCAGTATATTGTCCTTGCGTTCCAATACACTGCAGGACTATAGCCTTTCCAGGCTTTCATTGCTAATGGAAAAAGTAGAGAAACCACTTAATTTTTCAGAATAAGGCTGCGTCTGTGGCCAGCCCTCATGGCTGTCTGTGCCAGGAGTCCCTGGAGCATGGAGCAAATACCTCCTGAGAGGACGAGGACCCGCTTTCTCATGGAGCTTGGAGGAAGTCCAGATCCTGCTGTAGAAGTGCCAACTTTGACCAGAATTTGACCAGGAGAATCAGATTTTCTTTTTTTAAGACATTGTGGTTTTTTGATTCATGAAAACTTCAAGGGGRTTTTCTTTCTTGTATAGTCCGTTTCCTATACTTTATGCAAACAGTAAGGTAAAATGGAAAATGTGCTTTTATAATACTTCTAGTGGAGAACATTTTTTAGTTTGAGATTCGCTGAAGCCTGGGAACGTTTTCTGAATATAATGTCGTTAACATTTCAAGACTTTGTCCATCTGTCCYAGTTGGGAAAAATGCCAGTTTTCATCATGCATAAATGCAGAAGAGAAATAGTCTTTTTTAAAAAAAACACTGGGGTTTCTGCCCTCTTAGTTGAGATAAAAAAAACACTCCTTCAAAACTACAATTGTGCTTTAAAACAGTTTTCAGCTGCCAGCCTCCTGAAATGTTGATTCCAGTAAGCAAAGAGCTTATGTCCTGCTTGAAAGTGCTTGCATTTGATCGCCGTCTAGGGAGTCATAATAGCAGTTTCTGTTCCTGTATCATTTTGGTACATGGTGAGACATAATTATTGAATTGTCTTCTCACAGAAGCCAAACCTTAAATAGCTGATTGGCCTTAAATGGTGGAAGAGGCCTGTAAAGGCTCTGTCACTAGTGTGTAGCTGATTACCCATGCGTCTAATCACTGAAGCTGATGGGGTATTTCCAGCTGAATGTCTTTCCTACAAACACCGATCAGCTGACGTGAAAAATCCTTGCACTAGGCTGTTGTTTCTTGAGGCTGTCGGTGGCGTTACAGTCAGGACTGCGGAGCAGCCAGCCGACACCAGCGGCTGTGAACCCGCGTGGAAATCGGGAAGCTGCAGTTTGGGTCGCTGCTCTGAATTAGGCAAAGCAGGGAGCTGAATCGCAGTCGTCTCTCCACYGCGACCTCTCCGGCAAATTACTGGCTCTCGGGGGCTGCGTTTCCCTTGATGTCTCCCCTTGGAACAGTTCCACTTCGCCAATTATTCACTAGAGAGAGGATGACTGATTTTGCCAACCAAAGGTTAGAGCTCCTAGCAGAGATGTAAGGGATTAGGTTCAAGTCTCTTGTCTGAAGCTGGCAGAGGAGAAGCTGTGACTATGTCTTTTGAGCGAATGTTCTAATTGCAGGCTTATTTGCTCGTATGGGAATGAKCTCTTCCTCTCTGGGGTGGGAGGTGGAATTAAAAGTTGGTTTTATGACCCATATAGAACTGTTTGTTTAAGGGGAGAGTTTTATTCCTAAATATTCAAGAAATCCACTTCTGTGTGTGTTCAGTGTAATTGTAGGTCCAGCATAGGTCTCAGTTTCAACAGYATCTTTTATTTCTGTCTCTTTAATCGAAATATAAGTGAACTGAGCCAGAAAGAAAGGACAAGATGTTAAGTAAGCTTTGAGAAAGAAATGGATAATTGTTGAGACAGAGGTAACATAAGTAATTTATCAGTTAATGAATTCCTCCAGTATTTTGGAGGCTCTGAAGGTTAGCAGCAGGAGAAACAATAGTCGCTGACATTAGTTGCAATATTRTGTTCCCCGTCTACTTGGTGCATGACACAAAATGCACATCTAGTGTGGTCTTGGGTAATCAGCAAGGTGTTTCTGAAACAGGGATCGAAAGGAGGTCCTAAMCAGCAGACAAAGGATTATACCTGCTCAAGGAGGTGAGATTTCTTAATATCCCTTTCCTTACTTTAATGTGTATTCTTCTCTTTACTCCTTTCCTACTGCTACATGTTAAGTTCTGTTTAATCTCCTGAATTGTTTTTTATGTTTTTCGAAAAAGCGCAGTGTTAYAGCTTCAAGTGAAGTGATACGTCCAGCTTCCTGTGTCTCACTGTCAGTGTATTTCTTTACAGATGGTATCTACTCTTTTAATGGTCACTTCACTGTCTCTTGTTGTGCTATTTGCAGATTAAAAACTGATCTCTTCTGAACCACTACTTAACAGGGAATATCTAAGTCGCCAGCTAAAAGTAAAATCACACCAACTGGACAGCCAATGGAAGGTGGATGCTTTTTGCATGCTGTGTTAGTGGAATTGATTAGTGTTTTTGTCAGCAYTGAAGACCCTGCAGGGCCTAGATTGACAGTGGCTGTGGTGTTTTGTATTCTGTTTTTCTGCAGTTTCAAATTCCTTCAATTGTTACAATGAGAGACAGAGCAGAATACTAAGCATCAATAGATGAGTCAAGTCACATATGGAGCATTCAACAAATGGCAAGCTCTCTTACAGTAAGCCTTGTTATTATATAAAATAAAAGCATATATTCTATCCAGATTTCCCCATAAGGTTGTAAGAGAGACAGAGAGAGATCAATCATTGATAGAGATAGCCTATGGCAGTGGGTAGGTGAGCCTATCAAGACAAGTGAGAAGGCACACAAATATTAAAATATTTTGATTCTTAAAGACTTTTACTTATAATCTTCAATTTCTGCAGCTTGAGGCTTCCAGTTCATCTGCAACCTGAAGAAAGATCTCTGAGACCTTGCATGTGCTTTCTAACACAACATACTCCTTGCAGAAAACCGATGTATGAGAATGAGCCCCTCAAGGCAGGGGGGGATGTTACACCTTTCAATCCCCTGTTAGGTGTAAGAGGGGAAAAAGACTTACAGGAAGAGCCTGTAGTGGCAAGCAAATGATCAAGTAAGTGAACAGTAAAGTGAGGTAAGGTATTAATACTTGGTTCATGAGGGCTATGTTTACATTTAGTTTCTGAAACTTTGGTCAGCTATTATAATCTGGGGTCTGCAGCAGATGGAGCATAGCGTGTCTTCCCAGAAATATGGATTTTGCAGTGGGTCATACTGAGCAGTTTTCTGGMCAGTTGTAGCGTCTACCTCTTAATTTCCAGTCCTCTGTTCCTGAGTGATTCAGTGCAGCTTGTAGGAGAGTCTAAGGAAGAAAGGAGCTATACGCCAGGTCTGAAGTTGTCATGCAGGACCCAACTCCTAGGTCTTGGCTCCTTGCCTCGAAGCAGCTAGAAGATCCTGGCGCTGTAAGYGCTGCAAGTCATTGCCCTTGCAGAAGCAGATCCAGAATTGCTCCAGGTGGAGCAAAATACYCTTTGTTCTAAGCAGTGGTTTGAGCCCAGAGCTTCACTATGCTGGGCTCAGCTTTGGTTTTCTGTAACAGTATTGATGGAGAAAAGAAATATTATTGCTTGGAAATAAATACTGCTTCTCTTTTTATGGTATCTAGGGAAAACATAACCGTTCACCAATTTAGAGCTCAGGTGGAGAAGCACAGATCTTSAAGAGCTGTAGGATATATATGTATATTTTTTTGAGCTTTACATTTGGCAAAAGGGAAAACAATCTATATCTGGAGCAGGCAAAATTCGCATTTGTATGTTACTTCATCTTTTTCAARTAGAAAATACTACATTTCAGCAGATAAAAGTTGGAAATTTATTTAATAAAAGTAAATAAAATAACCAGATTATAGTTATCATCAGAGTATTAACTTTAGCGTCCACAAGGATACTATTAAGTTCATGGTGGATTCCAAGATGTAATTTATTTAGAAGTTGTATTGCTTCCCTATGAACTAGGTCTTTTAATCAGTTTGTCTTTAAATGGTAATTCTGAATTTGCTTTTCAGGTTAGATTATGGTGGTAATTTTCTTCTATTTGGAACAGTACTAGAAAGACAAGTTTTGTGTAACCTCATGATATTTCATGTTACGGTTTTACATGTTTGTTATAAACAGGGAAAATACTGACTTCCTTGTGTCAAAGGCATCCAAACACGAGGCTCCTTCTGTTTTGCTTGTTTCATAGAAAGACTTATTGTCAAAAATACAGAACCTCTTAGTGTTACAGCGGGCAAAGCCTTCCGTTCGACTCAGCAGTGCCGTCGTCCTGTCAGGACACTGATGTTGGGCGGCTTAAGGTGCCACCCTTTGGGGTGGCCGGGGAGAGACGCCCAGCTCCCTGTCGGTGGTGCAGCACCAGCTTGTGCCTTGTGTCCTGCCGTCCGGCCCCRCACGCCAGCTTCTCTGGGGTGGTTGATCCGGGCCTGGTCCAGACCACCGTGGCTCCACGGGTCTTGCACAGCAAGGTGAGCCCTGAGCATCTGTTCATCTACACCTTCGCAGGTCACCAAGGTGTCTTTGGCAGCAAAGGTCTGATGCTGGTCATTTTGGAAATGTGGATTCACRTTATAACCCATGTCTGATAAAAATATTTGAGTGTGAACCGTATGTTAATCCATCTGAAATAACTGCAAAGCAGTTTGAAGGCATTGTGGATCAAAGGCATTACGCTTTGTAATTTCAAGGCATTCCTTCCCGTATTACCTTGAAATATGCCAAAATATTGCTAAAAGCCAATAATAATGTCTGTCTTGAAATACCTGCTGTTTGCAGCCAGACTGTTTGCTAAGTTGAGTAAGTCACAGCAGTCGGTGGCAGTGTGGTTTGATACATGTACACAGGTTTTGTATGCCCCCTCAGCTACCCAGGTTTTTAGGTCTATGTTTCTGAATTTTAWAACACAAACATGCAGAGTTTGTTTTTGGGGGTTTTTTTTAATCGCAAAATGAGATTCAAAAACTAAACCTTATCTAAGCTGGAAGGATAGTCAGAAGTGCAGGAACTGAGTGAAATACTGGTTTTATTTAAAAATTTTCTTCTGAGTTACTGAAGCAATTTATTTAAGCAAGTTACAAAATAGGTTGAAGCAGAAACGTAAATAACAAATGGCCGATCTGTGCTGGCACACTACAAAGAAAATATTATTTTGGGAGCTTGCTGTAATTGATTCATTGCCTCTTTTCGAGCTACCRGTGGCCTGTCCTGAAGACAGGAAGAAATGGTGCAAGAAATAGSTTGTAACCGAAGGCTGTGGCTCCTCTCAGCGGCCAAGTTTTCGTGCTGTTGATGCTGCCCCGTCCGTCTGTCCTCTCTCTGGCCGCGCTCCCTGCGCTGCCTGGCCCCTGGGGTGGGTCAAGGACAGAGAATGAGGAATTCGGGRAGGCAGCTATCGAAGCTGAAGTGGTTCGGAAGTTGTCGACTTCAGCAGGCGGCTTTAGCGACGTTTCTCGTGCTTGACGGTGAAGGAGTACGTTGAGTGGTTTGTAACAAGTGGAACTTTAAAAAAGTAAAGTAATTATTTATTTAAAAGTATTAAGCAAATAAGACTACAGTGTAGATAAACTCTAAGCTGTACCTGGTATTTCAGTGTCTCTTACATCGTCACTTCTGGGACTTGCTAATAGAAATACAGCAATGGTGCCAGTAAGAACGTGAGTTGCCCCATYGGCCTTCGCGTCCCCTTCCTCTTCCCCACAT
Source organism: Rhea americana (assembly GCF_003343005.1). Classification (NCBI taxonomy): domain Eukaryota; kingdom Metazoa; phylum Chordata; class Aves; order Rheiformes; family Rheidae; genus Rhea; species Rhea americana. Next base: position 2,013,476 of record NW_028185705.1, on the reverse strand, counting down.
AGGCGCTCGCCCGGCTGCAGCGGCCTGAGCAGGGGCAGCGAGTGATGCCGACGGTCRCTTCCGCTTTCACTTCTTTGTTACTAGCCAGCCTTGAAGTATTGTAAGTGAAAATCGAACTTCCTTGTGCTCAGTTGTCAAAAAAATTCTGGCTCAACAAAACTGAATTATTTTTTAAATTCTGGAAAAAAAGTATCTTTTTGAAGAACCAGAGTTTAAAAAAAAAAAAAAATCATTGATAGAAATTTGCCTCCATTGCATCCAGTGCTAAAAATAGTTACTTGGAGAAAGTAACACTGGCTGAATTTTTCTGTGAATGAGAAAGGTCTTCAGGCTGTATTTACTGAAAAGCTGTTGTGCAGTTCACTAATTTGCTTTGAACTAGGTAGAAAAGCAAAGCACAAAATACGTTTTTCCTGGTGAGCTGATACTTATCATGTGTATTAGCTTCTACACTGCCACATTTGGAMAGCGAAGTGGAGGAATGGGTACCAGAGACCATAGATATATTTAGATGTGTAGGCTGAATGCTGTACATATATTAAAAAATAGTTATAAATCAATGTATAAAATGGCATATTTACCAGAATTGAATGGACTACTTCAGAGAAACATGCTGTCCTTTCTTTTCCTTACTCTTCAGTCGTTCCCTGGAGTTTTTATCTCAGCGCTATGAATGCGTAGGTGAGGTTCTCATGGTGAATAAATCCGAGGGAGATTTTTTTTTAATTATTATTTATTTAATTCTGCCCAGATGCTAGCCAAGATTAGAATTGGAAATAAGAAAATAATATCAGAAATATTTCCATAATATTTATCCCAGGCGAAGCCCTTGTTCTTTCTGTTCACTAGAATTCAGTATCTGCCTGTGTTCCAGTACGTTATCCTCCACTTGTCCTTGGTTTCTTTGCGCTTTTTAGTAGCTGATATTGAGCTTGTGTCTRTGAATGTGAATATGCTTAAAATAAAAATGGGAATTAGTTGTCCTTGGAATCAGTATCTATGCAGGTAATACYGCTGCAGAAAATGTTCCGTTTCATCCCATTCGTGAAGTCTGAAAATCATTCTGTATCTGCTTCTTATTAAGAAAAAAAGTGCTAAATCTGTGCTCTCAAAAGCAGAGAACTTCCCATGCTTTGATTTCTTAATGTAAGTTTGAAGTCTGAACTGAGGTCATTGAGGGAGGACGTAGCCGCAGCAGCCTTGTTGATCTCTTTCCGAGGTGCTGGTGAACAGTTGTGGACAGCAGGGTGTGAAATTAGGAGTGTGGGAACCTTGATGGGGGCTTTACCTGCCTGTAGCATCTTGGTGGTGTTGCCAGTGGAGAYGAGAAGTGTTCAGGAGGTAAAGACCAGAGCTGCACGTATCAAACTCTGACATATGTGCTACATCCACCCACAGTATGGCATCTGTAACAAGATTTATTTTCCGTGACCTGCATGTAAGTATTGTAAGTGTATTAAACTGCTACWTGTGAGGGGAAGGTTAGCCCTCTTGCTTTGAGTTCTGCTTCTGAGGTAGCAAGAAACTTATTCGGAGAAGATTTAATTTCAATAATGGCCACTGAATAATTTATTCACTAATTACAAATATTTTTGTAGAGAACACTTGTGTTTTTAACTATGCACACTGTTTGTGTGGGGGTAAATGATTTGTGTGCATTGGTGATTAGAAGTTCTGTGACACCTCGCGTTTCTGAATGCTTTCCTCACGTCTTGGAGAGGGATCGCTGGCCTTTAAAGTTAGGCAGCTGCGGCAGGCGGCTGCGCTGGGCGGGCGAGYGTGAGCGGCGGCCGGGCCGAGGCGGTGCCTGCGCTGCGTCCTGCCCTGCTCGGCSCGAGCCCAGCCCGGGCACTCTGTGCCTGGTCTCAGCTGTTTCTATTTCCCTTGTGTTTTCAGGTAGGGTGTTTTATTTAAAAACACTGTTGGCATACTGTAGCGTTTTAAGCGGTACAAGCCTAGGAGTGGATTTTTGGTTGTACTTTAATTCTTAAAATGGGCTCCATTAGATAGCAGCCAGGGAAGTGGTTATATCCAGGCGAACTGCAGTGCTGTGGCTGGCCCGGGCTCTCACTAGTCAGTCCCGAAACGAAAGGTTCAAGGCTTAGAGACCATGCAGGTGTTCCTGCTTGAAACTGCCTGCTCTCTAGTTTACAAGCTTTTCTGGATTTCTCCAAAGAAACCAAAATGAAGTTTTAGTAAACTAAATACTCCATCTCCAAGATATTACACTAAAATTATCTCTGCAGTTTGTTTTGTTGTTTAGAATACACTCTTCCAACTAAAGAAATCATTTAAATGCACAGTAATCCTTACCATTCAAAGTAGGAAAAAAAGAAATCAATTTTATTGAGTCTGTAGAGCAGGCATATGGGACAGAAATAAAACAAAAGTGTAATTGGACAGACTTACCATTGCAGGCAAAACCCAAATAGGTAGCATGCTATAGAAGGAATTTTTCTCCAGCAAGTAGAAAACTCTTCAGCTGTCTGACAAAATGTTTCTGATTTTCACTCCCTCTTCCTTTAGATGGGCTTTCTTTTCCAGCTGAGGAGTCAATATGAAGTTTTATCATACTGTGCGACAGGCCAGAAGTCTCTCTCGCCCCGTTTTTGTTTTGCATCAGGCATTGGCACAGACCACTCTTTTTGTTGCTCCTTAGGAAGCATCTACATCTCAGGGCTGAGAAAAAGCACATGATGTTCTTAGGGCAGTACCAGCAGTGCTAATGCCTCTCAACTCACATTATCCTAAGAAATCTTACTCCTTTGTACTTCTATAAGCTCTGCAAGACTGGCAGAGTTAAATACGACTTGTAAAGCGTATATAATCTAGCTGCAGAAAGTACAATGCACTTTACAAAAGGAAAGGCCTATACTGCAGAGGTAACTGCTTTTTTTTTTCATAAGCATTGTGTACTAAAGCATACCTGTAAGTGCAAAAATGCACTTTAGTGGTTAGCTTCCCATCAGCTGCAAGCATTCCCAGCTCTAGGAAGTTACTTCACGTTGCCAGCTGCAGATGTTCAGTAGATACTGATTTTTGCTTAATGGCTATGCTCTTGTTCAGTGGCTGTTGTTTATTTGTCACCGGAGCAGGTTGCCATGGCCCGCAAGAGCTGGCGGGCGAGTGCCTCTCTTCTTTCCCAGGGCCATCTCTCGACTCTTTATTTGTATTCTGCTCCTTTTCATGGTATTTGCTTTCTTTTTAGATCATTTTTCTGTTCCTCTTCCATGCAACAGAAAAGATGCATTGAGGTGAGTCATGCTCCCATTGCTTTGCATTGCAAGCTGCTTTTCTGTATGGTATTTTCTGAGATGCTCTGCTCCAATGCATGGGAGGTTGCATGGCTGAGACAGTTATGCAGAAGGCAAGAAAATAAATAGTTAAGAAAAACTAGCTTAATTTCTATCTCAGATGTACAAAAATTTGAAAATTGCATTCAAAAACAATACTTAGAGCAACAATAAAGAAAAATGTTGGAGTAAGGGAGTTAAAGTGACTTTGAATCCAGGTACATTATTGCTATATAGATATTGTTTGACTTTAATTTTTATTAATGTAGATAATGGCTTACATGGGCCTTATGGCTGCATTACTAGTGCTCTAAAATTTAATTAGATTTTTAGAGCAGCCGTTAATGTCTTCTCTAGGATTATATAATTCAGTGGCAATGCCAGCAAACGTCATCCATTTCATTAGACTCCGAAAAGAAACTGAAAATGAGATATTTTGTCTACAATAGTATTTTAAATTCCTGAGCCTTTCTCATAAAATAAACAAGTGCAGTCATGACTGCTTGTTATCCTTGTAACACAGTCTGTACATAACTTGTTATCACCTGGAAAGAAAAATGCTTCCTGAAAGTATTTAAAAAGCTTTTTGTTTCTCCTTCTGTTAGGTTCACTCTTGAGTGCACTGCCATCACTTGTAGGAAACCTGTATGTTTTTGAGGTTCACATAAAAAAGGAGTACTTAGGTCCTCCCCCACCCCATAGCAGCATCTCTGCATACTTGGGTATSTGCCTTCCACCACAGACATGTGCATTTTATGTTTTTATTATAAAGTAAAACAGTGCTGTTTTTATTGACCCGTTCCTCCAAAATATAAACAAATAGGAATTCATCAGGAACTCAGTTTCTCCTCTGCAGGAATTTCTTAGCAGCTCTGCTGATACAGGGAAAAAATGTAGTGCAGTTCATCCAAATACAGGCATTGAAACAGATCAGTCTAAACTGAAAATTTTATAGATAGTATCTCAGACTAATTCAGTTCAGGTTAAGCAGAGTTGGACATCAGAGACTCAAAGCTAATGCTAGCGATTTTTGTTCATTACCTAACGTGTACAAAAAGGTAAGCACGGTAAGCTGCTAAGAGCAATTAGGCACACTAGTGATGTTTTTCCAAAATATGCATGCAACATAAACATTTTTTACTACAAGATATGGGCAGGCATCTGTAATTGTTGTTGTGTGAAGGACAAATGAAGAACTGTGTGCTCTGGCATTATTCTGACTAGGACTGGTTTATGTACTGAATACACTCACGGAAACTGAGCGTGATGCTTCATTCATATCACATTCTCTTCTCTCTATGAGATAACAGTATGATAATTTTATGTATGGGCAAGCTGTCTAAAATAGTTTTAAGTGTATAAGGTATTTTATTCTAAGTTCAGACCTATTCTTGTTAAAACAACAGAGCAGGCATTTCAGTTTAGGCAGGAGGAATATTTTCTAAAGCTGAAGGTATCCGAATGTGGCAGTGGAATACTGGTCTGGGCGGCCTGCAGGATTGTCATTTCCAAGGAAGGTTTTAATGGACAGCTTTCAGGAATGACATAGGTATAGCTGATCTCATGCTGAGGAAGAACTCCATGATTTTCTTACAATACTTGCAGCCCTGTTTTCTGTTAAAGAGGTTGGGACAGAAGGACGTCAAAATATCAAGGAGCATAAAAGAGAGCAACTTTGCCTAAAGGCTGATAGGCAAAAGGAGATGCAAATTCCTCAACGGGAGTGTCGGTTGTAAACTGCAGTTTGTGGTTTCTGAGGGCACGCTCTGCGTTTAGAGGCAATTCGGAAAGGGCTGGTGCTGGCTATATTAGCTGTGTTCATGTGCTCTCCAATGAGGAAAATTAAAGAAGGGCAATTTTCTGGCTTTGTAAAATCTGGTAGGCTCAGTTCTTCCTTGTGTCACTGCCAGCGTTGAGAAAATGTACTTTAACTGGAAAGAATGTTGCAGGGTAAAAATGTTAACGGATCAAAGCATCAGATATGTTAGTTAAAGAAAGTATAATGATAAATGACGGTGACCTAATTTATGAAACAATCTTCTAGTATAAAATAATTCACTAATCTGTAATTATATGATTAACTCACCAAGAACAAAATCAATCCTGTCAGAATCATCAAACACCGTAACAAATCGCTGCAAGTTTTGCAGTAGTGCTTTGAGTGCTGTGAAACCACTCTGTTACCTTCCCTGAACTCTACTCGTGAATCCAACGTTGAAAATGAAGATGAAAATTCAGAGGGCAACAGTTCCATTATTTGATATTAGTGCTAACTAGAAGATGGGCAGGGAAAGTGTATCTGACGTGTAAGAAATTATTTTGAAGCTTTGAAGGAGAAAAGCTAAAGGCATGTTTGCTGACAGGTTCCCATCTGGCAAGGTGGAAGGACAGCAAATGCGTGTGCCAGGGTGCTGGGTGCATGTTGCTGGTCTAGGAGCTGAGCCCAGAGCTGCAGAAATGAGCACCCACGGGAAACTCGAGTGGCATCCTGTTTCCCAAGTGCCATTCCCCATCAAAGACGGGCGCCATAAGATGAAAATAGGGAGAAAAAACACCAAAAAATGCTCAGGTGATTAACCGTGGTTGCAGTATTTTTCTTTGGCAAAAATCCTCAGAATTTTTTTCCTTACAGAAAGACCACTTTTAACTACCACAGGCTTTGTTAGCTACTTACCTTTGGTCAAAATGATGCTGTTACTGTTGTAATCCTGTGAGCCATTTAGAAACAGGCAGATAGTTTCCAAGTACGTTTTACTATAAATATCTAAGAACAGTGGGTAAATCACTAAATATTAGATGCATTACATCTGTYGGCAGCTGCAGAGACCAGAGCGGAGCTCGCTGATGTATAGCGCGGGAAGGACAAAGCATTAGCCAATTAAGGATATCGGGCAGACTGCTAAGCTGCTCCGTTCATATCCTTTCTATTTAAGGGAAGAGTGCTCTATTTCATTGGGCTGAATAGCGAAGAGAGTGGATGGAGCTGGACAAGCGGTTCAGGAAATGACAAGATAACTATTTATTAGCAAGGAAAAATCAGCGTCCAGTGACAACCATTACTCATGCAGCATTATTGATTTTGCTTGGGGCAGCGATAGCTTGTTTAGTGAGTAGTTCCGGCTTAGTGCCATGTGCAGGCTGACTTTCCAAGGAATTCGTTATCAAAAAAATAAAAAATTGCATCAACCGGTAGAAATATCCAAAGCGTTACGGGAGACGTGAAGCAGATGTCGTAGGTTTCTTTTGAGATGAGTACGGCAGTATGTGACCTGCCACTGATCGCTACAGAATTGAGCGGTTCAGCAGCAGAAAGCCACGCTATTCAAAACCAGTCTCCAGTGCTTGTGGCGCTTAAAGGAGTCTTTCTGTCTGATGCCTGTGTCTTCAAGTACTTCTAAATTTTGCTTTATGTGTATCTCCTCCTTTCAGAGTCTGAAAAGGTTGTGTGTAAATAGATTAGTGTCTTTATCTACGTTGCTTCAGTGAAAGCTCCTGCCATAGAAGTGATTTGCCACTTCTGGAAAGCTTTGCTCTGCCCGGAGGGCGCTCTCTCTGAGGTTACAGGTCCAAATAAAAAACATTTTTAAAGCAAAGAAATCTAATCTGTAGTTAGTAGAATTTCTAAAAACATTGTTAATCCTATAAAGCTTTTCTATTTGATATTTAATAGAACTGAGTTAATAATTCATAAATAATTTAATGTACCTGATTAATTTTTCCCCCTTTTCTCAGAATGCCTTCAAAGCATTTAAGTTATCCCAAATGTACTTATTCAAAATGATGCAATGACCTCTCTTCCTATATCACTTATTCTTGATTCAATTTTTCATAGCATTGCATAGTTTCTACTTGTTACTGTTCATTATTTCTCCTTGTTGTTTGAGTAATCACAAATACAGTAAAAAACAAAACAAAACAGTGGTATGAAAGTATTCCTATTCCAGAGATCACTACAAATGTGAGAAGACAAAGGATGCCCCCCCCCCCCAAAAAATATTGGAAGTTTTCATGGTTCTCTGAACGCTAGTTTTCCTTTTTTGTGTGCAGGTCCCTCTTCTGCCGTTCTCTCCCAAAGCCTGCCTGAGATCACAGAACACTGGGATTGATTAAGTATTTCTAGTTTATCTCGCCGAAGTGGGATAGCAGCTGTATGAAGAAGAGCATCTCTGAATCTAGAGGCATGCAGGCTGCATTTTGCTCAGTCCTTCAGTGCATCCAAAAGTAAATGGAGGCTAGCACAGGCAAGGGGRAATGGACTCATCAGTGCTAAATAACCATGGTTTTGGATGGATACTGATGACCCTTGAATCCCTTTTTGGGGCACAACTTGAGCTTTCTAAAAGTATGGCTCTATATACATGTACTGAATAATTTATGTATTACATGTTTGGAAGATGGTAAAATAACTGAAAGCTTTCAGAGTAGTTGTTTGCAATACAGCAGGGGAATGTCCATTTATTTCACTACTCAAAATGTTTTTTTCTTCTGGAGTCCATAAATGTTCAAATTCACAGAAGTAGGAATCTTCAAATTTGAAGTCGTTTAGAACCAAATACCATGTTTATGCCAGGCTGTGACCGGTTCTATTTTTGGTCCTTTTTTTCTTTATTATTATTTCTTGGAATAGTTTAATTTCTGTATTRAATCAAGTTCTGCTTTTTTAAATTTTTCTTGGAGAACAGCAGTAGAGTTTACAGTCGCCCAGCCCCCTTGCTGGCGCTGCCGCCCTGTGTTGGCGCGTCCCTCGCGAGCTCCCCGACGTTCCTGCTCCCAGGCGCAGGGACAGTGCTCTGCCAGCGCTCCAGCCGTGAAGAGCGGCAGGGTTAGAAAGCAGAAGCTACTCCCTGAAAACCTGATGAGATTTTTTTCTATCGTTCCCCTCAATTCACAGCTGGAGGTCTTGTATTGCTTTTTGGAAGTATATAAATAAGTGTCAGAGTCTCAAAATCCACGCTGCCTTGACAGGAGCCGGGTTTTCTGTAATGTGCTCGGAGCAGCTGTCCTCGGCGCAGCGCAGGACGGCGATCGCCCCGGATTCTTTAAGAAAAGCAGATGACAAAAGCCTCTTGTCCTGACAGTATAGGGCAGGACACTGTCCTATGTTGGACAGTGGTCACAGATGACCGCTTTTTTTATCCGAGTGGTTATCTAACTATGCAAATTACAGTGAATTGCCCCATGTTGGCAGGTGCACTGAAACGTGCAGTGCCCTTAATATCAATTTGATTTACATAGTATTTTGCTAAGTACATATGTCTATTAAGATCAAGTTCAGATGAAGGATGTGGGAATTGCACGAGGGCTGAACTAATCCACAGTCTGGCAGTGCCTGCTTTTCACTRTGTGGAAATTTTCACTTCAACTTCAGCAAGCTATTTATTTTACAATTAAAATTAGAAAAACTTAATAGTCAAATATATGGCCTTAAATGTGATGGTTTCATTAAATCTAAGGATTTTATTTGGCCGTTATTTTTCTTTCGCCTCTTACTAGCAGTCCTTGGTGATCGTTCGCAGTGGACTAGCAAACCAATACAGTCTGTTAATGAATTTTCTACAAATTAATTTTCTCCACTGAGACAGGATCTATAAACACTAGCAATTATCTTACATGGACTAGGAATAAAAGAAAGCCTAACAACTTTCTTGACTTTATTTTGTGGAATTAAAAGTACTTCTCTTTTGGCCTTTTTCCATATGAGCCTCTACTAAATGATTACAAATAAAGTAATGGGGACCGGCATGAATTGCTAGATACAGCTAATAATGCCTTGTTTCAGGCTATTGACGTAACCTAATATATTTCCAGATGTCRCTGAATTTCATTGCACTAGATCTATTGATAGCTTTAGGTGGCTTTTCTTCTGGTTGTTCATAGTCACATTTAAATAACTTTTTTCTAAAAGAACCCCTTTTTCCAGCTGAAGCAACTAAAAGGTATCAGCATCAAATCTGATAAATGGATACCCCATGGTTAAGAAAATTACATAGGCTTAATACCTGAGGCAAGTGAGTTGCAATCWCAGCAAAAGAATCTGCAAGAAGCAAGATTGTCGTTTCAGGAAAAATGAGTATTAACGCTTTCCTAGTAACTGTAGCGGGAGGGAATTGTCTTCATCTCYGGTGTATGTGTATGGAGATTTAAGAACCTGTGGTAGATAATTTTCTGTGTAGACTTCAGGAATATTTATGTTTAAGTTAATATAGATCAAGTTTTATTAATCCATGCAACTTTAACAGAAAATGCAGATTCTCCTGTGCTTGACCTATTCGATTGGTGGAGGAGGAGAAATATCTGCAAAAAGACTCCAGAGCAGGGGCAGCTTTTCCCCGCAAGCTGCTTGTGGTTTGGATATGGTGGCAGCCGTTTAGCGTCGTGAGTGCAGGTCACCGCCTCTCCGGCTGTGTTTTCTGTTGGCAGTTTTCTGGCTAACAAGCCACTGAGTTAAGCCAGCGGTGCRTGTTTTGAGCGACTGAGGCTTCCTGCGTGGGCTGTGTGTGGCTGCCGTGTCCCTGTGCGCGGGCCTGTGCTTTGGGAGTGTCTTCTCAAAAGGGGCACCAAAGCGGTGTGCATTTTTTTGAAGGCAGAGATCAGTTGTGTAGCAGGTGTATATGAGGTCCAGTAAGTCCCAGGCTTGGTGACTTAACAGACTAGCTGTTAACAGGATTGGTAGTATTGGTAGTAGTATGGTGGTGGGATTTTTTTTTCTTTCTCTCTCTCTCTCTTTTTAAGACGGCTGGCATGGAACAGAAGCTGTGTTGCATGCAAAGCCCAAAGCCATTTAATTCAAGTGGCTGGCGTGATTGCCTGTAAAGGCTTTCGAGTCTTTCATGGTGAAAGACTCAAATGTCATTTTTAAGATAGGTTTTTACATAAAAGAAGGATTTAATGCTCAAAATGTCACCTGCTGTAGAAACTAAACAGAGGAGGAAGAAAAAAAAAGTAGTAGTTTTTACAGGCATTTTTGCTCATCTAAACATAGGGGGAATTGTCCAAGGTTCTGAAGACACTGAATGAAAAAGCCCATGAATTGTGTTCAGTGATGGCATCTCTTAGTAAATGCACTCTTTTCTTAGATATCTGTTATTTGTACAGTGACTTGTCATTGGCTGTAAATTGGATGCCCATCAGCTTTAGATGGGCTGGTATGAGGTTCTGTTCAGCCTGATGGTAAAATAATTTAGTGTATGGTTTTCCTAACCAAAAACAGAGCGGTGAAAGCGTAGAGGAAGGGCTAAGGTGAAGGCTGAGGCCGAAGGGGTCCGGCGGCCCCGCGCGTCCTTCCCCGCTGCAGCGCGGTGGAAGCACCTGGAGCTCGGTGGAGCCCCGAAGCCCCTCGCCGTCGCYGGTGCCCTTGGGGCCTTGTAGGGGGAAAATGCCACTTTCAAAGGAGCTTCTGAGGCTCTGCCAAGAAACAGTGCTATCTGCCGAGGCCACGGTAATGCTGTTAACTGCTTGCTCTTAGGTAAAGGCCCAGGGCTACCACTGAAATGGCAGTAAGCGTAAATTTTTGTTTTTCTTCAGAAAAGCTCTGAATAGTAGATAACTACAGAATTTTGAGGATTAGCCCTCAAATCAGTATATAGAGATATGTAAATATATCTCCTTCTTGTAATATGTGGTTTTTAGGGATATAGGAAAGCCAGTAAAGAATTATAAACCTGTTTTTGCTTAAAACCCTACTGGAGTAATCTCACAGTTTGAGAAGTCTGACTGCAATTGGATCATCCATTGAACTGTCCATTGAAGGACAGATTTTATTAGTTTATTTTACAGTTCCCTCTAGAAAATATTATTCTCAGAAGGCAAATTTAGCYAAGGCACAATAAGTTTAAGCAGAAAATAAATCCCTCAAGATGAATAGGAAAAAACTTTAGAAGTTACAAATCATGAACTAAATAACTTCCATTTAAAAGACTCAGAAGACTTTTGCTAGGACAAAAATGAAAAATAAGGGGAGAATGCTTCAGAAAGAAACATTCAAATTCATGTAATAAATACGAGCAGAATAGACATCTAACATGGGTATGGCAGTCAAACACACAGACTTGTAAAAAACAGACAAAAATAGCATTTTTTTGACTACTCTGGCTTTGAAAGCATGGTTTTAAATACTTGATTTTAAAGCTAATGAAGGACTTTTTGAGACAATGTGTTGAAAGAAATTTTAGAGGCCCACGTAACTTTGATTTACTTTTGAACAGAAGCAGAGTATGCATCAGCTATTAATAACAAAAACCAGTGTTCTGTATTTTCCATAATCAGAAATGTTTAACTGTGGTTGGTAAGTGCTTCTGTTTCGGTCTAGTACAGGCTGGAGCTGTAGGTATAATTCGGCACTGAGGATGAGTGTAGCTCTTTGGAAATGCTAAAATTTTGATTTATAAAAAGTAGATTTTGTTTTACAATAAGCTTTTCTTTGGAAGTTTTTTTTTAAAAAAAATTTGTGGTAGCTTCCCACCCTCACTCCTGATTTCCCATAGAGCAAGGGTTAGTGGGATAGAGCGATTTGAAGTAAACAGTATAGGTTTAAGAGATTAATTAAAATAATCCTACTGTAAATTTCCTAATGCTCTTTACCGTTCAACGTTTGAATACTGTCTTTGGAGGATGGAGTGTTTGGGTTAGTGCTGAAAAGTTATCGCTTGAAAGTGGCTGGGTACATCTGTTCAGATACCGGAGTGGGCAAGGTCAGAAACRTCCGGCGTGTTGGTAGTTTGTAATCGGCTGTCTGCAGAAAGCACCGGGGAGCTCAGTCTGTTGCGTGCACTTGGATGCACTAAACCGACCCACCACGAAGCCGTTGGAGCGTAGAAAAGGCTTGCTAAGCTCRCGGAGGTAATTACGGCAGCTGGACCATGCCCGTGTCAGACAGGCATCAGTTGATCAACTTGAATGTTCTGGGTGATTTTTCTATTAAGAAAGCACATTTTGACATTCAAACACCTTATGTGACATTAGGGAAAATATATTTTAAAAAAATTTACAAATGAAATTGTTCTCATAATCAGTGATGCTATTGGGAACCACAAAAAATTCCAGCAAGCAAAACCACCCTGAAATCTGTTAATATTAGTTGTTCAGATGAATTATAATGGTACTTGCTGTGGTCTGTGTAAGTAGGGAAAGAAAGAAATGGACATCCAGAGGCCTAGCTTTTGCAGCTGGTTGGAATTCGTCACTCAGGATATAAACTCAACTTCATTATAGTGATAGGAAATGGTTAGTTTACATAAGTGCAAGAGAACTAAGAGTCTGCAAGACAAGAAAATAGGAAAAAACAAGGCACAATGGCACAGTCTGAAGTAGCTGGTAATTACTGATTTTTATTTCACTTGTGTGGAAAATAACATGCTTGCTGTTCAGCTCTGTTCTCAGCCTGTAATGTGAGTGTTGGTCTTAGTGTTTCAGGTTGTATGCCTTCCGGGCTCATGTATGCACAGCAGGCTCTTTCCGTGCCTGCAACGCCAAAATGTTACCATTATATTGGAGCAATTAGAGCTAAAATGGCCAGTGGCCATTCTGATTTCTGTTCTTCTAGCTAGAATCTGTCTAGGCACTTGACTCCCAAGACAACACTAGCACTTGGTACGTGGGTGAGCACTGATTCTTGTGTCTATTCTTATGCTAGTTCTACGTGACTTCAAATGAGTAGTTTGAAAGTCTATTATTTGAAGCGTTGATACCACGATTTTTTTTGTAAGCAATTGTATTTGGTTCCTATATTGTGCAGTTTAATAATGATAAATTTTATATCCCATACAAAGGATTCCTGTTATACTGACAAAATGCGTTTCGCAGTTTCTTGGAACACTTCTGCCCGTTTATCTGCTCTTCTGATGTCCGCTCTCTAAGAAGTACAATGGACCTTTCTTCAGGCCGTGACTACCTTCCCCTTCTGTGTTCATCCGTAGGTGAGCTCACCTCGATAATGGCTGGAGTCCATAAATTCTACACAAATACAAGCAATAATTGAGCAATTTCAAACATGCACCAAAATGTAAAGCTTCATTTCTTGCCATCAGTTACTGTGCTAAGATGAAGACTGGTATCCATCCGTAGATTTTCCTCATCACCAATACTAAGCATATTTAGAAGTTTGTCATGCTTTTGTTGCTGCCAATCCAATTACGGTACTACTTCGGAATGAAGGAGAAACCATCCTTATTCCTCCGGTGTTCCTAAATGATTTTCTTTATCTTTATCCTTGATGTAGTTTACCAACCTTAGGAATCGTGGCGTAGGTAACATGGGTTATCACAGTATTCAGGTAGCTAGCTGGGCATACAAATGCTTTTATAAGCCCGAGCATGTTCAGCGGTTGAACCTTCACCTGTCTTTAATACCCTCGTTCAATCTTAATCAGCTCCTGTTTGAGTTGTATTCTGTGTCTGAATTGCAGCATTGGCACTGCCCTTGCTGACAGTAAGAAGAAGCTGGTGAAAGCCTCCGCCAGCTGTGCGCTGCTCCCTTGCTCTGGGGAACTCATCGTGGGGCTCATCCATATCTGCATGCGGACATGTGCGGAGCTGGAAAAACCTTCATCGGGTCTTTGTTTCTCATCATAGAGATAAATTATCAAAGCGTCATCCAATGTTAGTCATAGCAAAACAGATAACCCTAGTTGATGATGATGAAAAATTTCCAGCAGAAAGCAGTGTTCTTCTGAGGTTTAGACTAAAGTGACTTTTCTAATAGATTCAGTTATGTCTCACTGAAGGCAGAACTGATCACTCTCGGTGAAAGGTTCGTGTGATTATTTCTCAGTATTTTATATCCCGTGCTATTTAATAGTACTTTCTCATAAGCATCCTACCAAAGCCGTAAACACTTCCTCCTGCTAACCTAATGACAGATCCAGTGCCCGGAACCAAATCTGTCATGTGCAGCTCTCCAAGAGGCAGGCTGAAAAGTCCTGTTCCACCTTGAAACTGGTATTTGGTTTTACCAGCATCTGTCTTCACTGTTCTGCTTTTTTCTTTGGAGTGTTTTACCTTGGATTTTACGTTTCTGTATTTCTTCATTCTATATTTTCCTGTTACCTATTACTTTTGGCTCTTTTATCTTTTTAGCTTTTGCGCAAGCCTCTCTAAGTCTGTGGGGTTAGGATTTCTTTGTTGTTTTGGGTTTTTTTTTTGTTTTGTTTTGTTTGTATTTTTAGGGGTTTTTTTGTGTGTGTGTGCTTGGTTTTTTTTGTTTGTTTGTTTTAGGAATAATGTTCTGCATTTTTTTTCTGCATCTTTTCCCCTTTACTTCTTCTATCTTTCTTCCTATCTTCCTGTTACCATGGGTAGGCACCTCTCTGCCATTCCCATTTTTTTGACTGGCTGATTTTGCTCCAGCTTAGCTCAATCTTAAGAACAGAATAGACCTCAGAATTTACAGAAATTTACTCTTAGGTAAAGAAACAAAAACAGAATTTACTGCTTAGGTAAAGAAATGATTTAAGTAAATTAAATTAATATGTCCCGTAGATATTTGAGCTCATAGTGTTTTTGTTACCATCAATGCTAATTATGTTGTGTTTGACTTGCCCAACTAGTTGTACTCAGCCCTGGCATTACTTTTTTAGTAGTAAAATCATGCAATTTTTTCCTGTTGTCTCTGCCTATTCTGGTTTTATATTGCATACTTTTCTATGGTAGGGTTTTTTCTTACTTATTCTCATCAGCCCTGCTTCTATCCAAAAAGCTGTGCTCAGCTTTATAACTTCCACTCTTGTCACCTTCATTTAAGTAACCATCATCTTTTCACCACATCTAAAACTTCATCTTTCTATCTCCTGTGCATCAGCCTTACCAGTTACAAYGTTAATGATCACAGTTCAATAAGCATCTTTTTTTGAGCGGTGCTTAGTTTCATTTATCAAAAACTGCTAATGTTACCCTCTTCTTAGATAACTGTCCAGACTTGCGCACAATGCTCTTAAAGGCCTTTGACATGCAAGCCTCACCATTTCAGTGATCATCTTGCAGCTTTTTCCACTTCTCCTCTTCCTGTTGACATTGTTGGTTTATTTAACACTGTTGTTTTAGACATTTGCTGTATTTCTAAGTCAATCCAAATTGTCTGTCTTCATACTAGTTCTAAAATTTCAGTAGTTCATTGTATTTCAAAACAGAAAAATCTTTCATTTATGTACCAACTAAGACATTAAGGTATATACTGTTCTCCATCAGTGTCAGAAGTCCGCCTTTCTAGCAGGCAGTGAAGGTCTCTATGTAGATTCTAAATGTGTTTTTTAGCAGAAGTAACAGCTTTCATCAGACCAGCTGAAATAGGAAAAAAGACTTTTGGACCCTTCTTTAGGCTTGAAAACAGCAACCTTCAGGCAAGTATAGGTTGTGCTTAAGAGTTCAGGTTGACTTTGCTTGATGAGAAGTTGGAAAGAAAATCTCCTCTGAAGCACAGGAGAGCGTTGGCAAGAGGGAATGGAACGAGGCCTTTCGTGGCTTGTGTGGAGCTGCGCAAGAACCGCAAGGGAAGCTACACATGCCATAAAGCAGTTAGAGGAGAGAGAGAAAAAAAAAATGCACTGCCATAAAGCAGAGTCCTTAAAACTCATGAATTGTAGTTCAGAAGACAATCTTTTTGAAGGTATTTTCAGTCCTCCTGTAAGGATCAAGACTGAGAAGTCAGAAAAGGGTTGAGAAGCTGTTTTGCAAAAAACACTCTCCTGCTGTTAAGCCAGTATCCATCCTTCATCAGCTCTGTGCACATTCATTCCCTCGCAATCTCATTGCTTGGTCTCACCCATACAATTCTCTTGAGTGCATTTTGTGTGCCATGTTCTGCATGTGTGTTTAGGATCCGTGGGTTTTGGTGCTCCTGTGGTAAGGGACTTTATGAGGGAGAATATAAGAATAGTTGAGGTTGTGCTTTTGCCACTCTTACCCTCTCCTTACTTAATCTAAAAACTTCCACTCCATCCTTCCCTGCCTTACTCCACTATTTTAACTACCATAGGGATCASTTGGTTATTTCAGATGGAAAAAGCTATTGAGTTGTAAAATGTTTTACTTTAAGGAAATTAATTTTCAGCTAATAGAGTTTTGTACTTTCACTTCAGTGTCCACAGCAAATTATTCGAGTGCCCTGTGAAGCCTTCCAGCAAATGCCTCCTGCCCTGCAGGAGCTGACAGAGAGCTCTTTGCTCTCCAGGCCTCTCCATTGTGCCTCAACTCTGCATTTTGTCTTTGAGATAACTTTTTTTTTCATCTGATAGCCAGTGTATTCAGGATGGAATCTCTCATCTCAAACTATAATTTATATATTTCAGAGTATTTTAAATTTTGATATTCTGATAATTTCACACTTGCGACCCTGTTGATGTTACCAGTCCTCACAAGGTATAGTGAATCTCTGCAAGTATGTTCCACCTATAATGGAGAAAAACTATGGTAAATTAACAGGTAAATTGCCCTATATTGTAATAATCATAAACAGGAAATCGGACATATCTATTTATATGTTGTAATCTATTTGGTGCCATAAACTTGGTTGTTACATTTTATTTTATCATTTAGATAAAACAGAAATAGTTAATGGCAGAATTAGAATCACTGTCCCGGGATTGTCCTGTTGTTGTGCTTGCTAACTCAGTTACCTGAAAAGTCTTCATTAACTATGCCTGAATCTTTCCTGAATCTTTGCTGAATCTTTGAATTCTTTCAGCAGAGCGCAGGCTCTTCGCACCTCACAACAGGAGACAAGAAGGTATTTCCCGCTCCATCCAGGACTAGGCCTGTGTAACCATGCTGTTTTGTTACAGAAGAAAGTACCTTGGTCGCTCTCAGATTATGATGGTGATAACTGTGGTGTCTAGAAGCTCCTGGTCAGGGAAGGTAGAAGGATAAGACTAAGACCCCTCTTGGCGTGGGGCTGACCAAGCTGCAGTTCTCCCCCAGGAGCTGCTGGCACCATGTGCATCATCCATGTGTGAGCTTGTGGCCCAGGGCCCTCCCCAACTGAAGCAGATGACCAAGGTGACACAGTTCTCTGTTTGCCTACACAAATACATGGTTTAACAGTGTTGTCTGAATTTCAACAGAAAAATTYAGCTATATCGTAAAACTACTATAAATGGGTTGTGCTGTGCTACCAGTATGTGGTAAATGCGGTTAATATAGTGTCAGTTCTGCTCTCTTTTGCAACTAATTGCCGTTTGAACGGACTCCTTAGTGAAGCGATTATAGGAGCCATAGTGTTCAAGTAGCAATGGACAGGAAAAGATCTAGAGAAACAGTGTTTTAGGAAGCTTTCTTAGCAATCAGTAAGGAGTTAATTCTCATTGTCTTTTCCATAGACCATTGCTAATTCCTAGCTATCCGCAAACATTTATATTAAAAGCCTGCAGAGACTAGGTCTTCCAAGTCTCTGAGCAGTCATTTGACAACCTGCGAAGTAGATGATGAGCTCTAGTGGGGTTGGGAAGTAGGTGGTGTCTAGAGTAAGTGTATTTGAAAAGAAGGTGTGAAAATTCACAGCAAAAGCAGCCTGTAGGTACCTGAAATACGCCATATTTAAGCTAAGCTTTCTACTTGTATAGGCCAGCTACTGATGCTGGGGATAGCAAAGAGTGTTGAAATCCAGAGTCCAGAGGCTCATGTTCTGGGTTTGAGAACTGAGTAATTGAGTGCAGGTAAGTTACAGCTGACCTGAAGTCTCCACCTTGAACTATACTGCCTTTGCATCTCCAAATCATGTTTCTGATGTGGCCTGTACGTAGCCTGTTTTTGTCATCCACCTTAAAGCACTGGTGTTTCCATAAGAAATTTGCTTTGAAACGAAGAAGACATTTTTAGTTTTGCTGCACACTATAGGCAAAGTGAACAAGGCTAAAATTTTTCCTGTACCATTAAGTGTAAACAGAGCATTTAAGCTAGGACAATTGGAAAATAGCTATATTTTATATCAAAGTGCACTTCTGAGAAGTGTCTAAAAAAGGTAGTGTGTGGTTTCATGCTTTATTGTTCCTCAATATGTTCAGTTTGCAGCAAAAGAGCTATTTTTCATTCTCCTAGATGCTAGCTTTGCCAGCACTACATGAGTTCAGAAACTCAAGCTGTGATCTTTCTGGTTTGTGCATTTCCATCAATAATAAAGAATCTGCAGGACAAATTCTGCGTAGTTACACCTGCGCAACCCCATGATCTTCCAGGATTTCACAGGCAAAACTGAGAAGGCAATAGCAGCCTCTCTGAGAGTCAAAAGGATAAGAGTCATCTGAGTATTTCAAGAGAAAAGCTGCAAGTTGTACAACTCTAAACAGATGCTTTTCCAAAGTGGAACATCACTGAGTGAGAACATAATTAAGAAAACATTACAATGGAGAAAATTTCCTGAGAATAAGATTTACAGAACTGCAGGATATTCTTTCAGGTCGTTTGCTTGGATATTTTCAGGGAAAGGTTGGAAAGAAGATATAATTCATCATAGCTGGAGATCATTCTGGCATTTGGGGAGCAGTGATTTGAAAAATAGTCATAGATTTGCTATATTTTAAAGTCTCTTAGGTTTTTTTTTTAAGTAGGACAACTATGTTTTGTTCCACTTCCTTTGATGTTTTTCTTCCCAGAACAGAATATTCCAAAATGCTTTTGACTCATCAGAAGAGCAGTATGATGAGTATTATTATTTCAAGCTCTCCCATTCCAGACCCTCCAATATTAATTTATCTAATGAGTCTTCTCCCGCTCTAATTTCTGTGGTTCTGCGTAATGTACATGCCAGCAGAGTGCAATCAGGAAAGCTAAATGGCTTGACTTCGGAGTTGCCTTTCAAACCCAGGCTCTGCCCGCAGCGGCTGTGGCAGCGTGTGTAATAGCAAAAGCAACAGTCYGCGCTCAGGTCCTTGGAGGAGTGTTGGAGGGACTAACACAGTTTGGGGTGGCGGTAAACTGCCTTTAACTCACGAAATCTGACCTAGTCCAGAAATAATCTATGTGAACTGGAAGCTATGCAGTGTTTTCAGCTCACGGACCCCGCTCTAATGTTGTGGTTCTAGTACAATTGAGCACACAATGGGAAATTACTTTAAAGTAATAGAAGGTGGGGGTCGGGTTTGCGTGTAGGCGGAGTTTCTTGTTCAGATGGTTTGTTTTTGTGTTCCTTCTCATTGCAGTGAAGGACCATCATGCTCTCCCACATCCCACCCATAATCACATTCCCTTCGGACCACGTTCATTTCATGACAATTTTCCTCTTTTATTTCCTTAGAGGTAGATTTAGTTTTCTGCTAGTTTAGTTCACAGTGCACGTTGGCTGAGTGCCAGTGTTGATGGAGACAAATGGAAGCAGGCAGAGGGAAGCAYGGGGGCCTCGGCAGCGCTGGCCCGGCCAGGCCTGGTGTTTGAGGCTCAATGAACTATGAAGATAGCTTAGTGCAAACAAAAGGTGGTAAGAAGGACTGTGATTTGCCTAGTATCTTCTGTAGGGGAAGAAGAATGCCAAAAAAAAGTCAAAATTGCCTTAAAAAAGGTTTCCCATTCCTGGACCTTMAGTATGTTTTCCGCTAGACCAGCGTGTGCGAGCAGAGCAGCCATTCAGCCCCTTCTATTTTTGTCCTCCTCAAACTCTTGAAAATAAGGTACATCTATCCTTCCTGACCACAAAACATCTTCATTTTTCCTTTGTAGTTAGGAAAATAGTGAAGAATTCACCCTGTATAGTGAAGACTACTAAAAATAAATGGCGATCACATATTCATATGAAATCCTTGCATGCCAATGTATTTGCTTATCTGCAGGAAGTAATATTCTGCAATTCAAACATTTTAGAGCTACCATACTCGGGAGATCGCTTCCAAAAGAAGTTCTGGGATCTGAGTTACTTACTTAAGTAAATATATGTGTGTGTACATATGTGTATACATGTATGTTTTAAAAATGAATGTAATAGTTTATGGCAGTGGCTTGTTTTGGCTACATTAGTCTTTTTACTTCGTGTGTTTGCAGCCTCTGCAAGGCATTCAGGTTTCTAATACTCAGTCATCCCTTGAATGTGCATCTTTGTGAAGCAGTGCGTGCCTGAGCTGAGCTTATGCAGAATTGAGCACAAGCTGTGGTTTCAGGTTTTCAGAATGCTCATGATTTAAAACTAGAGCTGTTCGTGACACGATGGGGCTACGCGACGCCCCACCGGCAGCACCACAGGGCCCCTCGCGCACAGCTTGTCCTTACTGCGGCTTTGAGGGGGGTGCCGTGGGTGCTGTTGGGTACGTTTACTGCAGACCTGGGTGCGTTTGCTGTGCTGTTGCGGTGCCCTCTGAGAGTGCAAGCGGAATGGTGCAGCTGGCGGCAGCTGCCGCAGCAGAGGCGCTGCCCGCCGGCGCCCGCCCGCCTCTTCCTGCCCCGTGCGTTGCTCACGCGAGGGAGCGCTTTACAAAGGCACCTTGTTCGACCACMAGGTAAATAAGGAGTGAACAGGACATGGGTGTGTGACCGGGAACCTCTGGAACAGGCAGGCCGCCTGGCTGCCTCTGAACTTCTGCTCGTCTTCAGTAGGGACAACTCTTGCAGCATTTTAAATTCTGTGGTATTTATGGAGCTTTTAAAAGAGTTATATTTCAGTGAAGTTTAACATTGTTCTGTAGCAATTACTCTAATACCATGTTGAGATTTTTTTTTTTTGGTAGGTATTTTAACTAGCACAAGACTTGCAGAGTTATTGTCTAACAGAGCTTCAAATACTTTAAGCTTTTTAAATTTACAGGTATTAGAATTAAATCTTATGGTATACTGAAAAGGTAGATGAAACAGGTTTTTTGAAAGTAGAAGCAGAGCTGCAGAGAGATAAGACTTCTTAAAAACCTGGTTTAGATTGCTTTAGGACTCCAAACTGTAACATCTCCTATCTTCTTCTTGGAGAGCAGCTGTGGTAATGACAGGGCTCCTGAAGCGATTGCAGTAATGCTGTGTCCAAAACATTGCAGAGTATATAAACRTCAGTAACAAATGTAAGATACTGACCAACTGGCTTATTTTGAACAACACAACCTTCTTTTTAAATGCTGTCAGGCATGGTGCAATTCAACCTGCTATTGCTTAAATAAAAATATCCACTCTGAAGTTTTAAACAAACATTTCTGGTGCATGCCAGCATTTGTATGGCCAAAACTGCAATGGAAAACATGTTTGAGAGTTTATGCCAATAGTCTGCCTATCCGTGCCTATATCCGTGCACATTTTGTGAAAGCCTCTGCTGAAGCGGGAGCAGAGGCCAGGTTTCCTATTCTGGCTCGGTGGGAGCCTTCGCCACACTCCGGCGCGGGCTGCTTGCCGCGACGGCTCCGCTGCRCCTTCGGCCAGCGCGCGCTCCTTGAAGTCGGGCTGCTGCAGTCCTGGGCTTTGCTGTCTCACGGTCACGGCTGCTGCAGCGTCATTGCTGCAGCAGCTCGTTGTCTTGGTGTGACAGCGTTGCTGCTGGCTGTCATTGCTTTGAAGTATTTTGTGTTTGGGTTATGTCCTACCCCCCTCCTCTTTTGCAGATTTTTTGGATTGGCTTATTGGAGGAAAAAAATTTTCTTCCATGCTCCAAAGCTAGCCTTCAAGTTGTACCCTAGCAGTTATTTGAATGTCAAAGTCATTAGAGTCGTGCATCGTTTAATCAAATGTTGCAGCATGCTGTAAGACCAGGATTTGTGCAGTAAAAATTGACCATTACTCATGCTTGATAATGTTCTTGGCAACATCTTTCCCTCTCCTGCCCTCTCCTATTGTGGCTCCTTTCTGTTATATCTACGTACACTATAGTAATATATGATCTATCATATTATTATAAAGTGCATTTTTATAATGATGGGATGATTCTACTATTATAATGCAAACCAGCATTTCTCACGCTAGAAAAAGCAGTTAGCTTCTCTCACCTGCAAAGCACTGTGCTGGCCTCGAGTGGGCTCCAGGACGCGTGCTCGGGAGCACCCTGCCTTCTGCTGCCGCCCGCCGCCAGCGGGGGCCCGTGAGGCTGGGAGCGGCAGCGCGGCGCGCACCCTGGGCACTCCCCCTGGGCCCCGGCTGACGACTCCTGCAAAGCACTGCTCCAGACAGCTTAGTATATTAGAGAGCATTTGRAGAAATAAGAAAGATATTCCTGAATTCTCACCAATACTACTCATTACAGGTTTAGTAAAAAGCCAATATGTTGCTTAAAGACCACAGCTGAGGCATGAAACAAGAAACTGTTGACCTGCTCCTCCTTGGTACTGCATTTATATGGCCATTTATAACAGTGTAAAGCCTAGGTAAACCACTGTTCTGTAGTTTGTAATGTTTTCATCCACCCTGAATCCTTCGTCATAAGTCTCAACGTAGGACATTATGCAATGCAAATCAGTGCCATGATTAGTTCTGTTTGTGTCTCTGTATTGTGATCAATGGCAAAATGAAAACAGATGACAGGAAAATATTTGTAATTTGAAATCATGAGGTTTTTATCATTTTTTTTAAAGAGGTAAAGTTTTTAAAATGGTCCATTACTATGCAGCGTCGTGAAAAGGCATGCATCAGGCTTTTAGCCCTGGAAGGAGATGCACTTCAGTGCCAAATTTCCACTYTATATCAGGAAGTCTAGGTCAGAACGTCCAGCAATATATTTTATTAGAAGAATAGCATTAAAAAGTGACACCATTTAGCCACTAGAGAGGAAAAAACCAAGTGAGACAGAAATGAGACAGATTTASAAAACAGAACAAAGGAGTTTTGCACATTCACCACTCTGAGGGTGAAAAGAGGACTTAYATTTTCACATATACTAATCTGACACATTTACTGAGCATTAAATTTCACTAATAACTTTTGAGGAGTAGAGATTAGTGAATCATCACAAACCCTCGAACAGAGTTCTCCGGGTCTCAAAGGCTACTTCACCCCATCTGGTGGCTGCACTTGCTTCATGAGCTAAATTCTGTAGTTCTTAGTCAAAACCGATTACCGTCTATGGAAATGAGTCGGCGTGAGAACTCTGTGGGTTCTTGCTTTTCTGCATCTAACTCCAGCTGCGGCTCAAACCCATACTACTTAGGATCCATTCTAAGAGATTAAATGAAAAAGGCCCACCAAATGTACAAGGTGAACTGCTGTTGTCATTGTAGGAGTTCACGTCTGCACAACGTGAGAACACAGGAGGCAGCAGCTGCTTTTGGAGGACAGGCAGAGGTATTTCTCACAAGCAGAGACCTCGCTGTAGAGGTAGAACAGAGTTAGATCTCTTTATTCAAAGTGTAGTTTCCTTTGATCCTACTTTGGTCCCTGAAGAATGAATGCAAAACACAGAGGGTCAGCCCTGCAAACCTGGAGGCCCGCATGGCTTAGCAGACCCTTTTAGTTTCATCCTCTCTCTCATCATCTATGTACTTTGCCAATTAAAAGACCAAAAGCAATTAAACAGTCTATAATTATCCATGATACCACATTGGCTTTCTGGGTATTAGCCAAACAGCACATTTTACAATCACTTACACTTCAAATACAGTAATCAGCAATTATCTGAAAGGCATAGTCTTAACAACTAGCAATTCCAACTTCTCATTTGCTGGAGAAAGTGAGCAAAAGCGGTTGCATACCGTAGTGACTTTCCTTCCCCACACCGTTACAGAATGTCTGGGAGTTAGCACTGCACTTTGGTATTAATGCATTAACATCAACTTCAGTTGAAGTGGCTTTTAGGAATGATAGAAGCAACTGACTGTCACAATATTATTTAAATTGAGTGTAGGCACCATTTCTGGTAACAGACAGTTTGGAATTCACAGATAAAAAGGTACAATAAATAATACAAAAGAGGCAGACTATTCATCATAGCATTGCCATATTGAGACTTGCTGACTTGCATTAGCTTTTTTTTTTTTTTTTTTTTTTTTTTTTTTTTTTTTTTTTTTTTTTTTTTTTTTTTTTTTTTTTTTTGGCATGCAGCCTTGTTTTGGTTTACAGGTTATTTTTGCGTGATGGTAAGAAACAATTGTAGATTAAAAAACACACTGTTTTAATGGAATGATGGACTGGTTTTCTTAAGAGTTTCATATTTACTGATATTCTAAGAGATGTTATTTGTTCAAGTTTTAAAGGAAGAAAAATGAGTAGCATAAAAAGAGTGAACTTTGCCAAACGTGCTCTTCTTGATGATTTGATCCATTTAATAAGTTATCAAAGATGTGAGACTAAACTTACCTTTTCATGACCACCTTCTTTATATAGTCTAAAATAATACATAGGGTAGTTTTCCTTCTTACTCCAATCTTGCGATTTTTTTGTGACTCCTCCAATGTTTTTTTTTTACTTGCACAGTATATACTTTTAGTTAATACTGTTTATCTTTTACAGGAGAACTCACTGAAAATTCAATAATGTTATTTGTGACTTTTCATTTTTACTGACTTTGCTGAATCATATAAACAATAAGCATTGTACTTCTGTGTATTTTGCTATACACATTGCTCCTAAAAAGTAATTCCTTAATGGTATATACAACGGAAAACATTCTGGAAAGGAATTTGCATTGATTCACGTATTCCTTTTTCAGCATCCTTGGTTTCTCCAAGCTAAACTAGTATGTTGCAGATCCTTCTGTTAGAGAAACATATATATATACACACACATATACATACACATATATATATGTACACACACACACAGCCCAATAAGTGCTGGTTTATATTATTGCCCAAAGCTTTTCTATCTCTTTTTGCTTTTAAAATCTTTCTTTACTTCTAATTTTGCCATAAAAGGACAGTGTTGTTCCGGCCTCTGCATGCCTCCTTTTCTGCGTACACTACAGCTTCACCTTCTCGTCAGCGTTCACAGGATGAACCGGGATGCAGTGAGTTCTCCTGGTTTAGTAGGTACTGGAATGATTCGCAGGGCGGAGCATATGAAACAGAAAACCATTAGGATGAGTAAGTGTATTAAAAAACTACCTTTTGTTTTAAAACTTCCGGAAGGTTTCTGCACAGAGCTCGATCTACAGAAGTGCTCTAGGAGTGTTGCTCGCCTGCCTCGTCACATCTGAACGGCAGCATCGGTGGCGCCCCAAGCGCAGCCCCAGACGCGCGATGTTGGCCTGAGCTGGGCAGCGTGCGGCTCTGCCGCGTTGCCTGGTGCTGGGAGGTCGGAGCCGCCTTGGGTGTTTCTGCCTGGCCGAACGGAGACCTCGTGCCAGGGAAAAGTGGGGAGAAGTTGTGGCTGGTGACAGGCAGCTTATCATAGGGAGTCCGTGGGGACTCTGGTAATGCAGTAGGAGTCTTGGTGCTGTCCGTCCCTTTTCGGTGGTRGTGGTTGCCCGGTCCCTGGGGCACATGCCCGTGGCCGCAGTCCTGCTCTGCGCACGCCGTGGCCCCGGTCAGCAGCTCTCTTTGCCGTCCCAGCACTGCCGCCGGCTCCTCTCGCTGCAGCTCCTGGAATTGCTGCCCCTGGGTCTCTGCTCCTCCTTAAAATAAATAAATAAATAAATAAATAAAAATCCTTCCTCAAACAAGTGAAATGGAGAATATCTCTCTGAACTCTCTTCCTCCTCTGGAAGGGCAGTGCAATGGTTTCGGTTTCAAAGGAGCAGAGGACAGGTGTTTCTAATGATTCACATATTTTTCTAACCTGTGAATCAGGAATTGCTTAAGAGTTTTCTGGAGCTGAGAAAGGCCGTTCCATGGGAACTCGTGTTTTGCTAGCGGCTGACTCCTGGCAGGCAGCAGAAGCCAGTCCTTCATCAGAGACAGAAAAGTTTTTATAGTACCTGCAGAACTTAAGATGAACTGCAATGACAGCAGGAAAGAGTTGTAGAAAACAGGCACGAGCTCGCTAGAGGTAAAGTTTCTTTTAGGGGAAGGCTCCACCTTCAGGCAAGGAATTCTCTTTTCTTTCTAGAAAAGGTGTTGCGTGAGCACAGGCACGGTTCGGGTTGCAGTGTCGTCCTAGTAGGCGAGAGCATCTTGCCTCTGTACTACCTGGAAGAATTGTCCACACTTTGTGTTCACAGCGAAATAAGTGAGCCCTTGATTTTGTTCGAGCCTCCTAAGTACTACCGCAGTACTGTAATACAGGAAGCAGTTGTTGCTGTAGAGGGTCCTACAAAACAAGGGGTTTAAAGCATCATCAGCTGAGGTTGGTGTTTTTTAATCATCAAACTTAAACATTTTGATTTGAATCATTTAATTCAGTTTTATCTTTTTTCCTCTGATGATGTTCTATGACACAGGAGCTGTCTGCTCGTATTTTGTTGGTCTTTCTATGCATATAGAATAGTTTGATAGTACGTGCTTGCTTTGAGTAATTTGCTAGTTATTTTATTGCACTCTAGTTTCAACAAATCATTTTGATATCATACAGTTTAAGGACTTGGAAGTCTTTCTTATTTTTGATAGTCTGTCTGCCCCAGTGGAATACATCCCAATAGGGATAAATGCAACTGGAAGAAACTGTGTTTACTAATTATTGCCAATGTTTAAAAACAACTGCAAGTCACAGCACCACAGTGACTTCAACCCCTAAAATAATAAAAAATGAATCTAAATTATTACTAAGCAAATGAAGACTGAATAGAACTTAAAGCCAATTAAACCCTTTACTTCTATTTTATTTTTGAATAAATACTTAAGAATATTTTCATTTACTTCACTTTTTATTTGCTTATGGGCTCTACTTATTAATATAACTGGGATGTGCAAGAACTCCTTAATTAACCTATTTTTATGTGTATCTCAAAACTTCTCTGAAATATGTATACTGAAATTTATATAATAGTAGTAAAAGTAAAGGACAGATTTGTAAGCACCAATCAATTAAAAATATATTCAAGAAATGCAGGTTTTGAGTTATTGGACCAGACCTTTGTGTAAATTGGAGTTCAGTTAATTGAAATCACTGGATCTATGCCAGTTTACATAAAGTTATATTTGGTTTTACAATATTATATTTCAATGGAATAATATAATTTTTGCTTTATAGTAAGCAAGTGCAGAGCTGCTTAACAGCCAAAAAGACCGGAACCGCGTGTGACAGAGCGTGGGGCTCGCAGCAGGCGCGCGCAGCGGCTCGGTGATGAGCACGGCGAGGGAGCCAGCGCGGCACCGGGACCGGCTGCCCCGGCTGTTGCAYGGGTTTAGCAGGATGCCCGGCTTCTGCGGGGGCCCAGAAGCGGCTTCCTGAGAACACCGCTGGCCTCGCGTCGCCGTCGCCGCCGCGGAGCGCTGCCTCCTCGGGCCTCTCTGCCTCGGGGGCCGGCGGGTCGTCAGTCTGCAATGTAAGCGCCGTGAGCGTTTTGATCTAGTGATGTGGCTGTGCGGGTGCGTTTGTATTTGCTCTAGTGACAGCTTTTGGTAACCGTTCCTCGCTGTCCTTTTGATGTGCACGTTTGTGTACATGCCTAAGCGCATGCCTTTAGTGACTGTAGTTCTCGCAAATGCTTTGTGCCATATGCACGTAGTCACTATAGTTCTCAGGTGTTTTCTACCTGAGGACGTTGCAGTCAGCGGCAATTTGACTTCTTAGCTCTGAAGCAGCAGTAAAGAGACTGGCCCGGGGCGGGGGGAACCCTGCACAGAGCTTTCTGCAGCAAGGCACCTTCCCGGGACGAGGCTCCACGAGAGCCGGCGGCAGGGCCGGAGGGCTGAGCCCKCTGCGGCCCCGCGCGCCCGGGCTGCTGCCGCCAGCGCCCGCGGAGGAGCTGCTGCCGCTGCGCCTCCGCCGCGGGCTGGTAGCAGCACGTCCTCGCTCCGCGGGGCAGGTGCCTGGGAGCGGAGTGGGGCTCGGCGGCGGCAAGCGCAGCAGAGCAGGGCGCTTCCCCCAGCCCCGCCGGCAGCGGCTCCCTTGTGCAGCTCAGCGCAGCRTGCTGCTGCGCTTCTTTTCTGCCCTGCCACTCTCCGAGCCCGCCTGGCGAGACGGAGGGTAACCTGCTCGGAGCACGCCGCTTCCTTCGGCTGTTGGGGCAGGTGAGTGACTGATGGATGCCAGCAGCCCGGCTGGCCCGTAGCCCRCGTGCTCTGTGAAAGCGAAGGAGACAGCGCCCAGGACGGCGCCGTGGCGTGTCAGAGCGAGCATCCACAGAGCTCTCGAGCACAAGCCGGGGCAGCTCGCCCAGGCGCCTCAGTGGCRCGCGAAGGGCAGCAGCTCTCTAGCATTAGCAGGATTTTTCTGGCTGTTGCACTCTGTCAAAACACAGCAATTACTCGTTGGCACACCAGCCGCTCGCTGGAGCTGTTGGTGCCTGATGTCCCACACGGACGCAGGACAGAGGGGAGGGTCCAATGAGTTTCACAGTGCTTTAAAACTTTGCTGAAATGTTTGTGGCTTGATGTAATAGTATATCGGCAATATTGACTTGTATCATTTAAACGTTGAGAAGTGAGTTAAGAGAAGCGTATGCTTTGCCTAGGAAGACTTTTCACTTTATTTTCTAGGAGTATTAGGAAAGCAGAAAATGGAATTAGATGAGAAATAGCTGGAATTTTTGGTAGCTGTTTGCAGTATTAGAAGTATCCTACAAATACTTCTAGTTGCATGAATGATCTCCTCATTGTAAACGGAGCAACTTGATTTACTTGCGGAGATAGGCTGAGTGGACGCTAAGCTTGTGGAAATAGCTGCCGGCGCGCTGCTACGGGACGCGGCATGGCTGCGGGCTGAGCCCTTCTCGCCCACGTCCTGGGGGACTTGCACCAGCATTGAGCTGAGCCCRCCAAACCCCAGCTAGCCGAGAGCACCAGGCGCACCTCTGCTGCTGTCCTCGCTCGTGGAAAGTGCCGAGATGTGCAGCTTCGGTGGGGTGATAGTGACTCTTGAGGTTGATAATAGCATCTCATCTAGGTGTATAGATTTTCTTGGCATTGCATGATGTTAGCATAAACGTTATTTTCTGATGGCGTGCGTTTTTATTATACACTGGTTTGAATACTCTGTCTTGTTTTTTTTTTTCTGGCCTCAAACCCCAGGGATGCCCCAAAGTTGGGCAGAATTGTTTTTATTTGAGGGCCAGAGCAGTTGCATAAGTTGAATGAAATCCTGCTGTGCAGAAGGTACATACAGGAGAGTAAATAATTTTTTTTTGAATGGGCAATAAGTCTCAAAGCAGGGAAAACCACAGGTTGTGAAGTATGAAAGTGTCTCACTAGTAAGGACAGAGTATATTCTCATTAGATTTGGTTGAGGAGAATAGCATAAGAAGAGCAGAGCAGCAATAACTGGTTACATATATAGTACAGATATTCCTAGATACAAGGAGCCCAAGGGGACTGAATAAGGAAAATATAACATTTAGCGAGTAGAGATGCAGTATTAGGTACATATCTGAGCTTGTGAGAATCCTACCTTCCAAAGGTATACTGGGATTTTATCACGGAGCTTTCTGCTTCCATCGAAAACAGTGAGTCTGAATAAAGCATGCAGGATGAATATATTAAAGGTTTGTTGTTTTCAGCATTTCTTACTAATTGAAAGGAGAGCTTGCCCTCATTTCAGAATAAAAGGCATCCCCAATGAGCACCAGTTGTAAAAGGGCTGATGTGAATATTATGATGATAATTTATTTTCTTAGGAATGTTGTAATTTCAGCATTTTTGTAATGATTATAAGCAGATGCAGCAAAGAATGTGATACTGCTTGAGCATACATCACATTAGCAAAAAGACAGTGTACTTAGTAATCTGCCAGGCTTTTGCAAATATATACATTTTCTTTTAAAAGCATAAATAAATAACCCCATGCTGAGGTCTAAATCTTGTCAAGCTTTTACAYTGAGAGTTTTTCTATCTTCTTGCTGAAACTTGATCCTATTGCCAAACTTGCCTTGAACAGTTAAGCAAAATGTGCATTATTTTGCCACTCTAAACAGTGTGAATTTTCTAAATACTATTTGATATCTGTTACTTAGCTGACTTTTACTTTAAACAGAGAAACCAAGTTACTTGATAGTAGAATGAGCTGTGGGTGGCTGCTCCATTACGGGTTTTTCTTAACAAAAATATTGAATGTTAGTAGACGTGCGCTGTTGTTTATGGAGTATACAGCTGTAATAGTATACAATCACGTTCTAGTACCCCTGAAAAAGTAGTCCAGCTTTACGGAAAGTGGAAGTTGAAGTATTAGCAAGCGTTCTATGTACTGTGCAAGCAACAGCCGACAAAACACCGTTCCTAGCAAAGCCACTAGGTAGAGTGGATTTGAAAGCAAAGGTTTGGAGTTGGACTTGGAACTGCTTAAAAGGGCGTAAGAGGGGAAAAGGGGAATTAGGAATGGAGTGAGAGCAGCACTGGCGAGCAAGAGCACCACCGCTCTTGCTGCCTGCACAGCTTGCTCAAGGGAAGGAGTGGCTTGGCTGGTCTCACCCGTAACAATATACCAAATTAGCCAGGTATGGAAACGCAGAAGTGTCACGGTCGCAGAGCTGGCGGCACCGCTTACCGGCTCGGAGTCAAGTGGCTGCTTGAGCGTTTATTACGGGAGGTTCTCCAAGCTGTCTTCGCACCTGCTGGATGGTTCCCTGTGCTCGATAGTCCTCTTCTATACAGGTAGGAATTGAAAAAAGGCATTTGGTCAGGAGCACCTGCCAGCGGGATGAAACACAAAGCGATCTCAGCTCRGCACCCTTGCTGGTTGCCACGTCCTTTTTATAACTGGTGAACGTGGCCGCCTTATACAAGCAACTTTTGAGAGATCAGAAGCACTTGTCATCTGCTGAGAATTTGCTCATGTCCTGACTTCAGCAGAATACACTGTAACTGTAGTCACCTGCTGTACATTCAAAGGAGACAGTAAAAATTATTTAGTGAAAGATTTCCTTGAGATTACATACGATAATTCCTAGCAAATTTTCTTAAGCTACCGAGGAGCAATATATATAACATAACAGGAAACACAGTATTTTCTGTATGTTTTAACGGCTTTATTGCACATAATTTAAATCCCTTTATTGCTGAGAGTGATAGATATCACTTCAGACTTTCTCTGCTTTAATTTAGTTTTGTTAATGTCGTTTCTGATTAAACTTATATGGAATAGCATATTGAACCAAGAAATAGTTAAATTTTTTATGAAYGCAATGAAAATCCTATTGCTTTGAGGTTTCAAAAGTATCGATATACTAGCTGAACAGAACAGACCTAATTAAGAGAAAGCAGTGATGCAAGATCTGCCCCTTTTTTACTCCATTCTCTCTCTGAAACGTGCGTCCATATTAAAGCTAAGCATACTTATAGCTACCCAGTCTCTGTTATGCAGACTACAGAAACGGCAGGGATCTTTGATTTCTTTAAGCTGTTAATTCCTTAGCTGCATTGACTTCAGCAACCTCATACATTCGGGTTTGAACCAATGAATCAGAAGATTTTTGAATGTTCAGCTCAATACTGCTTAGTTAATAGTTCCAGTGGTGCATCAGACAGTTTTATTGTGTGGTGGGAGGCACGCTATAAATCATAGGTAAGACCTGCCGGTATTTATTGCACAGAAAGCCTTTGTTTAGGCTTCTGTTTCACTACAATTAAAAGGTACATATTCTCAAGGAACCTAGAGAGTATTTTTGCTCGTAAAGCAAAGGGCTGCACTAAAATCAGCCTGGTTTTTGGCATGGAAAACCACTGATCTAATTTTAAGAGGAAAGCATCAGAAGGACAGCAAAGAAATAAAGTAAATCTTATGGCAAGGTATAAAGTGCAGCGTTGTAGATTTTAAAGGAGATGGCAGAATTTACAGATGCTGACTATCCCAGGCAGTTGGCAAACGGACTAAAGGAGGCAGATTTAAGGCTTGCTAGGAGGAAACCCTATATCAGGGGAGAGAAATTCAAGTGCCCTGCAAAGCAAATGTAAATAAGGCAACAGAAGTCTGAGAGAACTTGGTCAAATGAAATGCAGAGAAACAGTTTCAAGCTGAGGAGGGAAGATGGGTTGTATGTGGAAAAATATCAAGTATAAGACTGCTGGGAGAAATTCAAGAACAGCTGTTTACATGCACTGGTAAGTTACTGTAAAAATGATGATAGAATTTGAATAGCTTATAGTGAGAATAGATGTTTAAAAGGTAATTGCCTTTTTCTACTTTCTGATGCCTAAA
Source organism: Rhea americana (assembly GCF_003343005.1). Lineage (NCBI taxonomy): Eukaryota > Metazoa > Chordata > Aves > Rheiformes > Rheidae > Rhea > Rhea americana. Next base: position 1,981,147 of record NW_028185705.1, on the reverse strand, counting down.
CGTGCTAATAAAATTTCTGTGTAAGCTTAAAAAAAAAGAAAAGAAAAAGCAACAATGAAAAGCAAAAAGCACTATTTTCTAGTAAGTGGCAACAGCATGCCAGGGTTTGGCTTTTGAAGCATAAGCTCTTTGCTCTTTTGTGTGGAGGCATTTGCTTGATAGATGTCAGTAAGTGACAAGAAATTATATATACAAAGTACATTTTCAAAGCATGGCAACCAGTCCTTACGAATGTGAGAGTGAAACGCCTTGTATGCGCCTTGCCAGTGTCCTTGTAGGAGGAAAGGATCTTTCTGTGCATAGGTAATAACTGCATGGATCAGGGCAAAAGTGTTCAGTGAAGAGACCCTTCTTTGTACGTGTCTTGTGCTTTCTCTTAGCCGAAGTATCAGAACCTGCGTAATGTGTCTCAGAGTTGCAGGCAGTTAGCAAAGTGTTTTCATTTGCTGGACAGAAGATGAATAATAAGCCAGGTAGCTATAGCTACCTAGCCGTGGTAACGGTAAAGCTCTGCGCTTTCACTTGTTATAGGTATTTGTACCTTTGTACCTTTTTTTTTTTTTTTTTTTTTTTGTCTTTGAGTATATAAGAGCAGTTCTCACACAAATATTTCTTTGGGACTCTCCTCAGACCAGAGCAGTGTTATCAAAGGCAGTTTCTGCAACGTGGGTTTTGATAAATGTTCTAAAAACAAATTCGGTGTGTGGAAGCCTTTAGTTGTTTGTCTAAATTCTTGCTGTATTTATTGCAAAGGGAAGATACAGTGCTTAAGAGAAACTGGAACCCTTCAGGGAAACCTGCTCTGTTGTTGTCATTAACCTTTTTCAAAGGAAACACCTGCTCTGCCAAGCTTGTAAAGTACCGAAACAGCAAAACGAAACCCTTCTAGCTATCTGAAACTGTATTAGAGAAGGGCGAAAGCAGACTGGTGTTAGAGGTAATCAGACTAAGTTCAGTACTGCTTGACAAATAAAGCTACTCTGCATGCATTTGTCAGATGCTGAATTTATGATAAGGTTATAAATTTGTTTCATTTTTTGTAATTTTCGGTGTTTATGGATTGTTATATGACACATGAGATGAAACAGATGCACCAACCTAGATTTTATTTGGGAACATTGCATCTAGAGTGTCTGATAGTGTCGGCTTTTAAGTTCTTCATAGGAAAACTCTAATATCCTGCTTGAAAGACTGAAGACTATATATAAGCAGTTTCCTGATTTTTTTTTTTGTTCAAATAAAATAAGCAACTGCCATTGTAGCTAATGAAGAGCTGGTGGGTCGTGCAGCAGCTGTCCAGGGGTGTTCGTTCACCAAAGCAGAGAAACGACACTGGGGGGAGATGACTGGGTAGCTGCTGGGCTGTGCAAAATAAGCGACGTTGCCCTGCGCTTGTGCTAAGAGATATCGCAATGCTTTCTCATTTGTGCAGGGCTTTTGTTCTAGAAAGAACATGGTACAAAATGAATCTATATTAGGCTGTAGTATTATTTTTTTCRTATGTTTGAAAAATATGCTGTGAATTGTGGAATTTACACAGTACTGCTGTTAAAAATGTGTTGTATATGCAGTTTGTGTATTTAAACATGCAAAGTTTCATTTATCTTCTCATCTGAGCAAGCATATTTTTGGATTCATACACAAAGCTTCTGTTCTTATTTGAAAGATGGAAGACTTGGTAGAATTGCCATGATGCTTTCACAGTGCTTGAGTTTCTTACAGCCCTTAAACTGTGAAGTTGAACCTTTGGTCCAGTCTTCCTCAAAATTAAAGGATTGGTTTCTAAACATGTAGGGATTTTTTTTTTTCAAAACAGAATTTGGAAAAGTTTAGTAAAAGCAATTTGTGAAAATTTAAGCTTTAACATGTCCATGAGAAAAATGTTCCAGACTGTTGGTCCTATTGTTGAAAGAGATTTAGGAACAGCTCTAAGATTTTTGGGCACCTGCAGGTTCAGTTAATGGGCATTAATTTCAGATACAGCTTTTGTAAGAACTTGCCTATCTGACTCCCATCTCACTGATTTTATAAATTATTCTGGAAGTGTCTCTGTATATTTTGCAACTGGGGCATGAGAACTTAATCAGTTCAGATGTTTGGTGAATTTCCCAAGGTATAAATTATGGATTGGCACAGATTTGATGAAGTTAGATACCTTCAGCAGTCTCCATGTATGCATGCTCTCCATCTGCTCTCAGGAGAGGGATGATGGAGGGTCATTAAACCGTAATAGTATCCACTGGAGTGGAAGCATTTTAGACAGCCGGATGGCCACATCCTAGATTGAAGAAATAGGAAATAATTTTAGTTTTCTTGACAGCCTGGAAAGTGTAAACAAACACCAGACTCAACAGCAGGTCTCAGAGACAACCTAGCCAGGCAGAGAAAATGTGTAGTGGCCCTCAAAAATGCAGAAAGCTTAGGAGACGCAGTAGAAGGGGCAAGTGCTTTGAATCCTTGGGACTTCTTTGGACGAGCAAGAAGCAAGTTTAGAGGGAGGGGAAAGGATAACGTGCTGTGGTGGCAAGAGGAGAGCACACGATGGGACGAAAGAGGAGAAAATGCGTTTAAAAGGCCTTAGTAAAAAAGTCAAAGAAAACTCACCAAAGGGGAAGGTGGTGCCTCGTTGCCTCTGGTAGAAGAGAGGCTGAGCAAGACCATCCTGACAACAAGGGCACCAGGGCACCGTAGCCAAAGCCAGGACAGGAGCAGCAGTGAATGAAGCAGATGGGGGGAGGTAAATGTCCTCCCCTCCCCAGCTGATCTCCCTGGCACAGCACAAGGGATAGGATGATGCAAAGTATTCAGGCAGTGGAAATGAGACCACAACCCAGCCATCCCCTTCCCCTTTTGTGCTGGTGATGGCTAAGCTTGACCCTTTCTTCATCACTCTGTTTTGCTGTCAGCTGCAGAATTTTCTCCATTACCATTCCAGCCTCGTGGGGGATCACGTTTCCAGGGAAATACGAGCTCCCGTGAGCTAAACAAACAAATCAAGACAAAACATAATGAAACAGAGAAAACTGTTTCTGTGTTTCCCAAAACAATTTCTATCCCTACAGAGTTAGAGTCTCTGCTGGTGTYGACATACTCCACTGACATTAATAGAAATAGGTTAGTTTATAGAAGTTGGGGATCTAGCCYGTGTTATTAAAAAAGAAGTTATTTGTTTCTTAATATCTTAAAAACTCCTGATCATACTAAATGTCTTTTCCCTAGTATTAAATTGATGTAGTATTTTAAAGATCTATATGTGAGTGTTAACAAGGTTGTTGGATTTTCCAGGGACACTAACAAATGATGTGGTCTTAAATATCAATTGATTTAGAATATCTTTCAACTTCACATCAATATTAGGATTTAGTCTAACTCTCCCGCAAGATATCTACTGAATGATCTTATGATCTTTGTATTAGTGTGCAGCTTATGTGCAGTGTATTATTCCCTTAAGTGCTGTTTCTTTCCATATATAGACTAGGAATTACATCTATTAGGTTATGTATAAACATAATTACATCTTCTTTATAGTCACAAAATTATGTATATAACATTGCTATCTGAGCAGCCAGGACTTCAGAAACGTACTCTCCGTGAAGGTCTTTTTCTCAGCTTTGCCTCCAGCACTGTAGGCAGAGAACTGTCTTTCACACCCATGCATACCAAATTATCACGGTACTGTTCCCAGGTTGAGATTATTGGTTATGGCCAGGCATCATAACACACTGTAAATGGGCTGCTCTTCACCCACCTTCTGAAAATCAAGCTCTTGGGGGAAAAGAAAATGAAAATTTTCAAATCACTATGAATTAAATTTGGCCCTGCCTAACTACTATTTTTTATAAGTTACGAACACTCTTGGAGGTGCCTGCGGTGCCTAGGGAGGAATAAAAGTGTTACACTGAATTTCAAATCTTCATGGCTTGAAAGTAGAAGATACTCTAATAAGGAAAGATTTGGAGGAGKAAGAACCAAGAGAAGCCAGAAAACAAAAAACCTACTTTTTACAGCTATTTGTTTTTGAAAAAGGAGGTGGGTTGCAGTGAAAAGTATCAAAGAAGTAAATACTGCAGTATGGTATGCAGTTGTGAAAGCTGTATCAAAGATGTGTTGCGGAGCTGTAGAAGTCCTGTGATAAATTGTCTTTACCGTGTAACTTAGACCACTTCACCTGCACTCTGCCCACTAATCTGTTACTCATACTGCTGCTTCTTGTGTCCCAAGCCTGTAAATAGCCTGAAACTTCGTCTTTTTAATATACTGGGGAAAAATATCTTTTTTTCAGCAAATACATCTGTGATATTTCTTAAAATTGAATCAACAAGAAAAAAGCAAATAAACAAAAACTGCCTCGTCTGGAGACACAGAATAGATACTTGGTCTTAAAAAAAAAAGTTAAGTTTGAAGTATAATTTCTCACAGTATAGCACAGCTGATGATGTGAATTTTGTGCATTAAGTTTTTTCACCAACTTACTGAGTTATGCAAACCTGACTATAGGTTTGAAGTTTCCCGGAGCTTCCAAGTAAATGTGGTGTGGGTATGTATCAGTTCAGTATTGTCTCGGTGAGCGGTTCTTGCCCATGGGATTCGGTTCACTCTTTGGTCTCCATAGCCGCCGCCGCGGTGCTCCTGGACTCAGTTGTCCCCCGAAGCTTTGCCTGCAGTTCTTGAGTTAGTCGTGAAGGGTAGGGAGCGTACAGAAGTTGTAGGGAGTCCGTTTGACCCTAACCACTTCCCCAGCTACTGCTTTATGTCACTAGGCATAGCACAAGGATGCAGAATATAATTCTGTTTAGAAAAAGAAGCAAAATCTTACTAAGCTATTTAGAGTCCAGTTTTTGGTTATCTGTTGTGCAGAGTTACTCATTTTTAAAAAAATCCCACAGAATATTTAGCCATTTTGAATCATCCCTTCATTTTATGTGTCTGTGGATGCACCTTTCGTTTCCCCAGGTTGCTAGGAGATATTTTTAAATGAAATTTGTTACTAACGAATGTTCTTGTGTTTCTGAAAATGGAATTGGCAGAATTGACTTTCTGTCTATGAAGTTTGAGGGCACGTTTCTTAGATGAATTCTAGAGGATTGAATCGGTCAGTACTCAAAATATTATAGTAAAATAATTTGAGGATGTGATTTTCTTTATTGTGTTTGGTTTTCTGTTCAGATAAAAGTTTTTTTGCCAGTTGATTAATTCTGCCCTGGGGTGGTGTTCTACAGCCTCAAAGTGACAAGTATTGTTTTTTAAAGTCTGTYAATTTTGTTAATATTTTCTACTTTGTGTGTGGCAAAGCTAATCAATATGATAATTTGAATTCCCAGTCAAGGGTGAAATTCCTGTCATTTATCAGATAATCCATCTCAGTACCATCTCAGCCCAGCTGCAGCAGGATTTATCCCTGCAAAGAAGGTATACTTTGTCAGTGAGTTCAGCTTGCTGGGTATTGCTAATGGTGCTTAAACATCAGCTTAGGGGATGGATCCGGATCTCTTTCTTACTACATAGGAGCGCAGCAGCTGCGCTCCCGTTGTCCTCAGTGCAGTGCCGCTGCGCCGGTCGCCAGGGTGGCGGTGCTGGCTGTGCACGYGGAGGGGGCTTTAGCGCCGCGACGGATTCGGTTCCGTGGTCCGGCTCGCGGGCGGCGGGGCGGGCGGCTCKCCCTGGCAGCCCGCGTGGCCGCGCGGCCCGGCACCGTCCGGGACCGTGGTCGCAGTCGGGGGAGGTTGTTCCTGACGTCCGCTCTGAGACCCCCAGGCTCTCGTTGCCAAACCAGTTCAGTTACGAAGAGAGGCTTGGAGAAAGAGCACAAATTATAAAGAATTACTGCCTGTAGTCATGTGTATTAGAAACCACGTGTTGTTTTTGAGACATGCAYTTATTTTGGTTAGAGATAGGACAGATAGGCCAGTCCTGTCTGTCTTCATGGCCCTGAAAAATACCCGAATAGGAAGGTCAGGACACGGGAACATCATGCGTTTCTAAGCCCGGGCACTAAGCGTAGCACGTGAAACATCTGCAATGTAGGTTCCAGGCAAAAGACAATTTTCCTGGTGGTAATTAGTGTAATAAATCTAAAAACTAGGTCAGGTTTTGTGGAAGTTACCTGAATTTTTAAAGGCATTTAAATTATCCTCGGTGTGACTTCTTGTTTGTTTGCTTCCCGAACTTTCTAGTTAGCTGAACAAAYGTTTCTCTGAATGAAAGATGGGAGCAGCTAGCGATCGCATGTTCTTCATTATAAAAASCAGTGGGTTCACATGTGAAAAGCAGGCAGAACACAGCAGGGTTAATTTATCTTTGCATAGAGCTTAGTATTTTTACAAACCTGAAAGTTGGCTTGAGAATATGTGCAAAATTGAACAAATAGACGCAGATAAAATAAGTGGCACTGAAAAATAGTATCTTTGTAGATGGAAATTAATATTTTTACATATCCACACTTGACACAATTCAGTCTCTTGATTTTAGCACTCAACAGAGATGCCTGCTGTGCCTTTACTGTGATTTTTCTTTCTTGTGCATAGTGACTAAAAAAAGAAGAAATGGGATTTTTCCTGCTGTGTTTATAAGCATCAGTTTTGCTTCTTTGCCTTCTGTCGCACATTTTCAAGGCAGCCACTTTCCCTGCACTCATTCTTCCACTGCAGAAGCTGGAATCAGCATATGTGCATTGCTTACAACGGCACTGTCAGAAGAGCTAAAGCCAAATCCCAGCTTATCTCCTGCTGCCCAGTGCCTGCTCGTGCAATGCCATCGAGCTGGTTCTCTTGTAAGCAGTATTTTGATTGAAATATTTATCTTTCTTCTGTTTTATCTGTAACTTGTCTCACTCCCTTTGGGTATTCCATAGAGTTCCCTTTGGTAATTGTAAAATACTGGGGATTGTAAGTGTTGTGCCTTTAGCTGCTGTTTAAATTAAAATGAAATATGGGCACCTTGGTGGATTTTGGTAGAGGTTTCTGACATGTATACATTGACCCAGTTCTTTCTCACTGGGTATTCTATATATAGGACTGGTTTAATTGACAGATTCTATGATGCAACTATTCATCTCATTACAGTATTTCTTCCATCAAATGTCTTTTTTAGCATCCTTTCCACTGTGGTCCTATCCAAATCCCATTGTCACTAAAAACTTCTATTAGCATCAATGATTTCTTAAGTCAGGCCATAAAATGGGGCTATTTCTACTCACTGGTTATAGATACTTGTGGTTGTTTTAACTATCTTAACAGGAGATAAATTAAGATACTAGTGCTGTAATTTGAATTGTAGAATTTAAATTTTATTACATGCAGTAAATTCTTATCTAGCCAGTCAGAAGGTCTCTGTAATTATAGGGCAGGGGAGATCCCTAACATAACGTGAATCTGTCCTCTCTGTTCAAAGCTGGATTCTCGGTCCAGCCAGCCCTGGATCTGGCGCTGCGTTTCGGGTGCCGTTGGCAAGCTGTAAGGGTCGCTTCGCCTCCCGCGCCTGCGGAGGCTGCTTGCGTCTCCTGCGAACAGCGTTTYTGTGTTTCCATTCCCGGGTCTCTGCTTGTCACCCCCCAGGTTCTGTTCTGCTCCTAGGTTTCTCTCTGACAGACTGTGGTTCTGCCRCGTGGACTCCTTTCTGTCTTCCCTCATATTGATTGCTGCCCGTGTTGGCCAGTTACTCCGAACGGTTTTGACATGTTTAGGGGAGGAGTACTTCTTCCTTGTGCGTGCTGCTCTGATTTTCCATTAGCAGAATACAGCTAACTCCCATTGCAGTCAATAAGCTGTATTTGCATCCTATAGGCAGCCACTTGCATCCTTCGGCATTTAAGCGTATCCTTTTCTGGTTTCACAGCTGATTTGCCTGACAGCAGTATTCTCCATGGGAGAGTTTTCTTCGTGAATCCCCTGCCGTTCATATGGAAACATCCAACCGCGCTGGGTGACTTTTTTTCCTTTTGGCAGCTGGGGGACTCTTCACCTCTCTTGAGTTGTTTATACAGAGACATAAAACAATGTCAGATGTCTTACTCCAAGCTTTCAGTGACACAAAGTCATGCATTAAGAGCCAAAAAGAAAACACACAAAGTGTAAAATAATCCTGCTTTTACTCTTACTTTTATGATGGTATTTTAGGAAAGGCTAAATACAAAAAGCCCTAGACAGTAGGCTGAGCTGTGGTTAGGGATCTCTCTCTTCTTCTGTAGTGATTTAGGGAAATGATTGGATGACAACTTCAACTCARACAGATTCCTCACTTCAAACCTAGGTAGCTAAAGTGGATGATATTTTTACTCAGATATGTTTTTGTCCCTTTCTCAGTTTTCTAATTCCATACTTGATGTTTCCTGTTATCTGGAATAACAGGACTCTGACTACAGTATTTGTGTGCCTGGCTCATAATTAGTTCGCTAGATAGTTGGGCTTATCTGCAAGAAGGCAAGAAATGAGCTCTTGCAGCCCCTTCAGAGAACAGCCTGAACTGGGGGCAAAACCAGCGCGAGTTCAYGCTCATGTTTCTTCATACTGACTCACTCGGTCAGTGGGAAGTGGGAGGAGAGTCTGCTGTTCAGGGAAGGACTTGAGTGTCTTGGAGCTAGCTTCAAGGGGAGACTGCGTGTGCGTTGGGCCCCCGGCCTGTGTGCCTCCCAGCGCCTCTCCGTACTTCTGCTGCTCCTGGCGTTGAGCTTTGATAGTTCCTCTTCGGCCCTTTGGGGACTTGGGAAGGGGAGGCAGATTCCAARAGCAAACGGGAGCAAGTTGTATTCCTGGCAGGCATAATCCACACATCCACCACTCACATGAGTGGAAGCTACATGGAGCCCGAAGCTAGGGATAACAGAAACACATATTTTGTTCATGCATTTTGAAGCTGTTATACATAAATCAATGCTGCAGTCAAGTTTGCAAACCTTATTTCCTTTCATCTGCTTCATATGACAAGAAAACCAAGGGATTAGTGTGATATCTCAATAAATCCTCATGCTACCATACAGCCATTCCTGAAATGCCATGTGGCTCAGATCATTTGACATACTTATCAACTGCAGAGAGACTTCTTGCTTCATCTGGCCGTGGGGTTGCTTCCGCCCAAAATTGATATTCCAGAATGGGCAACAAAGCTGTGCTCCGTGCCCCCTTGCTTTGCATACCTCAGCCAGCTGCTCAGCGCTTACCAGCTTGACAGCCTGTGGCTATGAGGAGTACATAGCCATCCCTATTTTTTTTCCTAGCAGGAGCTAATGCTTTAGTACAAGGATGTCTTTAAACAAATACACTGCTTTTATGAAAAATGACAGAGGCAGAAAAAAGCAGTAATATCACRTAATCTGCATAGTCAATATAAGCAAATGCGAGTGTGTTTTCAGCCCTCTAATAGGGTCTCATAAACACGCAGGGTTTTATGGCATTCAGCTGAAGAATAGCTCCCATAAATTAGATGCAGTGCAATTTCTTTGTTTTCATTCTGAAGTTTATTTCCTTTTATGTTTAGTAATTAAATCAGAGGGAAAGGATGACATTAGGGAGCGTACCGAAGAACAGCAGAGGTGCCAGGGGAGAGGCTCCTTTGGGCGCGGGCGGGCGGCTGGGCAGCTCGCCGCACCTGCCGCGGTGCAGCCGCCTTGCCCGAGGCCCGCGGGGCCGGCCCGCCCGCCCGCCCTCGGCGGCCCAGCCGGCGCCTGGCGTCCGCCGGCCGCCCTCGAAGGGCGCCTGCAGCGAGGGGTGCTGCCCCGGCTCTGCTCGCGGCGGGGCCTGCACAGCTCTCGGCCCGACGAGGCGGGCGCCCGCTGTCGTCCCAATGGCGGTCGTGCTCGCCTGCAGTTTGGGAGAGGCTTTGAAATTGCTAATGGTATTCCTGTGCGCTAAAAGACCAACATGGTTTCTGTTACAGCCTGTTTATTCCCTGAATTGCATCCCAGAATAACCCCGAATAACGTTATTGCCTGAGCAGCGGCATGCTGTCCACCGGGCCGGGAGGAGTTCGCTTCCTGATCAGAGCCCTTAGCCGCTGGCAGTACCGCGCGGCGAGCAGACCCTCCCAGGCCACCTCTCCCTGTCTCTGCCGCGTTCACGGGTTGAGTTGGGGGATTTGCCCTCCCAGGGGAACGGAAAACATAGTCCTCAGTCGCTGCTAAAGATTTGAGTCATTCAGATGAACTGACTTCTGAGGTAACTTGGCTGCTTCTGTATGACCGTGATCAAGGCTAGACCTCCACTTMCCTGCTTACCCTGAAGAGTGGTTTGTTTTATTATGAAACCGGTATGTTTTGGTGACAAAGAGACTCTTTTGTAGCAGAATACCACAAATACAATTTTTGAATCAACTGTGTCTCTAGTTCAGAGTTTCAAGGGAAGCAGTGGCGTTTCCTGCAGTGAGGATCACAAATGATGTGCGTGAGGGGAGCTGTGCCGGGGCTCAGTATTCTCTGAGTGTAGTCCTGGCCTCAGCACTGAACGAAACCCCAGTGATACTGGGAGGACAAGCCAATTCCAGTACTGCAAATTCYCATGTTTTGCTGTATTGCTTCGTAGTGGGGATTCTTAATCTCATGCAAATGGCTGAACGTTTAGCTTTGCACTGTAAAATTTGCCACTTTGGACTCCTTACATAAATAACAATGAGAAATGGAGCACCTAAAACAGGCCGTAGTTACGCGTTGGCGGAAGAACCAGATCTGTGATGCTCCTGTGGCTTTCACAGGAAAACACAAAATTACCAGTGATTCTTTACATGTTGTGTTAATGTTTACATTTCCGGTGGCCCTGTTGTCAAAGTGCGGTGGGTCCCCAGGGGAAACACTTCGTGACACCGCTCAGCAAACTTTTCTCTACAATAGCAATTTGTTTGTAATGCAGCTTTCAAGCTGCCCGCAGACGTTTTTTGTCTCTTCTAAATCAATGGAGAGCCAGCRGCAAAGTGTATCGCATGTCTTTTTAATACGCATGCAAAAATTAACAGTAAATACGTTCTAATTAAGACTTTATGCTAAGATGCACCGCAGGTTCCTGGGCTAATGTAATACGGAGTTAGAAGAATCCCGTAACGAGCAAATAACCTGCAACGAGGAGGAGACCAGCCTGRACTTGACCTCTGTGAAGTAGATAGAAGTTAGATGGTAGTCAGAGACCTGGAGCTTTCCCATTTCTATATAAAATCTGTAATGTATATATTTTTTCTATATGTGGCTTAGTCTTTTTCACCCTAAATTCTGGTAGAAGAAAATACTGCAAAGGTTTAAGTGACAAAAAAAAAAAATATATATATATATCTGAGTTCAAGAATAACCACCTACTTCATGGGCATTGCATCCTCTGAGACTTGAGTCCAAAGGTTTTAGTTAGTTATTTGATTCTAGCTTTTGCCATTAACTACCAAAAAATAGATTTTGAATGTTCTTGATTTATGTCCTATTGCAGCATGAATAAAGTTGTACAGATAATGCTAAACACTAGCGATTTACTAAACCGACCTTTTACAAATAAATATAGCATCTGCGTAAGAATAAAAAAAGAAAAATAGTGCAAAAAATGAGGTTAATTTAAGATAAGATTCGTGGATTTTTTTAGAACTTCATTACAGTTTTCTCAGCCTAGTATTAACATATATTTTTAATATTTTATAGAAAAACAATATGAGTAACTAAAAGCTGTGAGAAATGTTTTCTGCAGACTAATTTCTCATCGTGTAAGAATTGAGCGGTTTTTTTTGGAATTAAGTATCTTAGACTAACAGTGGGGGGCAGGGAAAAGGATTCAGTCGGCTGCAATATTGGCCGCTAACCGTGTGTAGCATGAAACAAAACTACTGCCTTTGAATGGAAATTGGGATTCTACCGAGTGTGTTGAACATTGCGAAAATTGAGGCACAAATAGTTATAATCTGAGGTCAGCGAAATCACTTCATGGTATGAGAAACCTATTGCACTGATTCGCTCTGTACCGTTGGGGCGAGTTAGTGTTGTAAATGGTGCCGGAAGGATACAAAGTACCATAATATTGAGTAAGGCAGAAAACGACAGAGGGGCAGGTGACCTGGTGTGGGTGGAAGCGCAGGCGGGGCGGCTGGGGCAGGAGGGGAAGCGGCTCCCGCCGCGGGCACGGGCTGAGTCCCGCCGGAGCTGCTCCCCCGGCTGCGTTGCTCGGGAACTGGGAGTCAGGGGAAATGCTGTGCAGCTGTAGCATAAAACTACCTCTAAACAACTGGAAGTGATCTTAGAAGCAACAGTTTCTAATATTTTACATTTATTTTCTGCTTTTTTCAATTACTGTGTTTAAAGAGATTCTTCTACCAATAATAAGTAGCCAGATTTCTTGTTTGAGCTTTCTTCGTTTGAGTTGTCTTAGTGGTTGTTTTGAATATTTGATATATAATTTGTTATATTAATTTGCAGAGCTCTTCTGGTATATGGCAACCATTCTATGATTCTATGATTTCCCAGATTACGTGGGTCTCAAATGCGAACTTGTAGCCGGGGTGAGGGATGGGCGGATTATCCGTGGGAAATACTCGCTCCAAAAATGTTTGGCCATGCTGCCTCTCAGTTAGCTAATTTGCAGGACAACTGAGGTTGTCCGCCAAAGTTGTTCCAGGATACAGTCGCAGGAGAAGAGGTAGGATGTTCTTTTTTTTTTTTTTTTTTTTAATAAATGCAGACACATTAATTATTTGGATGCTATTTATTCAGGCGTAAATTCGAACTGTTAATTTTTTGAAAGGTCATATTAGAGCTAGAATTTAGGCCTCAGTTGCCAGCAAATGCCAAGAAATAAACCCACTCTGTATACTTGTGCTTCCAGTTGCTTTAGGAAGCCTATTTTTGTCAGTAAGAAAAAATGTCTATGGCTCACTGGGTGCCATTAGTTTGAAAAATACGAGAGGATGTATTTTAGTCCACAAGGAGTAGAACTTTAATGGCATCACAGCAGAAATAAAGTGCTAAGCTCCTAACCTTACGTTTGAAAAAAATCATAGGGTGAAAGCAGAAGTGTTCTGTTAGAACACTCAAATTCAAGGCAGCCTTTTAAAGTAAACTTTGTGAAAACAAAATACTAAATAATTGAGTAACGGGGTTATCAGAATTTTTTTCCCCTTCCCTGGCAGATTTTGGAATTTTACAAAGCAGTTGCAAAAATTTTTAGGTCCAAGCATCTCAATTACTTAAATTTGAAATCTTTTACTGGTAATGGGAGTTCTGGGAGCTGTTGTGTTGAAGCCTGTGTTTGCAGGGGGGCGCGGAGTACGACGCTTACCTCCTGGCAGCTTTTCCAAGTTAATCAACTGCTGCATTATTTTGCCTTTCAGAGTTGCATTTTACACTCCAAAGCAGGTCAGAGCAGCCACGCTGATGGGAGTGCGCCAGGCTCGGCCATGTGCCCTGCGTGCCTCGTGCCCCTCATGCAGCTTCTGTAGGGAAAGGCTGCTTCAGTCTTTAAAATAAAGTGCATTATTTTATAAGCCCCAGAAGTCAGAAGTAAAATGCCATGAAGATGCTGATTTTAGAGCTGTCTCACAAGCATCTGCAATATTTGTGCACCATTTTTAGTCCCCTGGACAAGGTTATGCTCCCTAATGAAGTGTATTTTGGGYATGGACTCATTCAGAAGCGAGTGATAGGCTTGGATGTCACTTGGTGCACTACTTGTCCGTGTGYACTTCAGACAGTGAAACTGTCTCGGTTTGTTGTCTTGAAGCAGTGACCTGGGCATAAAGTCGGTCCCCGGAGCCTTGTTGCTCGCCTGCAGACGTYGGCTGAAGCCGCCGCCGAGGCAGGCGTACCTTGGCCTGTCCCTTCGTGCTCTGTTCTGACCCAAGGGCGGCTGGCGGGGTGCCTGCCCGCCCCGGGGCCGTGCCTGTGCCGGTGCTAGCTCTGCCCTGGAGGCAGCCCGGGCCAGGACAGTGCTCCACTGGCGTGCTCTGGCCATCACTAAGAGAAGCCCGAATGTGTAAAGGCCTTTATGTGCTATTTCCACTGATGGCGGATCGGTGATGGGGCTGGAAGAGCTGAGCCTGACTTGCTGGGTACAAAGTGAAGCATCTCTTGCTCCCCGASCTGTAAAAGCAAAGCTCTGCTCCCCCCAAGCCAGCACGTTGGAATCACAGAATCGGTAAGGCTGGCAGGGACCTCTGGAGATCATCTAGGCCAACCCCCCTGCTCAAGCAGGGTCACCTAGAGCATGTTAGACAGGGTTGCACCCAGGCAGGCCTTGAATATCTCCAGAGAAGGAGACTCCACAACCTCTCTGGGCGACCTGTTCCCGTGCTCCGTCACTCTCACAGGGAAGAAATTCCCCCTCACGGTCAGGCAGGAACTTCTGTGCTTCAGTTCCTGCCCAYTGCCTCTTGGCCTGTCACACGGGGCAACTGAGGAGAGTTTGGCCCCGAGTTTATTCCCTGTTCCTTGGATATATAGAATAGCCATTTATTTCAAACCTGCAAAAGACTAAATTGAAAATCTTACTGTGTGTGAAGTTTGGAATTGTTTTTAAATTAGTAGTTTAGACAGTCTTCAGCAAGAGAAGTGTATTTTCTAAGGAGAGGTAGTTCCAATTGGTAGGGAATGCTGGACTGAAGTTTCACTGCTTGTGGTATTTTACTACAATACTGTTACTTCTGGTTTGAGTAAAGTACTTCTCAAGTTTGTAGTCCTTCTGGCTGCCAGAAGGAAAGTTGCTTTTTCTCTGCATTAAGAAAAGCTGGATGTTWTCCGATAGGTGCTGCCTCAGGTGAGTTTTTTCAGTATATCCCTGTGCATGGAAAAGGTAGAATGACAAAGTATGCCCCCAGTTAACACGAGAAGCCTTARTTTAGGCTTGCCTTTAGTTGCCCAGATCTCCTTTCCCTAAGATGCTTCATGCTTACAAGTTATTAAGGCTTTACAGAGCAGTTCTTCAGGCCTTCCAGGGGCAAGGGACAAAGAGGAAGGGTTGTAACGCTGCAGCGCGGTGGCTGGTGATTAAAAGGCTTCAGGTGCAGACGGTTTCCCCGGTGGCAGCTTGCTCTCCCGTTTGCCGCTGTCGAAGGGGAGGGGGAGTGTTGTACAGCTGGGAGCAGGCAGCCTTTGAGATATGTTGTTGTTCCCATAAAGTTGTTCTTCGTACTGGTAGAGGTTTACAGGGAGTGCTGCAATATGGTAAAATGTTGAAAGAGTGTGTGACAGTTATTACCTGAGTATTCTGGCTTAACTGATTTCTGATTTRGGCTATTTTGTTAGGTTCTGCATAAAGATAGAATATGGATATATTGAGAGAGTTTATATATGTAGACATACTGAGAGKTTATAATCTAAGAAGCTAGAAAGGGACAGTGTTAAGGACAATTATTTCTATATACCTCGCATTATATTAGCCATGAGGACTTTCCCCACCTGCCTATAGACATAGGTGCCTGTAGGTGCCGGGTAAGATGTATAGGCGAGCTGTTGCTCRCCAGGACTGCGAGCTGCTGTGCCGAGGGCAGCCGGGATGCGCGCGATGCCAGCGAGCGGGGAGCGTAAACCTGCGTTCAGCGTGGCTTGCTCTGCAGCAAACAGGAGGAGGCAGTGCAAAGCACCGGCTCCTTGGTGGTAACTGTGGACCTTTTGGTCTTCCTTGGGTCCCGGCTGGCCTTCGGCAGAGGTGCAGTGGAGAGCCGAGGGCTCRTATGCAGGGTGCGCCAGGGATCCCAAAGCCTGACAAGTACAGATGACTGGAGTGAGAACTTGCATCTGTTGAGGTATTATAATGCTGTTGATACAGCGAAATGAAATCTCTATCTAGTAAGTGTGAATAAATACCCAAAGGAGGAAACAAAATATAAAAACTGACATTGCTTTTCTCAGTCTTATTTTTAGATAACTAATTTTTTGAAGCATTCCATTCCCATTTATCATAAGCACATCGCAGAAATGTGTTTCCCAGATTCAACAGAGTGTTAAGAGTTTAAATAGGAATTAGAAAGCTAATGTTTTGCTGAATGTGGRCCCCTGCATACGTGCTGGAATGGAAGGTGCCGGGAAGCCAGATTTCCTCCGCCCGGGGCTCTCAGGAGCGTCACAGCCGCGCTGCCCTGACTGCGCGGCTCTGCATCGTTCGGTAGCGTTTTTCTCCTCCTYGTTCTTTAGGCTAAGCAGCTCCGTGTCGTCTGGGTCTTTGTTCGTAGGACGTGTCRTATGGGCCGGTGGGCCTTGGCGGCGCTCGGCTCCGGCTGCTGCCGCGCGGGCAGAGCCCGCTCGCTGGCGGCGGCAGCCGCGTGGGCAGCGCGGGTGCCGGGGCTCGCAGGAGCCGAGGGGCTGCCTGCCCGGCCCAGCAGGCAGCTGCCGACGCCGGAGGTTACACGTGTGTGTGTCCCGTCCCCCCCCCCTCCGGGGGCTCCTGCTGCTTTCGGGGTCGCTGCAGCTTTCCTAGACATACCCTCTCTTCCTGCCGTGCCGTTAAGAAAAGTACTAAAAAYGTGAGAAAAAAGGCAAGTTTCCTGCGCCCCTGTCTGGAGCCGTCGCGCCGCTGCGGGCGTGAACTTTCCGTGATTGCCGGGACRTTTTGGTCGGTTGTAGCCACCCGCGAGGGGAGCTGTGGAATAGCCCCTCTGGCGGAGTCTGAATTGAAAACTGCCATGGCGATAAAACGGATGAACCCTCTGGGCTGCGAATATGTCTGTGGGGATGAATTCAAATCACAGATGGAGCGYGTGCAGGGAATACATGCATTTATCTGTTTTTAACAGTAATCAGATAATTCAGTGTGCCAGTTACTGAAAAGGGGAAATGAATTTTGATGTTAATTACTTTCCCCAAGTTGAAATTTTCATATTCATCCTTCCTTATCAGACCTTTTTCCACTAAGAAAATGTCAAAACGTTTTACTGTATTTGAGGAAAATGTGGCCGATACAGCCACAGAGAGGACAGCGTAAGCAATGTTACAGTGAGCGCTTGCCTTGGCGAGTGTTTCTTTGCAGGGAGGAGAGCTCATTCTTCAGAGTACTTGGGGATGCTGAGCAAACTGCCGCGCCGTCCATTGCCTCGTGGTAGTTTAGAAAAACCTGACTGCGTTTTCCATTGAACGTGGCGTAGAGAGGTCAAAAATCACGGCTGACATAAAGGATTTGAACTAAAATTAAAATTCTCCAATCTAAACTTAAAAATCTTACAAYTAAACTTTGTTTTTTCGTTTTAAAAATTCTCTGTTAGCAGGCTCTGTAAGTGCTAAGACGAAAGTTGTGGGGCTCTGAGGGGTTTGGGGCAGTTTAAAGGCATAATGGTTTGGTGCCCTTTCGGAAAAGGGGCCTGATCCWGCACCGCTGGGTTTGCAAAGTCTGCAGACATTTTGGAAGGCGTTAGTGTGTTTGGRGAGAAGAGAATGTTTTGGTGTAGCTTTTCAGACTTCTTCTCAGTGACGTTCACAAGACTTGCGAAGCAGCTACCAACCTGGCCAGCGGCATCGCTGATGGAAATCCTGGGGGTGCATGCGTGTGTGTTAGCAGAAGGAGTCTGTATCTTAGCAGAGTGATCTTTCTGAATCTCAGAAAGCCTTCTACAGCTTGTTTTCTAGTTTTTCCATGTAGACAAGATGAATTTGATTTGTGTTCACAACCGGGACATACATCAATATTTTTAATTAAATTACTATCCAAATATAATGTTCATGTTACTGATTGTAACACGTGAATCAAAACAGTATCATCACATCATTTTCCTTCCCCTTTTTTCCCTGTAAGGTCTAAATAAAGGTGATGGGTTTGTTTAGGAGTTCAGGGTTGATACTCAATAATGTATGAACAGTCCCTTACAAAAAGCAGCATTAAGAAGACACACGAGCATGTATGCTAAATTATGTTTGCTTTCCATGTATGTCAAATATAAGAACAAGTTGGCAAAAAATGAGTTGTGAGAAGGTCCTTGTCATTAGGGTTCATTTAAGTCAAAAAGCACCTAGAAGAGTAACTGCGCCTCTTGTTCAGAGAGGATCTGGGATCTGGCCGCAAGAAAAGCAACTGGGATTGAGGGCTCCTGGGTTGTGTTTGCCACAGCCACAGGCTGATGCAGGCTCCTGGCGCAGTCTTTATCCTCACATACCAATAAAAACTGCAGTAAAAATCATTATCAGGCTCGGTTGAAGGAGCAGCTAGGAAGTAGCATGGTGCAAAAGTCTTTTATCCTTCCTGCAAAGTAGTGGGTATCAAAGGGGATCCCGAGGCTGTAGCTGCTGACTTTGCAAGCCCAAGAGCTGGCACAGGTCTGTGGTGGTGGGAGAGAGGCTTATGGCACTAAGCTCTGTCCCAGGCCTCCGGTACCCTAGTGCTCTTCCAGGCACTGGTGTTCTACGGCARACTGCCTTTCGCGGCTGTGAGGTTCGGAGAGGGCTGAAGCAGAGCAAATATCAGTAGCTCTTTGGGTTTGGGGTTGAGGTTTTGACACCCTGCAAGAGTGCAGGTGTTCAGGAGAGCCGTGAATTCRCTGCAGATGCTTGCTCTTGCCTCGGGGAAGAGCTGTGCAAGTCGGAGGGTGCTTGGCGCTTTAAATCTGACAACTCACATATTATGTTTAGTGTGTTTTGTGCTTACCTTTAGCTCTTCTTTTGTTTAGGTGATTAAAAGATGCCTGTTGCTGTCTGTACGTGCAGCATGCTTCATTAACAGTGATTTATTTTGGAGTTTAGCAGAATTGGCACTGTGTAGCACACCAGTGGGCACAAGAAAAACGTGAGATGATTGCGAAGGCATCTTCCTTGCTGCTGCTGCAGTAGACAGGGGCCTTAGACATTTTTGCAAATTTTCTGTCAGAACATTCGCAGAATTGAGAGCTCATGTAGTGGAAACAAAGGCTGCTGCAAAGCGAGAAAAAAGGATTCCCCCTACCAGGGTTGTTTTCATGTTTTGAATGCATCCATATACCATAGCCTTAGTTATTTATTTCTGTGGGGTTTTTTCCAGGAGTGCTAAGCTTTAAAAATCAAAAGGAATTACTGACAAAATGTCATGGCTACTACCTCAGAAAAATCAACCACAAATATTTCTACAACTGTACACATTTTTTTCTTTTCTTCCTCGCACTCAATTAAAGTCACAGCTCTTAGAGTCAGCTTCTTTGTCAAAATCCAATTACAAACAAAGGTGCCTTTCAAAAGACTTTGCTATGGATGCATTGCCAAAAGTAAAGGTAAAAAGATCTGCGTGTGTTTCTAATGGGATACACTTCCAATCTAATGCACTGTTGTCTCACTTTCTTATTTAAAAATAGCTTGCACAGTATGGAAACTACATAGATGGGCTTTCTGGAAATAATGAATTTTGCAAGTTTTCAAGCAGCTTATATTCTCCTTCAGAAGCAGTACAACCCCCTCACCTCTCCCCCCCCCCCCCCCCCCCCCCCCCCCCCCGGGGATGTTACAGTCAGAAAACATTCAGAAATGCAAAGGATCTTTTCAATTAGGTATCTTTTGCACATGCACAAATGTTGCCTTTCCTAAAGTTGTTGCCATAAAAAGGCAACATGTTTCAACAGTTGTACGCAGCTGTGAACAACAGCCGCCCCCTGTGAATAGCAGCTATGTTTACAAGGGAACGCTCTCAGGATTGGAGCCGTTCACATGTGAAATAGGGAACTACGATGAGAAATTAAAAGGCAGCAGCATCATGAATACTACCATATTTTAACCTTAGGAAAATATTTTTAATAATGGTCATTAATTTACTTTTCACTATTTTTCATGATGAGATGGGCATCATTTCTTTTTGAGAAACTTGTTGTAGCATATTAGCCCGTATTRTGAGATGCATGAGTGAAAGTCGGGGCCTGGGTCGGTGTTCTGTGCAGTGCAAGGTTCAGGCCGAGGCCCCAAGTGCCGTCTGCCCTGCGGCTTTCCCGGGAAGGGCTGCTCTGTAGCACCCGGGGCAGAGCACTGCGAAAGCTTCCCTCTTAATCCAGGCAGCAATGGCTTTCAGCAGCAGCGATCCTGGGAGCAGCAAAATGTGATAGTATTCCATATGCTRAGAGAACTAGAAATACAAGTTAGAGCCTCTTTGAGGAATATATTATAAAGTAATTATAATATAATAATAATTATTATTATAATATTTTGTTTGAAGCAGATCTGTAACTCTCTGATGGCTGCTGGTTCTAGGGAATATGTGGTGAATAACCAAATAACAGGGAAGACTTTCAGCTTTTTCATTGGACCTAATAATTGTGTGGCATTTTAATGTAACTTCTATTCAGGGGTGAAAGTAAGACCCAGTGATTATGTAAAATGTCTTGGGAGGAAAGGAGGAGACTGCTATCTTCAACACCCTTCTTATAAACTAAAAACTCATTTATCTTAATAATTTTCAAACATTTTATATTTTTAAAATGTGTTCTCAGAAGCATGAGAGCCACACTCCTATTTCCTGAGCAGGAAAATAATAATCTGTTTGCAGAACCCTCAGAGAATGTCCCAACATTTTGCCAAAGGGTTGCTGAGTCAGAGCAGGTTGTGGTAAAAGGAGAGGTAAAAAGTGCAGTTTGGAAGAGTAATGAATTGTGGAGTAGTACCTGAGAATTTTCTCATGTCTTTGGAAAAACTAAGGAAAAAATACTCAAAATACAATAATAGGGTCAAAAGATGTGATATCAACATGAGATGGGACTACCGTTTCCATGATACTTTGTGAAGCCTTGTTCCTCATCTTCGTGTCAGCTGGGTCCTCAAAACCTGTGGAGTAATGGAGATGTTTCACATGACTTTGGGCACTGTTTCCCTCTTCCTAGCTTTTTTTTTTTTTTTTTTTTTTTTTTTTTTTTTTAAAATAAATTTTTTTTTTTTTTTTTTTTTTTTTTAATTGAAAAGCAGATCTGATACTTTCTTACCTTTGGAAGTGCTTACAAACAGCTACAAAGCTTAACGCTGCTGCTGTTAATCCAGGTAAGGGAAACGGTGCTGGGTCGCCTTTCTGCGTGGCTCTGGCAGCTTGCACGCTGGTCTGCCTGTACTTTTGTAGGTTCTGGGCAGTAGGTTAAGCTGATAAGTGCGATACCTCTTGTGTTTTTTAATTAGGTATCAGACACGGTAAGTGATTGTTCTGTTTAAGTCCCACGTAGCCTGTTCCACCGAGTCAGGAGAGTAATCCTAGAGCGTTGCATTGCCGAGTAAAGGAGAGGAGGCTCACAAGTGTCCCGGTGCTCTTATTGATGGGAGTAATACGTGGGAAAACAAGAACACGAAGGAATTTCAGCAGCTGCTAATGAATATTAGATTTATCTCCAGTCTCACTTAAACTAAAATAAACCCCAGAGCTACCTGCCGTTGGTAGGAATCTCCTGTAGGAGTGCTGTTAGAACCGAAGGAGAATTTGTGCGTAGAAAAAAATTAGTCCATGCTGGGGAAATGGGTTTCTCGAGTTCACTATAAACATGGAAGGAGAGAATAACTGCTTAACTTTGTAGATCAATGTAGAGGTCTGTGATGACATTTTCTACAAAAATTAATAATTAATACTCTAATCATTCACATAAGATGTTATTAGTTTTCATTGATTAGTCCTTCCTGCTTACCCCTAGCTAGCCTAATCAGTGTATGAGAAGGGATGAATATATTCAATTAATCTCTACCCCCGTCAAAATTACATCTTCAGATCAGAAGATACAGATCTTTAGTCCTCCCAGTGCATCGAACCTGACTTTATTAGAAGAATCTTACCAATTTTAACTCTCAAAAGCAAGCAGAAGCAGCTAACGATACCCCTTCACATGCTATTAGTCATGCAGTTTGTCTTGGAAGCATGAAGGCCCCTTAACTTCCAGCCCTCAGTGCTATGAATAAATTATAAGAATGTGTGTCTGACTTGATTTATTTATTTTTTAATATTTAAATGCCTGCTCTGGAAAAGGTTCCTTTCATAAAAGGGGGCATTTCGCTCCCTTTCCAGTGCRCTGGAGGGATATAGTGCAGGCATAAGCAGAGTCTTCCAACTGCCAGCTTCACAGTTTTAGCTATTTGCAAGCCGGAACAGAGCTGCGTTAAAGCAGCTGAAGAACGGACRCGTTTTGGCGCGTTAGCCGTGGAGCCTCGCAGGGCGCTGGCGACAGGGAAGGGCCGGGCTCAGCCGGCCGCGGCCGAGCCTCRACGGCGCGCTGCCCTGCGGCGCTGTGAGCCCCCGTTCGGCCATCAGCCCCGAGCTGTCGGGGTCAGYGATGGCAGGGAGAAGGGGAGGAAAACGGGGAAAGCATCCCCGTTTGCTCAGCAGCGTGAGAGCCCTTCCTAGGCAGTGTCCTCACACACCAGGTGAAACTCCTGGAGAGGTGATAGTAATTGCTGTAACTTTCTTAACTGTGATTTATGGAGTTAACTRTACTCTGGATTACCCCAGAGAGGCAATGATGAACCCCCTGATGAAAGAATTGAGAGAGAGAAGAAATGTCAAAACACCAAGTTGGAAGATGCAGATGCAGGGTTCTCTCTCCTACCCCTCATCTCTTGCTTGCAGCACTTAGGGCATTACTGCTGCAAATTTGGGTTCCTCTGCAAGTTCTTTGACATCTCTGCTAACAATTTTTTTTCACTCCTTCAAATCCATAATCTTCCTCTCCAGATGATTTTAATTTAAAWACTTTAAAAACTATCTTAGTTGCTCTTCAGATCTGAGTGTGCTAGAAAGAAAGACAAAATGTCAACAAATAGAAGAAGGTGCTATCCTAAATCTAATTGTAATCTTTTTTTTTTTTTCTTTTACAGATTAGAGGTTGCATAAAATTTAGAAGAGGCCCTATTCTGTTCTCTGGTTATTGGACTCGAGTCTCCCGCGACCTCGGAAACTGAAGATGAGGTTGCTATGGGAACTGCTCGTGCTGCAGTCGTTCATGGTGTGCCTTGCAGGTAAAGTGTCATTTTGAAACTTTTGAATTAAAAGTGCCACTGTATTTCACACAGATGCAAAAGTGCACCACATTTTATATACCAGTGATAAAATAGCAAAATAAGGCTCTGTTCCATAACTGGCATTAACAAAGGTTGCTGACTAGATCAAACAGATACTCTTAATGAGCTCTTTTAATATTGATTACCATCTCTGCAGCAAAAGCTTGATGTTTCAAAGATCTGCGTTACACAGTTTTAATTCAAAATTGCTGTTGATGAAAGTTGTTTTCCTGTGTTCTGTGCTAAGTATTTCAATGCTCAATTAAACCTACATAGAATATAGCTTTAAATTCGATTAAAAGGGTTTTGTGAGGAGCGGTACAGCTAAGACCTTGCTTCATTTAACAAATCATTAGACTAATATATTTCAGTATTATACCCATCTTCTGTAATTGTCCTTATTTAACTGTAGGATTATCATAAAGAGGACAGAGCCAAACTCCTCTCAGTGGTGCCCAGTGATGGGACAAGAGACAAAAGGCACAAAGTGAAACACAGGCAGTTCTGTTGGAACGTCAGAACATTTTTTACGGTGAGGGTGGTCGAACACAGAGGAGAYTGGCCAGAGAGGTTGTGGTGTTTTCATCCCTGGAGATGCTCAAAGCTTGTCTGGACATGGTCCTGGGCAGTGTGCCCTGGGTGACCCTGCTTGAGCAGGGGCTTGGACCAGACGATCTCGAGAGGTTCCTGCCCACTTCAGCCATTCAGTGATTCTGTGATCCCTGGCAAAATGGAATTTCAGTGGAATGTGCCCTTTCCTGAAACTGTAACAGTTCTTGAAGACATCTTGAATTGGAAAAGGGTCAAAAAGGCCTTGGTAAGAAGTGCTGACTTTCTCATACTCTGCAAGTTGCTTGGTCAGCTGCACATTTGCAGAGAGAACCTGGTTCGCAGCCCCTCTTTGCCTGTGCCTCAGTGATCCTAGACTAAAAGCTCTACTCCTGTGCACGCACAGCAGGTAGTGTGTTAGGTCCTGGCAATCAGGGTAGTACCAGAACTATCTGAAACATATTTGGAATCTCTCTTTCTTTGCTGTTAAGTCACTGTTTACTATTTTCTCATTACAAGACATTTTTATTCCTTCACGTGTACTTTCTTTGGAATGGGGCAGTTAGCTTTTTAATTAACATTTATGTCATCTTGGTGTTCGTCTCAATTGCTTTGATTTGTTTGCTGGTTGACACGCAGAATTTTTGTTTACTGGTTCCTTTAATAACTTATCTTTTCCTGCCTTTTATATATGTGTATTATTGAGGTACCTTTTCAGCATTTTAGGTGATAGTAAACTACAGGGAATAGTGTTTACTTCCTTGTACTTAGCTCTTCTGAACACAAAGGCACTTTCATTCTGGTGCTTATTGGTACCTATTTTTAAATTTTGGTTCCTAGTCATTTTAAATGTGCTATGACARTTTCTGAGCTGGCAGAAAATTGGATGCAAACAGGTTCTGCAATGCAGTGCCACATGTGTTACAGAAATTCTAACCCTATAAAAGTTATGCTGTGGGAATACATAAAATATGGTCCTTTATTTTAAGCAAATAAAACAGACTTGTGAAAAAAAAGAAGACCATGCAAAATATTTTCCTGCAATTTCTGTGTTTAAAATATCTGTTCCAAAAAGTCTAAGGTCAGCAGAATAATGTTTCTGGAAAGTGTGTTCAAGACTTTCTACATCTCTATTTCCACCCTCACACAGACACTGTTTTTATAGCAGTGTTTTTTTATTTTCTTGTCTCTGCAATGTGCTGAATTTTCTCCGTGACTCGGGTGCAGTTTCTCCTTTCTGGTTGAGCTAGATTTAATATAGAAATGGGGAGAGAAGTGTCAAAAGTTCTGTGCAGACTTTTTATTAGGTGAACGGTAAGGAAGTTGTATCATTTGGGTGAAGAAGCAGTCGTGTAGTTGTTAGGGCTGACTTCTGCTTATTTAAAGGGGGGTTTAGGGGGCAACCTGTGAGGCGGCCGAGGCAGGAGKGGTTGTGCTGGGCGAGCTGCGGCGTCCTTGGGAGCGGAGCTGGGCTGGAGCCGGCACGCGGGCAGCGGYGCTGGCGTCGGCTGGGACGCCGCGGCGTTCGGGCTGCGTTCGGAGCTGGCTTTGGGCATTTCTGGGCCCCCATTTAGGTAAGGGCTTGCAAAATGAAGGAGGAAATGTGCTRGACCTCTTGCAGCATCTTGTTCTGCATACCTGGGCTCTGCCAGGCATGGAGAGGTGGCCATAAGTAAAGGTACCTAATTTTACAGGGTTTTATTTGCTAGCTACATGCAAAAGCAAAACAGGCTGCAAAAGAGAAGCTCTGCGGCCTGATGCTCAGCCCTTCTATTTTTCTGTATGTTGGTGTACTGCTTAATTCCTTAAAAAAAAAGAAGAAGAAAAAAAAAAAGTTGGGGGTTGGGGTGGACTTCCCAGTACCGCCTCCCAGCTGGCAGTCAAGCAGAAGGGGGGAGGTCGAGGCTCCTTAGGTCTCCTTGCAGGCTTTCTCTGTGAGATCCCCCTCACGCCCTGAGCTGTGGCTCTGGTTTGAGGCTGCTGAAAAGGGAAGAATTGCCTTCTGCAATGTCCTTCTCTCTGAAACAAAGTCATYGCTCTTCTCGCAAATTTTAAATTCCTTGAGATGGTGCTTGCTCCCTGTGACCTAAACCGATTGGCTTCAGTTGTGAAAACCTGGCAAGCTCTGCAGAGAACGGAGCCATCCTGGGCAATGCTGCTATGGATTCAGCCCAAATAAAGTTAGAGGTGAGGTGTCATTCAGCTTTGCACCGCGCTGTGCAAGGTGAAGGGTCTTAAAAGTCGCCTGGAGCTTAGTGAACGGTCCATGTTGGTTTCCTTCTTTTTAATCCTCAAAGTGAAAGAAATAGTAAAATCAAGCAGATGTTCCAAACTAATGTTTTGTTTTCCTATTAGTCAAAGCATTGACCCATCCTTGAGAAAAATGATCAATAATCTAGGTATACAAAAAAGGAAAAATATRGCAAAATGCTATGCAGCAACATCAGCTAGCAGTGCTCCATCTGGCCTTGGTGAGTCGCAGATGCCTGGGAGGTGGTGTGTTTTCTGTGGAAAATAAACTAAAACCTGAAAATTGGATGTGTTTAGTTCTTGTGCTAGCTGTCAGGCAGGGAGCTGTTGCGCCTGTACGGGCGCTGGGGGCGCAGCGTGGCTGAAGAGGGGAGGCTTACGTCCCAGCTGCGCGGGGGGCGTCAGGGGTGTCGGAGCCGCTGCAGCGGCGCCTGCTCCAGCCTTACCTAGGGTAAGTTTGTGTTTTCTAAAGGAACATCTGCTCACTGGAAATTACATGAACACTTCCCAACTTGTATCATTCAAGCCATTAAACAGCTGTCAGATCCGAAGCAGTTATTGTATCCAAATGTCTCCTAAAGGGTACCGGTGATCAGGCGCTGCCAGCGTGCCGCGGAAGGAGCGACGTGCCAGAGACTGCTTGCTCTCTGCTGGGGATATTGCTATTGACTTTACGTAGTGGGTGTTCAGATATTACAGTTGCGCACAGCAGGATGAAACAGTAAGGGAGAAAGCTAGATGAATCCTGGGACCTCCTTAAACCAGCTACCTAGCACTGCAAATCCACTAATAATCCCTGGAGCTATCTAGTCTCCCTCGAAAAGGGAGCAACACTGCTAAAGGTCTTTTTAAACTTAACACCCACTTTCAGTCTGTCATCAAACCTGGAATTATGTTTTTAAGACTACCTTTCCAGTTGCTCGTTCTGAGCTCATATTGATAAAAACCAATGATGCTTTCTTTGGACTGGATACTTGATATATATCAATTTGGAGATTCTCACTATAATTTCAAGAGCCTTTTCTTCAGGTTCCAGATTTGGGAAGTAGTACTGCAAATTATTCCTGTAGTATTTTGGGGTCGAATAACTCTGATTTGTTAGGACTGTCAAAATTACTTCAACAGCATTTGTGATGATGGTAATTTTAAATTTTGGAGAGTAAGACAAGAGGCAGAATAATCCATGAAAAATAATGTACAGTGCTTCAAGTGGTGCCGTTGTTAGCGAGTGCTGTCTCTTGGAAAACCTGGTACAGCTAGCTGCAGACGGAAATGCCTTTGCACAGGTCTGGGAACAGCACTGGGGACCAAAGATACCGCACAGAACGAGCCATGCCGACTAGGCGATGTGCTTTTAATGTGCTGCACAAGCAGTCAAAGGAAATTTTCAGTTTTTGTGAAAAAGCTATTTTTCTGCACCGAGGTTTCTGGCCTGTGGTTGCTCTTGCCATTTGTGAGGAAAGATCCCTGATCCAAAGCCACCCGCCAGCCAGAAATACTGGCTTTCCTTTATTAGCAAACATCACGTAGGCACATCGTAGCTTGAATAAATGAATTTGTCTTGCCATTCTATCGTAATGCTTTTGTTTCAACAAGTTTGTTTTGTCAAAGGGAAAATTTTATTACAGTTGTATCTGTTAACATTTCTAAAAGGATGATTTAAATAGCTTCGGAAAGCACACGGCAAAATAGAAAAGCTAGTCTTTGTTTTATTGCTTTAAATGAATAAASAAGTGTTCTTCTTCCTGTCTAATAACTTACCTTCTTTGGGAAACCTGTTAGTTGTGTAACCTTTGCTTTGTAACAGGTTAAATGGTATGCGTAGAGCTGGCTGGCAATATTGCAGTGCAGCATTGACACTGATCCTGAAAATTTAGGAATATCTGCATTAACTCCCCAGAGTGATTCCTGTAAGTTGCTATTAAATTTTCTGAACAAATATACACTATATGTAATAAGAAAAGCTATATTTTCACATTCCCAAGGTATCCAGAATTAGATATTAGTCTTACTAGGATGCCTAAATAAGGGCTTTTCTGAAAAACCTGATCAATAATGCCTCTGACATCTGAAATCGTAAGGTGAATTCCCTCTGGGGAGGACTACCTGTGCAAAGGTTGTGTGTTATTTAAACCATCGGAGCAGAGTAGTGGATAGGCTTTTTGCTGACTCTGAATACAGGGAAGCATGTTATTGGTGTCATGATGTCCCGGCAACACCCACTCTTAATTCTGCAAATCTAGTGAGAGCCTTAAATTCCATCATATTTTTCATTAGGCAAAATGAAGAGTATTATTTTACCTTTTACCTGTTGAAAAATACAATTTTCTAATCTAGAACTATGCACATGTGAGAGGAGAAGTCAGGAACAAAAAAAGAGAGAAACATTTATGTGGAGCATATTATAAATATGCTTTTTCAACACCTTTTTTTTAACATAAAAATATGCTTATAAACGTCTGTCCCGGCATTCTTTCTCCTTCTGTCATATAATGATATGGTATAACCAAATACCTCAGTAGTGGTTCACACCACAATATTTAAAGCATGCCTGTTTACCTTCTGGAGAAAAAAAATATATATTCAAGTCTTTCCCGTTACACAAAAATCACTGTAGTCAATATTCATGCAGTCTGTGAAAAGAACTGGCTCTGCCTTTGATAAGTAAGTACACATGTAAGAAAACTTGCTGCAAGATTAACTGAAAGCAGTAGTTTCGCTTAGGTGACAGTGTATATATGTTAGAATTTTAAAATGTTGCATGTTTACAGAATGTCTTGATTTGATAAAATATTTTTTGACTTTCAGATAGTAAGGCTTAAATCAGTTCAGATATTTATTTATTATGTCCTATGTGAGAGGTAAGCATGCAGTAACAAATAATCACTAATGCCAGTCCCTGTCAAATGAAGTGGGAAGGTTGTCAGAAAACATGGAAGTTCATTCACCAGCACGCATTGAATTTCAATAAAACCTGGGTAGTCATCTCTTAAAAATTTAAATACAAAATTCAAAGATGAATATTCACAAGCCTATTTGAATTCATGCTTTTGTCCAAACAGATGTAGGTTAAATATAAAAGATAAATTTCGCTAATTCCATGTCTGAATATAAATAATTAAACCAAGAAGTACTGTTGTACATATTAAATGATGGTCTTCTGCAAATGATGCAGCAATTCAATTTGTTCAGCATTTTTATTAATGCTGTGTAGTTGCATGTCTGGTGCTTTAATGGTAGTGGTAGCTAGAAAATGATTAATCTGTTGCAGAGCTATAATTAATTAATTTATATTTTGGTCAGTTCTGCAGCACTTTGCATTTCTATACCTGACTGCCTAATTAATGTTTGCATAGCACTATGCGTAGATAAAGCACTGAATGACTCCTGTTAATACCATCACTTCTGAAACGTGACACAGCCCTGGGCTTCGTGGCACACAGTAAGCTGTCACTGAAGTTCACAGGAGATATCTTTGCAGCTGAGACCTGGTTTGTCGTTAATACTTTGGGGGGGTTTTTTGCATTGTGCAATGCAATTTTTGTGCATTTCAAGTTCCTGTATTTTCAATGTTTTAGAAATAAGTCATAGAGTGATACACACAGTTGTACAGACCACAGTGACATAACACCAACATCAGCAAATCTGAGAGTATAGTTTTCTCCACTAAAAAGTCAATGCTCATTAGCGTTTAGCGTGTAGCCCTACCGTGTGAGCAAACATACTACTGCAGTTTATTGCCGTAATGGCACTGATCTTTCAGAARAGTGTGAGAACCTGTGTCCCGAACATTGTTACACCCTGCTGAATGTGGTTAAATTGGTATGTATTAAACATGTTTTTACCGTGTCAAGAGACAACTTTGTTATAGCTGAAAATGGTTGTAGTGTTAATGGGACGTGCTGCTGTAAAAGTAATTGCTTTTGTGGCAAGAGCAGCTGTAAGTGATCAAGCAAAGAAAGTAAACATTAGGATGTGCCATTCATTGGTAATATTTAGCAGTTTGGGATCCTAAGGCATGCAGTGGTTGTGTAAGTAGAAATCGGTTCCTTTCGAAGCGCTTAAGGCTGGAGCCCTCCCAAGCTGAAAGTTACTGCTGTGCTTGAAGTGAGCAGCTGAAGGAGGTGTTTCAGATGTGATACACCGTACCGTATGGTGCCACTTAAGCTACTTCCACATGCTTCTAAGGAATCTTCAGAAAAAAAAAAAAAAAAAAAAAAAAAAAGTCAACAACCTTTCAAGAATTATGACCAGTTCTATTTGAAAGTATTCAGTGCCCTAACAGTTATACGACAAGATTATAACTAATACTAGTATTTTACCATCCATTATAGCACAGAAGCCAGATGTTAGCATGAAACCTCTCCTGCTCTGGCCACAGTCCCATTACCAGCACTGTGTGCACGGACCGCGCGTTTCCGTAAGGGTACGTGCGTGGCTCCGTTAAGCTGTGCCGATCTCCAGCAGAGCGCTCGCGAGGCGCCTGTGTTGCTTAAAAGAGCAACCGCCTACTCCTCTGCGTTATGCTGGCATCGCTGCGGGTGAGGCCTGAATCCCTCAGCAAGCTGTGTCGCAGGATCAACATTGCCCTAGAATTAATGGTATGAATTTGGGGAGCTGGCCAGAGTAAACAGAAATAGGACAAGGTTTCAAAAAGCAAAGTGCAGGGTGCACTTAGAGGCTAATAAGAGTTCCTGCCCTTGGGGGACAACCCGTCGTTTGGAAATGTCAGAGAAGGCAGGATTCCCGGCAATACTGTCGCATGACGTAGAGCAGCAGCGTGATACAGCCATCAAAGGACGTCRAGCCCTAACATGCTTCAAGAGGGGAATTGCTAGTAGAAATGGGGAAGAGCTTGTGCTGTCGTGTTAATCCTCGATCCCATCTTGTATGGGACACTATGGGAAATTCTGGTGGGGGGATTCCAGCTGTAACGAGTGCAGAACGAGCTGCTAGGATGATATGGAAAGCTGGAGATGGGATTGGTCTGAACTAGGAGAATAAAGAGCAAGAGGAAGTATAGTGGGAAAAAACTTCAGAGAGGAAGAATTATTTGAGCCAAGACAGGTCTGGGATAAGAACAATTCTGAATTTTAGAATTTCTGAAGTGGGGGAAACCGTTTATTTGAATTGTAACCAGAAGATTTTTAGCCATCAAAGTGGGTTTCTGCAGTACCATTCAGATGTATGTACTTGTAAAGTGCAGATAAGAAAACTTATGTGTGTGTAATTTGTGCTTTTTTAGGGATTACATGACAAGTTTTTCTGCAACTCTAGAGGACTGACTCGGTCTCATGAGAAGTCCATACCCATTTTATGTTCCTGATCTGTCAGCACCAAAGCCCAGAATAGATGTAACCTAACAGTGATTTAGGCCGTAATTTCTGGAATTATAGTTAGAAACAGTATCAGTGTAATTTTCTCATTTATCTTCTACATGTAGAAGATAAGATATGTTTTTCTCTGTTTAACTCTTGAGTCCATCTGGGCAGGTTTAGTTATGTCTTTCTCTGAGAAATGCTATTGAACTAAGATGGTACCCTTTGAACAAAACAGATAAAGAACATAGAGACTTTCTTATAAGCAGATGTTCCAACTGTCTGGCTGTGTTTTGGTCCCCTGTGCATTTTATGTGATGCCTCCTTTCAATTTAGTTTCTTTGCGTTTAAATTTGCATGTAGGTATTGAAATTAAATCTCATTTAGGGAATTACAAAAATACCTACTCTTCCAAGCATCTCTTAAATTAGGGAGAATATAGACCCAAAGTACCTCTTTATTGCCAATAAGATCAAATTTTTATGGCAAAAGTTGAGGTGATGAGTCTGTTGCTTTTTAGGTAAAATACTGTATGTTTATTAGAAAATCTAAATATGATTTGAAGTGGACCTCACTTTGCAGTCCTTGTGTGGTCACTGGGGGGAAGGTGCCATGGAGAAATGGGGTAGAGTGGAAGACGCACAAGGCCGGGCACGTGGGTTTGGTGCTGGCCCCATCTCTTGGCAGGTTCTCTGGGGTTTTATTTAGACAGCTACTTCTGGGGACTGCTTCAGTGTAGCCTGAGAGCTGCCAGACAGGGCTACTGTGTGTATCTAGAAGTGATAGTAATTGTGTTATTGAGTTGCATAATGCAAAATATTGTTTGTTTTTGCACTTTCTGAGGTTCCCGTTTGAGCTCGTGTTTGCTGCTCCGGTGGGCTGGAGTTGCTAGGGAGAATCTGCCGCCACTGATGAGAAACCTGAACTTAGGATATTGTAAACGTCTCACTCTCCAACATGCCCTTGCCTAGAAACAAAATTTCTTCCCGTTTTCTCCACGGTTTCAGGGATATTTTCATTGTTCAGAGTAGGCAGAGCCGCCGCTGGCGGGGGCACTTAGTTTCCGCTCGCGGCGTGTGAGGGTGAGTCGCTTGGATTCCCCTTCTGCCCTTCCGTCCTGCGGCTGCTCGCTGAGGGCTGACGCTGCTGCAGCCAGCGCTCGCTGCTGCTTGGAGAAAGGGCTTTCGGCGAAGCGGGGTCCAGCGGGTCCTCCAGCCGGAGTGAACGGGAAGGGCCGCTGCAACCTTGAGAATTACAGGGTGGGGAATAACCGAGTTACCCTTTCCTGACAGCAAACTGGGTAAGGAGGCGAGCAGAGCGTTGCTGGCTAGTGCTGCCGTCGGAGGAGGAGAGTCTCTCTGCGAGGTCCGTGTGACCTCGCAGGCTCTCGGAGAAACCCGTCCGCGGTCGCCGCGGGTCGCACGGGCTCGGGCCTCTCCGTGTGCTTGCAGGAGGGTTCGCGGGCTGCTCGCAGCGAGCAGTTCCTAACGAAGGCAGCAGTGCGGCTCCCTCGTTTGAGCAGTGTTTAATGCTGGTTTATTGGAGCGTTTGTCAAATGCTGTGACAGTCTGCACTCTGAAATTAAGAATATACTCATGGCAGGCTGCACTGGCTCCTTATTGCAAGTTTGAGAAAAGTTTCCCTATAAATTATGATGAAAAAGCCAAACTTGTAAATTATCACTTCAGTGCTTCAATTTGGTTTTCCTTCTGCACTTGAATTTTTTATTTAGCAAWAAAATATACAAATTTAGCTTCATAAATCAAACCAAGACACAATTGTTAAATAGTCTATATCATATTAATTAGACTGTGAAGCAAGGCAAACATTACAACCATTTATAATCGAGTACTGCAGAAGTTGCTAATCAATGAGACAGGCGTCTAATTAACCAGGCAGCAGTCAGCATCTTCAGCTGAAGTTGGTGACTTTCAACTTAGTTAAACTTTCCAGGTGTCAGTGAAAGTATGAAAAATATATCTATCTTAATATGTTGATGTGTCTTAATTCCACTTTTCTTAGCTTAAAAGTATGAAGATTGCATCTGTTTTAAGAGAAATTGCCATTTATAACATGTCCCACATCCATATTGCATTATTGGTTTAAAAATATATATAGTAGCTATTAGAAGGGTTTGTTTAAACTCTTAAGTCCGGTGCATATTGGTGTGTGTATTGATATGCACAGTGCATATTTAGATATGTGTAAATTATCTGCTGTATAATATTTTAATGTATTCCTTACCAGCATTTCAGTGATACAGAATAGAATACTAAAAAAGTTCAGAATATTTCTGTTACTGTTTTTACTTGTGAAAAGCAGGTAATATACTGTGTGCTCTGTAAAACTTGGAAGAACAGGTTATTTCTGCCCCTGCAACCTTGCTATCCATGAATGGATGACATGAAATGCTCACTGAGAGCCGGATCAAGCCTTATTCGTATAGTCTCCGCTCTCCTCCCATTTTTAGTATGGTCCATGTGAAAAGGCATTTTCTCTAGGTTCATGCTGTGGGCTTTACCAGAAAACATTTGAAGAGAGACTTGAAAGCAGGCTGCCTGCTTGGTTTGGCTCTCGGGGATGTGAAGGCAGGAGGTAATGCTGAAGACAGAGCAAGATAAAAAGGAGCAGGGGGAGGCTGGATGCTCTGCTAGAATGAAGATGAGGGACACACGCTTTCTCAGCCACTGAGAAATCGCTTCCGAGTTCTGAGTGCTAAGTGATCTGCTTAAGAAGGTTGTCTTTTCTTCCTAATATCCCTTACAGGGGAAGTATATATGAAACGAACAGTGGTGGTGTATTTCTGAGCTCTACCACTGAAGCCTGGCTGTGACGATTTGGCGATAACTTAAAATTATCCTGTTCTTTCTCTCRCGTGTTTGGCATGGTTTTTGCAATCCCCTTGCATGTGCAATGCAGGTGTGATGCCCAGAGCATGCCAGTGAAAAGGTCTCTGACCTCCTTGATGGGTGCACACATACTCCACCACCATACCTGGGCAGGGTAAACACAAGCAACTCTCTGAACTTGCAGGCGGTCCTGAAGGGAATGACTCTGGTTGTCAGTTAAAGCCAAAAAGTAGGAAGAAGGGCTTAAGGGATGACAGGCTTCGCTCTTGCTATTTGCGTCCTGAGGAGGGGAAGAAGCATCCTTGGAAGAAGTTTGAGACATGCGACTGGGCGGTCGGCTGACGAGCGGTGCGTCCATCGGTACGGAAGCGATGGCTCCTGTGATAGGAGCCGCCTGAGGGCCTCGGGTATAAGCGAGGTACCGGGAAGAGAGCGAGCTGGAAGGGGTTTYGCAGTCGTGTTTGTGTTTGCAGACGTCGGCTCTCTTCAGCCTGTGCCGCCTAGGAGCGTGCAGGTGCTGGAGGCGAGAGCAGGCCTGGCGGGCAGCAGGCTGCACGGCACGGCTGGTACTGAGAGGTGCGTTCCTCGGCTGCGGCGCCGGGGCTCTCGGCAGCCCTTCGGAGACAGTCCCTCCTGCGGGTCTGTCCGGTGGCCTGCCGGGAGCTGCCAAGGCATGTGGCCAGGAGCAGTTGCCTGTGATGTTTCGTTCTTGTTTTATAAATGGAAAAAATGTGATAGATTTTTTTTTTCATATGATTAGTGAATAGCACCACTGAGYGGAGTCCTTCCCTGGGATCCCCAGTACATCTTCAGTCTTCCTGCGGAGAGGCAGGGCAGGCGCTGGTGCTTTGTTAATCTCTGGTTGCTTCCAGTTGCTCATTGCAAAATCTGGTATTTAATTTCAAACATACTTAACATGTACAGATGCAGGATGTTTGCTTTTCCTAATTTCAAGATGTATAGATAGCTTGGTGTGTTATAAAGTGCATCTCCTTCTTCCTTACTTAGTGGAGCAGACGTTCTCTGTCTCTTTTCTTAGTTGTGATAATATCCTCCTGATAACACTCTTCAAGYAACTAGTTGGAAAAGTATCTACACATCACTTTCCAAAATTTATTAACATTGACTTTGCTTCATTTGAAGTCTAACAGTTCATCTACTTTTTTTTTTGTATGCCCATGTGCTTAAGACAGAATATGAAAGTTATTCCCTAATAAAGGGTGAAATAGTGACGTGTCATCAGTTAGATGAAAGAGAGAGAACCTAGCGCGCTTTCCCGTGTAAATTATGTGAATACTGGATGTAAGCCAGGCAGTCATTTGGTTAAAATGGGGTTTGATAATTGAAACTAATTTAACATCGACCCTATTAAGTTGTATTTCATTGCTCATTTAATATGTCTCTCTCGCAAGCTTTTCAGAAGTAGGAAGCAGCTTTGTAATGTGAGTTRTTATTTATAATTTGTCAAAGCTCCAGACATAGAGGTAAATGTGCAGTTTACTCTGTAATATCAGCACYAATATATACAACAAAATTAATGCATAAGGTTGGTCACTGTATCATCTTTGTCTGTGTCAGCAAACACTGGGGATTAGTGCCGATGGTGTATCGGTTAAACTGCGCAGCTGGAGTTGATGCAAGTTTGTTTTCTGTGCAAAGGCACTTCCTTCATCTCTAAGGTCTAGTGGATGGTCGGGCCCTTCCCCGGTGCTTCCTGGAGCTTACCGTACCACGTATGCCGCTGAAAGAGAAAAGGGTTGTCAGACTTGACAGATAACCCTGGTCCTCCAATAGCGTAAGTCAATATATTGACTTCTGTCAAAGAATGCCAATTTAGATCAACTGCAAAGCTGCCTTATTGTATTTTAATGACACCACATTTCCATACTTGGTCATCCTGTGCCTGGTTTCCTCTCTCTTACTGTTCTTCTTCATAATTTCTATGTTTTATCACTAGCTAAAAGTATTAATCTTTTCTCTAGGCWGTGAATGACCAGATGATCTCGTAATTAATTATTGCTGCTTTTTATGTTAATGGCAGTACAGCACKAGGCAGCCCTCAGCTGCAGTGGTACTTATGAAAGCATCAATGGCTAAACGAGGTTTAAAGGTGAGAAAATACAGACACGTTGCGTGCAAACAAGCATGAAAGATGTCTGTTTACAGAAGGGATCTTTTCCACAACTTTGGTTGCGGGAGTAGAGAATGAACAATAAATTGTGGAAGCTTCACCCTAGTGGAGAGGCAGCAAGAGAGGAGGAGCGAGGAGCTGTCAGGGTTACGCCACAGCCTGGGAGCAGGGAGCAGAAGGTCTTGAACAGCACACACCAAGCCTGCAAACGGGAAAGCTTCAACCTCCCCCCCCCCAAATCTCTTTAAGGCAAAGTGTAGTATAAGCTAGGTCAGAAAGCACAGGAGTATTTTAGATTGTGTCCATGTCTGGAAGGGATGGAACGAAGCATTCGGAGCTCAGTTTTAGCTGTTACGTCCTAATCTAGACCGCGTTTAAAGCAAAAAGGTTAACTTTTCTGACTCTTTATGTTACAAACGCGTGCAAATGGGTATTAAGGAGAGAGCCTCTCCATGAGGCGTAGCGTACTATTCTTTCACTCATAGCAAAAGAACAACATTTGACAGGTATTAGTCACATTAATTAAGACACCACAGGGTGCAGGAAAGAGGGGCACTTGGATGTTATATTGAAGRATTAGAGCTCATTTGTATAACAAAAACGTGTTGTCAGCAGGAGCTGACGCAAGGAATTCTCCCTACTTGAGTCTCAGCTCTGAATTTATGGGTCAAGATGCACTACTTCTCATCCAAAAATAGTGAATGCATTTTTGGAACAGAAATGACATTGAAAATCGATGAGATCCTGCTTTAAAAACAAACAAAATCTGTCTCCGTCTGAGCGTCCTCAGGAATCGGGTCAAGCCCAGCAAAAGAAAGCAGGTCAGCTTTGTTGTCAGACCACTTTTGCAAGAAGTTTTTAGCCATTCTGAACAAATTCAATAATCAGTGCAACCACAGAGGCGATAACTGCAGAAACTGTGCACAGGGCTGCAGTAGTGTCTGGCTTCCCYTAGCCTACAGCAGCGAGCATCTGCCGTGCGTGCCGGTGGCCTGCAGCTCAGCTGGTGAAGAAATCCAGATGTTGCAGCAGTACTCAGACACTCTGGGAATGGAAAGGAGACAAGAATACGACCTGTGAATTTTAGGAAGAGAAATCTTAACTTTAGYCTGGAGTACTGGTAGTTATTCCTAGCATAAAGATACTCTAATGGGGTCATTGCAGCCGGTGAAGTTTGGTTGCTGYGTTTCTTGTCAGTTTTCTTCTGAGTGTTTCTGAACCAAACTTTTAAGATTTTCATTTGAAGTCACAGTTTCAGTTTGTTCTGACAACTATCACAAGCGGTGTTTCTGTTTAAGTGTGTTTGCTGTTTTTGAAACGTGCTTGCTGTGTATGTGCTTATAGCTTTGGTTTTTTCTCAGTGATACAAGCTAAATGTGTCTGTCAGTGTTTTGCAAGATTGATTTGTGAAAGGTTGTTAACCTGTTAGGTCTTACACGTATGAGTCAGCAGCAGCGCTCACGGCTCCTATAAGGTGTTGTATTTAAAATGACGACAGAGGCTTTTAACATTTTTTAAATTTAACTTTCCATATTGTAACATCCAATTACTGGTTAAACTTAACGATCGCTTATTTTTAAGTATAGAAATTCTTGGGCATTTTAGTGCTTCCTTGTAGAAATATTTAGGAGAAGATAAAATACAGCAGTTAAAATCCACAATAACTGCTGTAATGTCATGTAATTTGGTAGCTATCATAACATATCTTAAAAAAAAAAAAGGGAGCATTTTCAGTGTGCCTCAGCTGATAAAGTGTGGCAGCCCAAATCAGTGAAATTACTCTCCGGAGTTAAGATTTTCATATGCTTAATAATTCACAGAACAGAGATTCTGCTGAAAGTAGCTCCCTCTGCAGAAAGTGCGGGAAGTGGGGTCCGGGCGGCGGCAGGCTGGGGTCGGTGCTCCCTGGGCCCTCGTCCGACTGAACCGCCTGGTGCGCAGGCCGGTGGCGGGGGCCCGCTCGCGCCGCGGCAGCCAGGCCGCGCGCGCCAGGAGGCCCTGCCAGGCACTGACCCGCTCGCGGTGACGCACCTGGGAGGCGCCTCGGCAGTCGGGACGGAGCCCCGGAGCTAGGAGGCTCCGGGGAAGCGGAGTAAAGAGCAAAGCGTTTTCCTCGGCCTTTCTTAGCCGTACTTGGTGGCGGGGAGAGCACGTGCTGCTGTGCTCTGCCGGACAGCTGTCTTGTCCCTTGCCGTTGCAGTTGCTTGCGAATAGGCGAGGATAGCATTCAGGCTATTTAAATTGTTTCTGAGGACTGCAGAAGATCTCATGTAAATTCATTAGTAACTATGCAGCTGCCCACATAGCCTTTGAAGTAATAAAAAATGTATTAGTTTCACTATACAAATGTATTAGCATCCAGTCTGTATTTAAATGAAAAATGTATTAGCTAAATCATACAGAGGTATTACCAGAGTCTCTGTAGTTGTATAATACTTAACTGGAGCTATCCTTCATTATTAATATAATCTAAAATATACAATAAACGCTGCAAATAAACTGCGTATAGATATTGTAAGTGACAAAAAACTCAGTGTACACCAAATTTTTGCATTTAGTTTCAGTTATCATCTACAGTAATAAAAGAGCAAYGCTCAAAACCCAGCAGCATTATAAAGGAGCACTGCGAGAATGTTCTCACGGGTACGAGCCCAGTTTTGTTTGCTGGAGAYTGTGTTTTTGCAGATTTTTGTGTTTATTTTGCAGCTGTCTTATGGTCACAGAAATGTTTATGTACAAATGTTTGCTTGTTTGGACTTATATCAGGAAGTCATTAATTCTTAATTCATTACCCATCCAAAAAGAAAAATAGACAAGGAATAAAACTCAATGAGAAAATAGTAACAAGGGCAAATGACAAAATTCTCTAAGGGAATATGCCGAAGGGTGAAAGGTCCGTGTTTAAAGTGTTATTAGATCAAGAGTTGCAAGTGTACAGCTGCAAGTTAGCACAGAAAAAGGAGGTTCAGCTGAAGAAGAGAACAGTAATGTTTGTGTTTCTCTGGCTACATTGAAACTGCAAGCCAGAAGCATTTGGAAGAGACGATGGATGTGCTGCTGTAGCCTTGATCATGTAAGGGCACTAGAAAGACCAGGTTTGAGTTAGAGGTGATAAGGCCAAGCTTAAACCAATTAAAATAGCTGGAAAACTAAAGAAGCTTCCAGGCACACAAACACTTATTCTGTAGRTTTGTAAAGAGGATTTTTGCTTCAAAGCAAAATTCAAATAAAGAGCAAGTTCAGAGCTTGGAAAGATACCTTCATCCCTTTCGTCGTCGGCGGGAGAAGAGTGGAGCCTGGAGGGCAGAGGGGAGAAACCTGTGATGTGAGAGCAGAGGAGCCTGGGGAGAGGGTYGGATAGCCCAGGAGGTGAGGAAGGGAGAAAAACATGCCAGAGGATCAATATATCTTTGAATCTGTCTTAATGTCCAGTAGAGGTAGGGCTCTCGGTTCATATTTGTCAGGAGTTGAAGACAACAGCCAAAATTCAGCCTTGAGAACGTTCAGAGTTGAAGCGTATCGGTAGTGTCAGGGTTGTGATGCTGGGGCAGGAAACCCTGTACAAATGAATAGAATATGAAAATACTCTCTTCCTACTGTGGTCAATCTTGTGTATATTTATATTTTATATGATTTTTTAAAAATACTGGTTTGATTTCAGTGATTAATGAAACTCGGGAATTATGGTGATAGAAATTGTACAATTTAGTGTCCAAAACTATTTGAGTGGTAGTTGCAGGAGGAAAAGCAGATTTGCTAAATGTCTTGATACAAAATAATTTAAATCAAACAGTACAAAATAGCATTTTGAAAAGGTTTGTTGCATGTGCAGATGGACATAAACTAGCAATTTCTTTGCCTTTTTTACCCATCTGTTGATTATAAAGCTAAAGGCGGTTTTCCTGTGAAGGTCACTCTGGACAACAAAGAAATTATTATTTTGAAGGAGTTTTATTTAAAGGAATTTGTTGCTGACAAAGGAGTCATGATACGCTGTTAAGCGGTACAGTTACGCTGCTTGGCTTGTGAGCTCTGCTGCTGAGGAGGCCAGCATCAGAAAGAGCGGTCGAGCATCACTGCACCATCTTTGTTTTTATTAGGTCTGCAAATGGATGCATCGAAATAGCCTGTCCTGGGAACTCATGGATAAACTGAACAATAACGCACRGAGCTGCTATGTTATCCCACAGCTCCAAAGGTCTCTGAACGCGTTCATTGAGACAGGGTGTTGGGACGCCTTCCTTTGTACCGATTTATTGGAGTCCTAGCGGGAGTCACAAAACATGCAGCTAGGTACAGCTTGGCAAACTGCGATCTCGGTGAATACCAGTGAGATCCTTGAGCCTTCTCCCCCAGCTTTCCTTGGAGGGTAGTTGTATTTACTTGAAAGGTCGATCTTAGAGCAGGGAAAATKGGACACAAAAGAGGAGAAGGTATTAGCATCACTGGAGAAAAACAAATCACCGTGAATCGTGGCTTGTACGTGTGGACAAGGGCTGCACTTCATTTTCGCAAACCTAGGGGTTTTCTGTTTTGGTTTTATGTCTCCCTTTCCTCTGATGGTTCAGCAGTATTTTTGGAGGTAAGAAGTGTGGGACCAAGGCTGATTTCTGAATTTGCACTTAAAATCAGGACTAGTTTTTATTATTGGTCTCCTTTTATGAACACTATGGGTGGACAGGTATCGGTGA
Source organism: Rhea americana (assembly GCF_003343005.1). Classification (NCBI taxonomy): domain Eukaryota; kingdom Metazoa; phylum Chordata; class Aves; order Rheiformes; family Rheidae; genus Rhea; species Rhea americana. The sequence continues at coordinate 1,940,513 of NW_028185705.1, read as the reverse complement.
AAAACATTTTAAAACTCCTGAGAATAAAAAACATCTGTCTTAGAGGAAATTTGCAGAACTGCACCTATGTGTGTKTGAGTGTGGTTTTTATATTGGGATAGTATTGCTTTTCTCATGTGTGCAGAAGAGAAGACACAACATTAGTATGTACAAGGTGCCCTGCGAGGAGCGCTTTCTCTTTTGGCAAGACTAATGTACTCATCAGCTCTCAGAAGAGAAGCAGTGATTTTTTTCCCCTCGTGGCTTCTGGAGCCAAGACAAGCCAGTGCCATTTTCTCACCAAACACACTATATTTCCATAGAGCGGGGAGTGATGGAAGAGAAACCCTGTCCTGGACGAGACAGTACCACCCGCCCCTGCTGCCGCAGCAGCAGCAGGGTGCCTGGTGGACTGGGCTGGTTTRTAAATCTCAGCATTCCCATGAAAAATGAGACCAGAGTTTTTCTGCAGTAGAGAGAATGTAGAAAGAGAGAAGGCATTGCAAGTGAGTCAATTTCTAAAATAATTTTTGGAGTACCATAAAATCCTTTAAAGTGCAGAGGAATGAAAGAAAGACTACAGGGTTTTTCAGAGCCCTTTCTCTTTCAGTAATGTGAGTATAAAAAAGTGCATGTCAGTATACCATTATTTTTGTACTGTTGTGAAAAACAGCAAGAATACATATGAGGATAAGCATAACCATAACCTGCTTGATAATATGATTCAGAATTAAGTGTTTATGGTTCAGCTCATGCATTTAAAGCAGGAGCACGGGGGGTATGTGTGGGCTGGTTAATTAGAAAGCTGTCTGATTTCCCTAAAGAAGCTATGATACAGTGATAAAACCGTAATCCTCTGCAGTCTGCATCCTTCGTTGGAGGATCAGCCGTATTAAAGATCACATCAGCTTKCACCCGGAGTAATGCTGCAGCGTGTGTATAGAGTGATTATTCAGTTTTCCGAGGAGTTTTTCTACTGAAAATTCCTGTTTCATTTGACCGTGTGTGACCATAATTTAGTGAGGGGGGTTTTTTTTAGCTATTTCTAGGTTGTAGCCAGTTCAGAGGACAGATTTCATATGGCTCAAATTTTTCGTAATAACAACAGCCTGGTTTTGATAAGGTGAGCTCACATGCCGTACCAGCATAAAGACTGTATTCCCTTTCTCGTTCTTTGGAGCATAACGTTTACTCTGGGTGATTTTAGATATCTACTTAGTGAATCAGACGACGAAATTCAATATCCAGTCAATGAAAACAGGTGATTGGGATCCTTTAACACAGATGGCACAGTGGGCACTAATTACAGTGTCAGCCATTCTGTATCTTAATCAATTCCAGTGGTCTCATTTATAATTTTTACTCTTACTGACAAGTAGTTATTCAAAGAAGTAAATTGACTCTCTGTAATTTGGTTCTTGGACACAAAAGGCTCAAAATTAACATTTTTTCTCCCCTGAGAGATCTTTCCTCACTGCAATTTGGCATTCTGCTAATTATTTTTCCGTCCCTTTTTGTTTTCTAAAGGTGGCAGAGAGAAGTAGAAGTGCTCGGGGTGCTCTGCAGCCGGCACTTGGTGAACGGGCTGTGGACGACCACGGCTGGCAGGGCGCGCGGAGCGCGGGCGCTGCGCAGATCCGCACGTTTAGTGCTGCTCGTTTTCCTAGTCACGCATGAAGATAGCTATACAGAAGCACAAAAATCCCCATGATCTGTTAGCRAAATGCGGTGGTTTTGAGGTGCGCCGCGGCCGGGAGCGGAGCGGGAGGGAGACGGCGTCCCAGGGTGCGTCCGACGAGCGCTGCGCGCCGGCGGCCCAGCAGCCTTCCTGACGGGCTCTTTGAAACGCGGCGCCGTGTTAATGCTGACGACGAGTACCTTGAAGATGCAGCCTTTGCACAGCACTTTGTTGTTCTACAGGTGGTTATTTAAAACAATCAATTTACAAAAAAGAATTTTTTCTTCTTCATTGTGTTAAAGCAAATTGGTATGTAATTAGATTTATATACTGAATAATCTCATTTGCATATCCAATTAATTCGTCCTGTTTTAATTTGTTAGGGTTGGATTCACATTAGTAGCAAAAAGAACATTGAAATTATCAAGGACTCATTTTTTTTCTTTACTATAATTTCTTCAAGATGTTGCATTAAAAGTTGGTCCCAAGCATCCTTTTCCTTTTAGAGGCTATTAAGTAACACTGGAAAAAAGCGATCARAAGAAAACTAACCTGTGTTACAGAAACAATAGGGACGGTCTCATTTAAGCTGACCAAAGCTAACACGTCGTGAATTTGGGCCATTTCAGCACGCTGCTGTCGACGCTGCAGAGCTGTGCAGAGTTGCGCTTGCCAAATAGCTGTGGGTTCATGAGCGTCAGGTTTGACTCTCCCGACTTTACTTGTCAAAGTCCTGGAAACTTCAGCTGAAATAGCATCTTTTCCTAAAAACATCTGCTTACCGTTCTGACTGTCGTGACTTCTCACGTCTGTATTCTGAAATGCAAAAAGCAAAGCAGCAAAGCCAGGAGGGGCTGCTGCTGGGTGCCCTGGCTTGCCCAGGCTTCCGCGCCGCGGGAGGGCGTTAGCACCCGTAGAAAGCGCGCTGCTTCGGTTAGGTGCCCAGGTGTATAATTTCAGCAGGTGCCCATAGTCCTGCACAACTCCATTAGCTCCATTAGCTCTTTTTTTTTTTCTTTTTAATGTTATACAGCCCTTGTTTTACCTTCTTTTCTTTGCCTTTCTTCTGTGTTATGTTAAGGACAAGGCACTGTGAAAAAGAAGAGTGGTTTTTTCTGGCTTGCTTTAAATCACTGAATTACTTTGTAAAGACAGAAAATAGTATCTTCATGTGTACCAATATCACCTTAATACTATTTCTCTTGAGTACCTAAAAATACTTTGGTCCAATCAAGTGTCCAAGTATTTAAAAATCCACTATTTTAAAAGTCTGCCTTATCTGCATTGAAACACACAAATTATTGAAGCTTCAAAAGCTGGAGGGGGGGGAAGTCAGATGGCTTTTAAAGAATTTAGAATTACAGTTTTCCAGTTACTCCACTGAATAGTAGTAGACTATCTTTCTTTTTTTTTTTAATGAAAATTACAAATAATTCTTAGTTAATAGTAGTAAGAGTTACTCTGTGCAAGTCGCTCAGGTCCCTGCTGGCCGGTCCCCGTTGCACCTGCTGGCAGAGCAGCAGGGAGTGCGGGGGCTGTTCCCGGCCTCGGGGACACGGAGCCCCGGGTCCATCCCGACGGGCAGAAGGGCGCCACGGTCCCAGCACGTGTGACAGATGGGAGTCCTCTTTCCACGTCACCCTTGTTCTGCCCAAATCTGGCAAGAGGGGCCTGTTAGCCGCGGGAGGGAAGGGAAAGGGCCTGATGCGGCGGCGTAGGGGGAGGAACTGGTGCGTGTGCTACCCGAAGCGGAGGTGCTGCTTCGGGAGCGCGAACGGCCCCCCGTTCGTAAGGGCTCCTGGGGTGTGCAGCTGCAGTTCCTAGGCTGGAAAGACTCCGGCGGTCCGGGGCATCCGCGGGGGGCTTGAAGCCGAGTGTTTTTAACCTTTCATAGTGACAAGCTTGCTGCTCACCTCTGAGTGCCCTTCGCCTTTGCCAGAGTGAGATCGATGGCAGAGGTGTCTGCTGCTCTCGTAAGAGTTGATTTAAGGGTCTCGCCTAACCGTTTTATTGCGCGTTTGCCTGAAAGTGTCGTTCTGTTTTTGTTGGATTCCTGCATGGTGAGCAGCCAGGTCTGTGAAGTGTCAACTTTCTACAGGAAATCACTGTCCCTGAATACACTAATCTCACAAAGAAACCCCCACTTTTATTTATTTTGGCTAAGAGTAGGGTTTGGAGTTGTGGGGGTTATTTTTTACTATTATTATATGGGTAATGAAAGGAGGACTTGATTAAAGAAGAAACAAAGGCCATTGCAAGGGGTCGAGACCGAACCTAGGAGCCTGCGTGTGTACGGCTTCCTCCTGCCTGCGCGGGGCTGCGGCAGGTAGCGGGTGTGCGGGGCCGGTGCCCGGGGAAGGCCGCGGGAGGGGCCCCGGCGGCTTCTGCTGCGCCGTGAGCGCGGGGCCTTGAGCAGGAGTCGTCTCAGTGAAAGGGGAAATGGTGAAGAGTTGGCACCCGCGGGTCCTTCCTCTTCCAGGAAGCCTCTTCAAAGTGCGGAGGGAATATTGCAGAGTAAGGGGCTAAGAACTGCAAATAAAAACAACATGCTTAAATGATTTAATAAATGAGGAAAGTATTACCGTCGTTATGTTGTGCTGGTTTGAAATATGTCCTAAGGTAAATTGCATTGGATAGTAATTAACAACTAATGGTTATTCGCTAAATCCGGTGCCAAGAAATAAAAATTAAATAGGTACAAGTGCTTAGCTTTTGCTTGCACCTCCAGTCACTGCGTTTGTTGTGCTATTTTTTAGCATTTCTACTTGAAAGGTGAAGCGGCTGCCTGGTAGCATGCCAGCAGGGCGCAGGGAATACCACGGTTTTGTTCCTGCCAGCAAATAGGAAATACAAAGAAGTTGAAAATTGGCGGCAGCTATGGAAAGTGCATAACAGTTTCCGTGCCCTAGCTTTATCTCACGTGGAGCAACTCCTCCGCCTCCACTTTGTAATAAAAATAAGTGCCGTAACGGGAGCGGTGCGCGTGCGCCCGGGCTGCGGCGGGGGGCTCGGCGGGGGCGGGGGCCGCCCGCTCCCGGGCTGGCCGGGCCTGGCCGCCCGCGCGGCGGGAAGCCGAGTGCGAATGACCTCTAGCTCTGAGGCACTTATTGAAAACCTATTTTAAATTGAATACACAAGCCAAGATAATACAGGCTGTTTGATAAGAAACATTAGAGAAATCCATAACACGAGGCTTTTTATTATAGGTTTATTACATCAATCTCTCCAGTGGGTAATGGAACTTGTAAATATACTCTTATGTGGGAGTCTCCTTGTGGGCTCTTTATTCATGCTGAAGTAAGCACAGCAAACTTATTTGCTGTCAGGGTACATTGAATTTAAGATTAGTATTTATTTTGGTTCTAAAGAGGTTTTGCTTTTGTGAATTGGAAGTCGAAAGAGCTGTGCGGAAGGCAGGGCGCGCTGGGGGGCCGCGAGCACGCTTGCCCGGGCCCCGCACCCTGCACGGCGYGCGCGCCGCGGGCCTGCGGCGCCTCTTCTTGCGGCGCCCCTCTCGCGTCAGGAGGAAAGTGTTTGTTTATAAAGGAATTTGGCGGTGTTGAGGCTCCCTTAGCTCTCCTGTCTAGCCACCAGCGTCTCCTTTGGGCCCGGCTCACAGAGGATATGAGCRAGTTAAGGTTGTAGCTACCTAACGCAAACTGGAGGGTTTCAATTCTAGGAGCCCCCAGCTAAAATTCCTGGGTTGGCCGAGACAGCGGCCATCTCACGTTCTGGTTTCGCTTAATTTATTTACGTGCCTGCGTTGCTTATTTGGCAGATACRCCTGCCGTTGCCTCCCTCATCCCCCCAGCGCTAACCCTGGAAAGCAAGAAAAGCATGACAAGTTGGGGGACTTTTTTTTAACCGTGTGGTTGCGGTCCCCTGGGGCGCTGCGCGGTGCGCCGGCGGCGGCTGAGGAGCGGAGCTGCGGGTGCGAGGTGCTGAGGGTGCGCGGCCGGGCGCCCACGCAGCGCTGCGGCTGCGGTACGTTCTCATGTAATTAGGTGCAGTCATTTCCATCTCTTCTGTGTCTGAACGATAACAGTTCTTAAACCRGCATTTTGCATGTCTTGGAGATATTTTTGGCTGTCTCCTGGATGCTCTCACCAACTGCCCTAGGAATCGCAGTGCTGACGGCAGCGAGACTGGAACTTCCCTCCGGGGTGCAACAGGTCAGGAGAAAGCGTCCGTCGCATCTTGGATTTCTTACTGCTCGCAGAACAATGTTCTAATGAGAAAGCTACCAAAGCAATCTATAAATAGTTACTCTCAGTTTAATTACTTTGCCTGCATATTCTTCATTATGGCATGTAATGGCGTGGTTTTAAAATAAGTTAAAGCCCAGGCCCTCCGGTCTAAATGAAAGATTGCTTAGAGAAGTCCTTACTTGTCTTCGAGGAATATGAGAAATAATCAATAGGTTCTTTGTAGTGCAGTTCTCAATCCAGGATAATCCTTAAATTTCAAAACTGAGAAACCCACTATTTTTTAAATTGTAATGAAAAAAATTGCTGAAGCAGTGCACAGTATTTTGATTACCCGTTAAACCTTCTCCTTGCTAAAATGAAATTGTATGTTTTTCTTCAATTTTCTTGCTTTTAACTTTTGACTTGTAATTTATTAAAAGACAAACCAAAGCACTGTCCTAGACTTGGTGGTCATCCAATTGCCGAAGTGCCACAAATGGTCACTGTTTTCAGACCAGTGGTGTAAGCACACCAGTATATCAACTCTTTGTTTCAGCATGGTCCTTGCGTTTTGTGTTGATTATAGTAAAATATTGCAAAGACTAACGTCCATGAATTTCCACTGGAATTTGTTTCCATGACCTTTAGCGTAAGTGAGCTATCGCTGGATCACATCAACTCAGTAAAACAAGCAATTTCTTACTGAACAGRAAAGTAAATTGTTTTGTAATTTTTAATTGGTTTAAAAAATCGATTTGTAATCTTATTGATTTTAAATTTTAGGCCTCGGTCAGATAACTTCCTCCTAAAGAAATACATACCATCTCCCTTCCATTTGACTCTTAGTTTGCTCTCTTCAGTGACATTTGATTTGATTTTTATCTCTGTAATCATTTTATAGCTGTGCGCTTCTTGAGAGCTTTGCCGAACGTAACGTCCTTTGCGCAGCGTGAGAACAGGAGCCTCCCCGAGGGGGGCGGCTCGCGGTGTTTCCTCCCTCGAGAGGTAATTACTCCGTGTTSGTGCTACCGCCGCTGGGTGAGCTGCTGCCGGCCGCTGTGCGGGCAGGCRCTCGGAGCGGCCCTCCTCGTTCGTTAGCGCTGGCGAGCTCGTTCGCGCGGGCGTTGCTGCGGGGGCAAGGCCTTGGGGAGGCGCCGTGCCGTGCCGYGCCRCRCCGCRCYGCGCYGGCGGCCTCTCCGACACCCTGCTGCTGGCTTGCGTTCGGGCAAAACGTTGTGTCCCTCGGGTCAAAGTCCACGTCCAAAGCTACCTCCACGCAGGGTTACGTTAAATGTAAAATTTGTATTTTAAGTATCAGTTGCCTCAGCTTGAAGAGCCCTAAATCTGTATAGACAAGGAAAAGCGAATTTTTATCCTTGAGACAGATTGGGTTATGTGGAAATTGTTACTTTTGATGTCCTTATATGAGGAGCTGTGTTTTAGACAGMATTTTTTTTCTGGTGTGAGAAACACATTAAATAAGAGCTGCTCTGCTAAAAAGCTCTGTAGAGTGGTTGAGGTTTAAACAGACCATTACAAATGAGCAGCCCCTTCATCTGCAGGGCATCCCGCAAAGCTGGTACTGAAATGTTGGTGAGAAACATTTGAAAGTTTACCCTGGTTGTATTATACCAGATAGACAAAAGATGTTACTCGCAAAGGTCATCAATCTGAGCAGTTTTTAAGGGTACTAAATTGCAGTGGGAGAAGTTAGAAAAGTCAGGGGATTGACAGCTATCTCAGATTTTTCTTTTYTCCCTGCTGCATTACTTAAAGTTCATAACATCCTTTAAAAATTAAAAGGATACATCTGTACGCTTGCAGGCTGCACGGATCGTAGCGCCGTTGCTCTTTGGTCTTTCACTGGTTGCCGTCCGGGTACTTCGTGTGAGCAGCCCTCAGTTCGGTGTTCGGAAGCGCTGGCTTCACTGCTGGGTTTGTTTTTGTGCATGTTCATGTCCCTCGCACGCGTGACCCACAGGAACAAGTGGGGCTCCTGCTCGCCTGCTGCCTGCCYGTGGCCTTTGCCAGCCCAGCGCTTCCTCCCCGCAGGGCGAATCTGCCTCTCAGTTACTGAAGGGAAGGGACTGATCTGGGGAGGGTTGCAGTAACTTGAGGAGGGACAACTCCTGAAGGTCCTGGACTGATGCAATTCCATTGACTTAAATGAAATTACAGAGCTTTGCACTAACTGGGGTGCCAGCCTGGTACCCCAGCAGTATACTTCAAATATCTTAAGTCCATTTATGTAACGTCACCACCTGGGGATTATAGCATTGGATCCTGTTCAGAGGATTAAACGCTTTCTTGATTTAGCAGCAGTGGGAAAAGCTAGTGAAGCTTTCCCATCCAGGAACYAGCTCAGGATCACGGTGCTGTGCAATATGATGCCTGACCTGTCTCAGGAGGGTACATGGGACAGTAAGGACTGAAAGAATAGTTTTGATTTACCTTTTTGTATAGTTTTGTAGGAGGTTATTTCCTCCTCCTACATAAGTTGTTTCTCTTTAAACTCCAGATACCTGGGATGGCATCAAGCTTCCGTTCCAGGCAGCTGGAGATGATGGCAAGCTGCTGCTGACAGCATTGCACAAAAATGTAAATACATCACATGTTATAAACACCACGTTTCCCTCCCTCCCCATTCTTTCAGTTGCACTGAAATTTGTTATACTGACAACAGACTGAACTTGCTAGTAATATCAGAGAGAAAAATGTGCAGATTGAAGAGTAATATAGCAGGGGAAGAAGGTGCCTCTGTAACATGTTGCAGAACAGGCACAAATGAATGTATTCACCTTGCTCGTTCCGGTGTAACTCCCCAGGTAACGTTCCTGGGAACTCCCCACCACCACATTTCTTTCCTCTGCTTACCGAGTACGAAGTATGTGCTCGTGGGACCATGTGTGGAACGTCATGTTTTATTTGTGGTACATACATGGTGTGGTGGCTTGTGCTTGTCCCAGGTGAGGGAATTAGACTGAGATTAAGAAAAGCTYCCCCCAAAACCACAGGCATTGTAGCCCTTGTGGCACTGTGAGGGTCTCGTGGCCATTTTACTTTCTGCTTTGTTCAAATTTTTAACATTTGTGCCTGTTTTGTCTCTAGTAAGCCGCACACATTAGCTCTTGGTGTTCTCCTTCTGGGAAAGTATTCCTGATGTTTCCGTAATTAGCAGTAAGCAGAAAAGCAGTGCTGCTTACTCTGGGCATAAGTGCTTGTTAAAACAGCTCTCAGCACTGCTTCCCTTAATGTCATGCAACTAAATGTGGAGTCAAAATCTTCCCATCCTTCTGTATAGTGGTGTGTTCCCTTGCCGTAATCACAAAATGTGGCCATGACCCAGAGCAAACGGCTTTGCAGYGCTCCATGGTGCGCAGAGCCACTGTACCAGCGTTTTCTGTCCAGTGACGTCGTGCGAGTTAGGTGCCCAGTCTTGCACTTCGAAGAAGTRTGCCAGACTGGTTATCCATTACTCGCCCCTACCCCAGAGAAGTATTGCATTACTCGCGAGGCATAGGTAATTCTGTCTGATATTCACAAATATTTGAGAAAGGAATCCATTGCTTAAACCTTTCTGTAAATAGCAGGATGAAAAGTTGGCAGGAAACAGCTTTACTTCTGACGGCGGCCAATGTACTTTAACCTGAAAACAAAACACCAGGCTTCTCMTTGAAGTAATGCACAGAAGAAAGTTGCTTCCCCCTTGAAGATTTCTGCAGGGTTGATTTCTGCGATCAATTTACAGCCTGAACACATTGCTAGAGTTGTCTTTGTTTTTCAAGCAATAGATGATACAGAGATCATAGGTTATTGCCCAGGTGTCTCCTCCTTCTCCAAGACTCCAGGATTGGAAAGCAAAGGGGTGTTTTCAATGAGTACTTCATAACTTTTTACTACCACTGTTATGGGGCCAGGTAGTGTTTGCTAGCCTGGCACTTGCACTCCACACCAAGAACACGCCTGCCTTATTACACAAGAGGTTTCAAAGAACTGAAGCTCAGGGAAGGACTGTGGATAGGAAATATGTGTCTTTTAGGTGAACAGGGGAAAAATACACACAGTTGTATTTATTGAGCTTATATATATATACATATATATATATATATATATATATATATATGTATTTAGCTTATAGTACCTGCCATACTCACGATAACTGAAAACTTTGTAATGTGGATACCTGTCTTTTCCAGCCTGAACCACAGCCTTTGCCCATCTTCAGCCATTGTATCTGGAACTTGCCCTCAACCCATAAAGAAAAAAATAAGCCCAGTATCAGTTTCTGGCTACTAGATAGCAAGTGCACTAGGGATAGCCTTGGGAACAGTTGTGGTTTGACTTTGTCTGCGCCACACTGGAGGGTTTCAAACTGTCTGGACTCTCCAATGCACAGGACTATGAGAACCTSAGGCCAAATTCATCGTGCCTGGGAGATGGCTGCAGCCACCCACTGCTGCTGCGACAGACCACCTGCACGCCCAGTGAGGGCGATGAGTTGAGGCAAGATGCTTCAAAGCCACAGTTTCAGTGGTTAAGATTAGTGCTATTGATGGAGTAGACTATGAGCAGGAATTGTGTTTCCCTCGAGAACCAATTTCTTTGTCCTTGATTGACCTCCTCAACTGAAAGTATGTCATGTCCTGAATGATGCTCTGAAATCTATTGCTAACTAAGGATACAGCATTCAAAACCAGAGCAGCAAAGCAACTAAGTTTCAATTTGCACATACCAGCAGGTATCATTTTCAAGATGTTAAACTTCAGTTAGCAGAGCATGTAGTGAGGAGTTATGTGTGAATGAGCACAGCCCTTAGGGATGATGCAAACATACCTGCTTGTTTCATTTATAGAAGCGTTTTAATAGCCTCAATATTTGGTTGCTTCAGTCATGTTCATTTTGGCTCTATATTCGCTGTTGAAACGAAAGGAAGCTGAGCTAATGCAAGTGACTGATTTTCTCTTGTAACAGCAGATTTGACCAATCAAGTAATAACATAATAGCATGAATCCTTATAGCAGTAGTCTTAGGGGAGAATAAAGAAAATAAGTGAGGAAATGTATCCAACAACTGAAGAACCAACTCTTGGATTTTGACTTGGACTTGCTTTGGTAACATGCTGGTGGGTTCTGGCTGTCGTGTCTCTGGTCACAGCTCGAATCTGTAACAGTTGCGTGTGAGCAACAACAACAACAAGGAAATGATCATTTAAAATGTTTAGATACAATAGTTAAGTCTATAAAAGATGTTTATGGCAGATTTTTAGATCGTTTAGGTTAATGTGCTTATTCCTACTGATAGAGCGTGTTCAGTTTTCTGCATAGCCGCTACATTATCCAGCAGCTTTCGAAAACCCTGTGGAAACTGGTATCGGTCATCTCCTGAAAACAGGAGTTTGTATTTTTGTTATCTCAAGAAGGAAAATGTGCTTTTTTTTTTTTTTTTTTTTTTTTTGTGTGTGTTACTACCCAGTGTTAGCAATTGCTGCATAGTGTTAGTTGATGACACTATTTTAAATTCCTATCATAATCTTTGGATGTTGACTGTATACCTACACTCCAAGATTTCCTCAGGGCTGAAACTTAACTAATAAGACATCAGAACAAGTCTGATTTTTATTTATTATTTAATAGTATCTTTCAAAACATCCCTTTAGCCATTTCTACTATTGCAGAGTTGGCAATCAACAAATATCGTAGTTGTTAATGAACATGCTGCAGGTTCTCTGTTACCTGGAGATGCCCCAGTCCTCTTGCATTATTCTTTCTTTATTACTGTTATTATTGTAATACAAGCTCCGGCATGGACTGTCATCCATAGCAGTTTGAGTTTATCTGTTTATTTTCTGATGTCGGCTGTGATGACTCAGAGAGAAGGCTGCTTGGTGAAGAAACTTGTGATTTTCTGCAGCAATGGAGAGAAATGTGCTTTTATCATGTATTGAAGAGAACATCTGCGATCATAATCATAGTGTTGACTTACAAAGATGATAACGCAAATTACATTCTATTAAGTGAAGCTTTTGTCGTAGGACAAGTCATTCATTATGTTGCATCATGAATTGCCTCCTCCCAGTTGTCTAGACGCAGAAGATTAAGGAAAAGAAAGACTTCCTCGCTTTTGCACGTACAGATCAGGTAGCGACATTTTATATGAAAAGTGCTAACTTGCTAACRTTTAGTGCAATTAATCATGCGGCATTTGAATAGGGGAAATTGCGATAGTGCTGTGGTAGAGCCAGTCAGACGGAATGATAGACTTCAAAGATGAATTCTGCAGGCGGGAGCCTGACCCGCGGTCGGCTTTCGCACGTTTATTACTGCGCTCAGGCGCTGCCGGGCCCCGGCAGAGGCAGCCGGCGGGGGCCCATTCCTGACCTCCTGTAATTGAGAGACTCTGGGCTTTCCTCCGAGGTCAGGACATGCTCGCGTTGGGATGGATGGATGTGTTTAACCCTGTCTTTAATTCAAAATACTTCAGATATTTCGGCTACTCATAAATGGACTAGTCAGACCATCACTACCTCCATTTGAAATTCTGGAGCTCTTCCACTCCTAAATTTGCTGGAGTGAAGATTTACTTCTTCTTGTCTTCAGAGCTTTAGGGATCCTCTGGATTTTTACAGTCTCATTCCTTTCTCTAAGGAGTATCTGACGCTGCTTTTGAAGCAAGGTATCAGATGTCAGCCGTCAGGCAGCCTTTCTGCCATAGCTTTCCTTGTGCTTGGTACTGCAGGGGGGCAGGAGAAAGGAAAGCARGTCAGCCAGAGAAGCAGCGGGTGGGAGCAGGCTGGCGCGCTGCCCGGCCCGGGGGGAGCCTGCTCCCGCTGCCCGCTCCGGCAGGGGCACGGCCGCAGCTCTCCGGAGCACCGGAGCACCGCCGGCTTCGCAGGCCCCGGGGCGCCAGGGCCTGCTTCAATTTTACGGTTGTATGGGGAGTGCCTTAAGCATATCTCATTTGTTAGCAAGTCTACAAAACTACTTGTAGTACAAATACCCAGTGTAAAAATTTCTTTCTTATCATTTCGAAGCTATTAGCAGCGTTTTTGAGCACAGTTGATGTACGGATGTTAATAGCAGTGACAGGCAAAAAATACAAACAGAGAGGCAGGCAGCGTAGTGCTTTCGTGCTCCAGAAGACGAAGTACAGCCGCGTAACCTCGGGGAGTGTTACGCAGCTTTAATCAGGGATGCCCTTGAGCTGTCGTATCTATTTCATTTTTAGTTTCCTGAGAGTTGCTCTTCCCAAGGTGAAATTTCGTCTTGAAGAAATACTGACTTGTAACTCTGGATGAAGACACACCAGTACACGCAGCAGAAACTAATTCCCTCAGCAGCAAACAAGGAAAGGATTTTTATCATTTACACTGGATATATTCCAAGAATTCACTCTCCAGTTTAGTTATTATCTTTCCCTACAGTGTGGAATATTTAATTAAACCTTCTCTCAAATTGGCCATAACTTTCACTGAAAATTAAAGTAGTTCTATTTAGCTAAGGATATCAATCACGGAGCCTAATGGTTGGGGAGAGCAGGAATGGTTTCACCTGGTTGTTGGAATTAGCCTATGCTGATGCCCCGCGTGTGCCGGTGGCGGCAGCGCGCGCGGGGCAGCAGGCGCCCACCTGAGCCTGCTGGCTTCCAGCTGCCCAAGCTGGGGGGACGCCAGGGCACACGCACTGTTCAAACTGTTTTAAAATTAATGTGACATTTTAAAAAGAAATTTTGTCCTATCAGCAGAAGCGAGACTAGCAGAATGTTCTTGTGAATTACCTGCTATCGCATTCTGTCCACCAGCATATCAGAAGGCATCACATACTGTGCTTAAACGATACTTTTATCATGAAATCTACTGAAATTTCCTGTACTGTGCATCTTACTGAAAGAAATACACTTCTGCAAGGAGACAGAACCTGAGCAGTAGTGAGTTTGTTTCAACTGACAGGGAATAAAAGCTGCTTTTTGGTAACCAATCTTGTTTGCAACTTGGCTTAAACTCAGGGCAGCTCAGTGTTTGTTCTGGGTTCGCTCGTCTCTGGCTTGAGCTCGTGAACTGTAACTCAGGAAAAAACCTGTCATTGTGCCGGTGTCTAAGCAGCTACCTTGTCTGAAAGAGAGCCTGATGAACACGGCGTGGTAAAAAGGAGGAGTGAAAACCCCGTAAGCTCAGGAAAGAGACTGCGACCGGCATCAGTGAGCTGCTAATAGTGTTCATCAGTAATACGCAAAAAGTGTGGTACTGTTGCTCCRTGATTGCAAGCCCCTGACCGTTACTGCAATATAAATGAAGTTACTGCTTTTATAAAAAAACGTTTGCAATTCATCTTGAGAAGTTGTAAGGATAGCAAGACTTTGCTCCCACAAAACCAAACACTCTGATATAGCAAAATGTATTTGCCTTTGCTGATGCTAAACATGTTAGATCTGTTTTATACTCAGCAACATTGTAAATTAGTTGAAAGTGCACTATTTATGGTATAGATGCTTTTAGTTTTCTACCTATAAGAAGCTAGATGGCAGTTTGCTCTGTTTATTACTGAATATTTATTGTTCTTTGGATCAAATCCTCATCTGCTGTAAAGTACTGTGGTTGAAATGTTGTCGCACACTGTTAAGTAGGATCTGGTCTGCAGTGATTTCAATCATGCRTTAGACTGTAGCAGTGGGACTATACAGGCTGAAGATTAAATAGTTTTGACTTGCTTATCTTGGTTATACACAGGCAGCAATAAGAGAAAGAAGAAAGAGTAGGCACTCGGAATAATTTTATCTATGCACTGTTGCAAGATTTTTTCCTCCTCTTCTGTTCCACTTACATGCTGACAGCTGCTTTCAGAATTTCTCCCTGCCTTAACTAATGCCGTTTTCTTGAAAGCTAAGTAGTCTCAGCAGTGCTTTTTTTCTTGTCGACTAATGGAAAAGACGCTTCTTGCCACATAAAAGCTGAGTGTTAACCAGGGTCGGTAGCAGGTGTAATGTAGGCAAAACAGTTTCATCTGGTGACCTTGCACAAGCTGCTTTTGCATGAGGCTTTAGTTTAGGCAAATCAGTTAAGTTCATCTTTTCGCCTCTTTGTGACTATTGCTGCTTCCTTAGTTCTCTACCTTTTGCGTCAGACGGGTTTTGTAGGCTGTGCCGCGCTGAGTTACGCGCTGAGTAGCGGTGCGGCGGGCTGTGTTGGAGGGTGCTCCAAACGCAGCTCCCGGGCAGCGCCCGCCGGGCCGGAGCGGCTGCCGCAGGGTGGGCGTCCGGCCGCGGCGCCGCAGGGTCAGGCCTTCCAGGGGCCCCGCGCGAGGAGCACCAGCGGCAGCTTCTGGGCTGCGCAGCTAGAAAACTGGAAGAATTAAAATGCATCTTAACTGTTTTGTTCTCAAACACTTTGGTGGAGTCCTTGGAGCTGTAATGTTTATGGGCTGCAATGGTTTTGTGTGGAGAATGAGTGGGTCCAGCTGCTCAAGGAGCAAAGCAGCTCTGGGTCTCAGGAACAAGTCAAGATAGACGGACTGATATCTCAATCCAGCCCTTCATGTTTTATGCTTGTTATTATTATTGTTATTCTATTTTTCTGCCTGTATCAGTAAGTTGCACACAAGTATAATTTAAAGCTAGAGATTATGTGAAATGTGTTTTGAATAATAGATGAGTCACAGCCGGATATCATTAACATATAATTAAAAATAAAGGTAAACATAGGTGCTAAGGCTATATGCYTAGGGTGCTATTTTGCAGGGATATGGGGGAGAGGGGGCGCCAGGGAGGTTGCARTCCTCCTGGCAGAGCCTCTCCGGAAAGGCTCGCTGGAGGAGGCAGACTTTCCCCCCGGGAGTCCAGAGCGATCGCRCTGCCTCCTGACGAAGGCGCCAGATTTCCCTGGCGGCCCCAGGACCTGCGGGTGTTCACACTCRCTCCGTATAATGCCATGCCTAGGAAGTGAGTGCAAATAGGTATGTGTATTTTAGTTGCTTTATCAATATCTTTTTAGGTCTGGGGGAAAAAAAATGACTTGGGATTCTTACGAGAAAGGGGTTTTGGTGAGGTTTTTCTGCTCCCTAGAGTCACAGGGGTCAGAAACACCATCTACTTAGACTTGCTCTTGCAATTTAAATTCTGCTGCTTCTGTGCTGGTTTCAGCCTGAGAGAGATGCTGAAGGGGGCAGGAGATGAAAAATTAACCAGAATTTTTTCTTAAGTCTTTCCAAAGTTTCACATAAAGTTTTGGACGTAGCCACAGCTGCAGTCAGGAAGCCTTGCATGACTTGTACGCAGCTAGTTCTCTGAACACCTGGAATATTTGCTAATAACCAGCTACAGATCCTGCTATTGTTGCTGTTACAAATTCTGTTGTTATTTACGGTTATGATAATACTATAATAGAAGACCAGAGTAATACAGGAAGTAATGTCATGTGAAGTAGCAGCTGTGTGCTTGGTATGGTGCAAGCCAAAGATGAGCAGAACTAGCCCTTGCTGCAAAGCGGGAGGATGTAAAAGCACTAACAGCAGTGCAAAAACAGCGGTTCCTTTGAAATGCTGATACTCCATTAAGGCTCGTGGCTGTAAAAAGGTTTCAGTTCGTTGACGGCTAGCAGGGCCCGGAGAGTGGAGGAGTTTCACAGGAGCTGTAAATGCCAGTGGACTTCCAGCTCGTGTTATTGCGTTGCTGCGTTTAATAATGGCTTTTTAATTTACAGAGATARTATTTCAGTTTTTGAAGGTGAAACCAAGCATTCTGATTTTAATTGAGCTATGTTATGAGAATAGAGTTGTGCCTGCTCCCACTCATTTGAACTTTATGTAAAATTTAAATCCATACTCTGTTTAGTGAACAAATATTTTAGTGAATGTTGAGCCCACGAAGTTCAATGGCTTTTGAAAAAACAGCTGGCTTCTTAAAGAAAAGTGCAGTTACCGCATCTTTTCTATGATGAATAATGTACAGATTCTTCCTTTTAAACTTTTACAACTAGTATGTGGGGATTCCATCAAGTTTCTGTTACGTTTTTCCTCTCTTTCCCACAGATGACAACACACTGCATGGGCCGGTTTTCCTTCAGGAGCCAAACAGTGTGATCTTTCCCTTGGATTCCGAGGAAAAGAAAGTGAAGTTGAGCTGCCAAGTCAAAGGAAATCCCAAACCAACTATTGGGTTTGTTAACTGCTTTACTGTTCTTTAGTGTGATCTCTGCACTGCAGTAGTATCCCGCAAGACCCCTTTTGCCTGCATACTTGCCATACTATAAATCAGTGGTACCACTGGCATCTTTCATAATGCTGATACTGAATAAGAAAGGCATGGTGAGACCACCATGTACTGCAACGCTCTTACAAAATTTTGACATGAGTTCAAAAAGGTTGAGTGGACTATAAATAGTCTTGGAGGTTTATTTATTTACTCCCAGGTGTTTCTTCCTGTCACTCTCTAAGTCTGCTGATCTCATTGGATAGAAAGCAGAGGAAGGAGAGGCAAGTACAGCCCATAATTAATTCCCCCCTCAGTCACGTGGAGAGACTGTACATGAGCTGCATGTGGAGTAGAAAAGGGTTGGCAAGGCAGGGAAGGCATAGACCTACTTTAGGGTGAGCATAAAGTTATCAGCACATGCCATTTTGGCCTCCTTGGTTTTTAGTTATATTTAAAGCTGCAGTGCTACTATAATATTGGTAGAGCACCCATCAGTGCCACCCGCAGTGAGGCTTGCAGATAGGTTACTTCATTTAGAAATGTTCCCTTCCTCCATATGTCTGCAGGTGCTTTTTTCACGTACAGACATGTTAACAGCACAGAATAGGCTCTGTCCGCAGACATGGAAAACTGTCCTCCTAAGCTCTCTCCTTTCCATAAATTTGGACAAAGCTCTTGATTGTTTTCAGCTTTATAAGCTGCTTTGAGATCCTTGGAAAAAAGATACTATGCTGTTGTGATGCTGCTGCTGTTACAGACATCCATTCTAGCAGATGTAAATAATTTAGACTGATTTTATTTTCTTCTGTGTCTTTCTCACTTTGTTTACCAAAGTAAATGCCACTTTGAAACCGATTAGAGTCATAAGACCTCAACCCTCTTGCTGTCTTCTGACACTGCTAACTATTTAATGCAATAGACTATGTTGATTCAGGCACTCATGCAAACATATTCAAATTTTTTCTCTGTACTTTCTGATAAAGGGAACTGATCTGAGGCTGCAGCTCCCTTGCATGCTCCAACAAGGGCTGATAGGGATAACAGTTGCTATAATTGGGGCAATATGGTGTTAGAAATTCTCAGTGCTCCGGTTTGTGAAATCATCTGCTATGAGTGAATTTTCTTAAATTTAAAAACAAACAGCCAGCTAAGGCAGGAGAGAAAAAGAAACCACTTTGGACTGGAGTGTTTTAAAGATTCTGTTTCTGGGACTTTCCCTTCCAAAATGATTAATTTCAAAGAGCAACAACACTAGCAACAACAATACAAGCATTAATCATATCAGGGACTAAAATATATGTCAAGGATATTGCTCTTTCAGTGAAATGGTAGAATGGTATTTCAGTCCTGTGCAGGAAACATGCATTTTCATGCTGGCTTTATGAATAAGGAGTCAAAGCTGTTCTAGTTTATATATATATATATATATATATATATGTATATATATATATATATACACACACACACACACACACTATGTGTTGTGTTTTCAAATATAAAAAAGTATCCATTAATATTAGCAGAATTTAACATCGGTATTTTGTGCTATAGGTGGAAGTTAAATGGAACCGGTATTGACATCGGCATGGATTACCGCTACAGCGTGGTAGAAGGCAACCTGTTGATCAATAACCCCAATAAAACCCAAGATATTGGAACGTACCAATGTGTAGCAACAAACCCATTTGGAACAGTTGTTAGCAGAGAAGCAAAGCTTCAGTTTGCTTGTAAGTAACAACTACATCTCCACCTCAATTCCTGCAGCATACTAGAAAAGCTTTAAGAGCAATTAGAAAACTATTCTGATTTGTTACGTATCATTCTCTGAGCTGTTCATGGAGTTGAAAAAGCATCTTGATTTAGAGGGTAAATTTGAATGAGGAGAAGATGTCTTGCTTTGTGATTATTTACCTGAAATGATATGGAGCATGCCATACAAGTATGTCTTATTTCTTGAGAAAGAGACCTCCTGGGAAAAGTACCTGGCAAATGGGATCTCACCATTGATTTTTCCCTTTGTTTGAGAATTAAAGCTTCAGAACATTTGAAGGAAGATACTGTCTCTAATGAGCAAATTCACAGTGACAGTTTTCGTAACTCCTAAGTTTCAGTATTTAGGTAGAAGTGTTTTCAGGTATGGATGACGTTTTTTAACTCCATGTGTAAAAGGGAAATTAGTAGCTGCTTCATACTTGGTTAAATTCACAGTTACAGCTTCTTGATGAGATAAGGAGAACAAAATACATAATTGTGGATGTAAATCAGCACTATGTGAAATTAGGAAAAGCTGTTTTGTGGTACAAGATAGGGTCCATGAGAATGGGCAAGTGATAACCCAGGACCGTAAGTCCTCTTTCTTGCCGGGTAGACGCAAAGGTGAAGGTAGAAAATAGATATACAGGCTTGTTTGTCCGTCGTATCTGTGACTTCTTTGTGGTGTGGTCCTGAGAGGGAATATGTGGTATTTTAGTAATTTCAGTAGAAAATGCTACGAAATGCCTTTGCGTACAAGTACAAGAGTTCAAGGAACATAGTTCCTGAACACGGATAAGCTACCAGTAAATGGGCAGCTAGGCTTTCTATAGAGTTTAATGAAAAATGTTTCTGACTGACTGACTGGTAAGAAGAGCTGATGTGTTCCAGGTACGAAAATAAAAAGGTAAAGATGCCAATAAATGCYGGGTTCACACAGTGCAGGAAGGTGATTTGTAATGAGAAATATTACYGTGAGGGAAGTCAAGTCCTCCATCTCCCTGAGTAGTTTACAATATATTATCAATTTGCTTATGACCTGCTTGTGTTTTTCTGTGGCTGAAGATGCATTTTCACTGTAGATGGGTAATGAACAGCTTCCTCAAGACCCATCTAATAACTCCAGATTTCAGTATGTCAAGGTGATTGCTTCATAAATATTGCTTTATTCTGCTTCTCTGAAGATCACCTGTATCACAGCAGGCCCAATCTTACAAATCACAGCCTTCTGCTATCTATGAGGCTAAGCCTTTGAAGCATCATTATTCAGCACTAAGCACTTCAACACTGCTTTTGCTATGGTCAAACTATTTACAAAAATCACATGTGTAAGGACAGGCTTGATACCAGCGAAATTCCAGCTACCTAGGCACTGGTAGCTAACTTAAAAATTCAGCAATAAAAGTAGAAGAGAAAATGCTGAGGTTACCAAATTCGGTTGCCAATGACTACCTGAGTGGAAATAATTGAACTTTTTTGCATGTTTAAATCATTATGTAYTATTAGCCAGAACCCTACAAACACAGAGAATTCTGTGTAAAAAGTAAGAAGCCAGACCAAATTTCATCTTTGCTTCAAATACAGAACACTTATTGCATTCTGATTAATTTTTCTCTCTTAATAAATAATGCCTCTATCAATAATCTTGACAGTTTTGTAGTTGACCAAATGAAAGTTTGATTTAACTGATTCTTCATTAAGAAGGCTGAATTCAGAAACAAAGTTTGCGGTTTTTTTAGTTAAAATAACGATGAAGGGAATTGATTTGTTTAGGTTATTAAACTTTATTTTAGATTAGTAAAACTGCATAATCAGATTAGAAGCATTAGGATAAATGAAAAGGCGTTAGCATTCGTCAAGCTAGGCTCTGTGCTTCCGCAAAACGGTAAGTCACTGTGAGTTGTATAGTCAAAGGGATTGCGCCCTGCGTTAGCTGAGTGATGAAGAACACAGGCTGGTTTCTTACAAAAGCTTTGCCTCTAACAACCAATAAAAATGTGTGTCTGAACTAGTAGTGCTTGCTTTTCGACCTGTACAGCCAAGACATCCGGATGTAGTAGCGCTATGTAATGTAATTACTTGCCCGTAAGTGTTTTTATTTGCAACGTCACCAGGGTTGAGTAGGTTGTGTGCAAGTAACCTAAACTGYTGCCAGAAAAGGAGCCCTGCTGGCCCTTTGGAGAGCTCCGTTAAGGCAGTCTGCCCTCGGTTCCTCTCTCCGGCTTGTTTCCCTTTTATTGGGTCATTTTCCCTGGATTTACCCCCTTTGTCAGACCCTTAGATGTCCAGAAAGATGCTGGCATTGCGTGTGCAAGCTCTGCCTGGCCTCCAGCTCTGGCAGGGCAGCTATGGTCAACCCGTTATTTTTCAGACTAATCTGTGTGCTGTGTGATTTATTTATTTTTACTGTCTCCTTTTTGTTTCMGAGGAAAGTTACTGCTTGTTCTTTGGAGACTGATGTCTGCTTTTTTGAGTTCTTCTTCTTCTTTTTTTTTTTTTCCTCAGGGGATAAATCCTGGAGCATCATTAAAATATGTTCACTCTTTTTTGAAGGGCTGTATTATTCTTCCCTAGCATTTCACTGAAGATTAAACTGTGATGTAGCCATTCAACCTCCTGTGGAGGTCAGAGAGGGTCAGCAAATTTAATCCCTGAAATATGTATTTAGGTTACACACTCATAATGATAGAAGTGCTAATATTTTCCTCCAGTATGTGCTTTGTGATACATCATTAACATTCAGAGTTTCTTTTCTTTTCGTTGCAATGCCAATTCTAGTTGTCTCTGAAATTGAACCTATTTTCAGAAAGTGAGGAACCTGCTCTGCCGCGGTAATAGAATATGGATGAATGATCCTCTGAACCCTGCGCTTGTACCGGTGCAGGTGCTCCAAAAATCAACACGCCGTAAACTCTGAGTATGGGTTCTAATTACAGCTTTCCAAAATGATATATGAAAACACAATAGGACGAGATTAAATTATGTGGGTTTTGTTTTGGGGGATGAGGCTTAGCTTGAGAATTTCATTTGCTAAGCATTAGTTTCTGTTCAGAAATAACACTGGAATCAATAGGAAGTTATGGCCAGGAAGAGGTGCAGCTCCTCTGCTGCAGTTTATGGCTGTTCCCACCCATTCAGACACAGGCTTAAACCTATTTACTATGGCCCGGATCCTGCTTCCGTTCGAGTCAGAGATAAAACTTMTATTGATTTTTAGTGGCACCACGGCTGGGCCTTGCCTAGCAGGAAGTGATGGATTTACAAGTTATTCAGCTTGCTCAGCTCCCGTTTTTTCTGGCTTGGCTCGGAGGCACTGAGGAGCCGGCTCCTCCGGCATGGGAGGGAGAGTGCTTCGTCCCGGGGCAGCGCAGGACGCTGCCGGCAGAATAAAGTTCACCTGGAGCAGAATGCTCCTCAATGCATGTCCTTGCTAAATTATTTCTACTGACTCTAAAATTATATATAAGATGGAATGTAGGTGCTGAAGGCTGTGCTTAACCCACATCTSTGTAAACATAAAATCACAAAAGAGAGGATTTGGAAAGACATTGAGAATTGATCTCATCCATCCCGTATTTGAGGCTGCATCGGTGCCCACCCTTAGTGGACCGTTCTACCTACCAAGGCAGAAAAAAACAAGGAAAAGGAAAACCAAGAAAAGGGAAGAAAACATGTTTACAGAAGCGTCCAGAAACCTTGCAGGTCTATGGGGCTGCTGAAGGTGCATTTTAAGTTTACTATTTTTTTTTTTACTCAAGCATAGTGATTAAAAAAAAAAAAGTCTTATGATGCCTGTTTGGCCTGGAGATTGCCCATTTCAAACAAAACAGCTCCTCTGCAGCCCCTGTCAGAATGCTCGCGGGCTTTGTAGGAACAAGAGCTGTGCTCCTCGAGACGGAACGGTTCACCCGCAGCCCAGCTGCAGGCGCGCAGCGGGGGCCGCGSGCCTGGCCCCGGTCGTGGCCGTGGGGTTGTCTTTGCGGCGCTGCAGTGGGGACGTGCAGGTCGCCTCTGAAGTGTGTTGGAAGCCCTCACCCAGCCTTGGAGAAAGACTCGCAGCTTTGCGGCGGGAGGTGGTTGCGTGCGTTAGCTCGCSCCGGCGCCTTGGCCGTTCGCTGTCCCCGTCGCCCCAGCAGCTTGCAGGCCAGGGGCCGGGCGACGACGGGGAACCAGGCTCGTGGTGGCGCAGGCTCGGCGAGCGGGGCCAGGAGCGGGTGCTGGGCTGGGGGCCGCAGGCTGAGCCCTCCGACAGACTTCCCGAGAGCACCTTGCACCGGACCGTGCAGTAGTGTCTTTGAAAATTCAATTAAAATTGGCTAAGAAGTAATAGGTGGCACAGCGTAACGTATGCACCATGCGTGYGAAGTGTAAGAATCGGGTCGTAAAGGATGGGCTCTGTTTGAGAACAGGTCAGGGTAGCAGGGAAAAGAAAGAGTAAAAGTGGGGTATTTTATAAGTACAAATAGGTATAATTAGGAGACCTCCTTTCTTGCAGTGCTCCGTGAGGTCACCTCATGCTCACACCAGGGCTCCGGTTAGAAGTGGTAGAAGGGGGTAATGCTGGAGTAACCCCAGGCTTCTCGTTGCAGAGCTCAGCAGTCCCTGTCCCTCCTGCACCGGAGCTTGTTCGCTCTCCCGTAGCCCTTTTTCCCATCCTGTCCCAGATCCTCTGTCATTCGCGCTCTCCCATCCCCAATTCTCCCAACCTCCCCCGAGCTCCAGCACTCTCAACCCTTGCTCCACACCTTGCCTTAGGACCCTCCCAGCCGTATTTTCCACATAGATTCCACGATGACCAATGCAGGTGTCAGCATTTCCCATCTTGCCTGGGCTTTGCATCTTTCGAATGCTTGCTGGTCTTTGAATGAACAAAATAAGGTTTCCATTATAATGTAGTCTCTGTTTTAAAATTGATTACAGAATACAATTTCAATGTTTGGATCAGTTTGCAGTGCTTAGTCTGGGTCATGCCAAACCCAACATCTTATCTTCCCCGCTCACTCAACTCGCACTGCTGGAACGTGAGATGGCTCTTCTGCAGCAGCCCTTTCGCTTCAGGCGATACAAATCACGCCGCTGGGCACCAGCCCCTCGGCCTTGGCTCGGGACACCTGGGCACGAAGAGGCAGGAAACCTGGGGCAGCTTTTGGAGCTGGGGACAGAGCTCTCCCTCCCGCGCGGCGGCAGAGCGCAGAGGACAGGAGCCTGCCCCGTCGCATGCCCTGCTCGGGCTCTTCTCCTGCCACCACAGCAGGGTGGCAGGTGCGGAGGGAAACAGCAGCCAGCAAAGACGTGAACTGAAGGAGCAAGAATGTCCTAAGGGTTGTGGAGCAGCCCAGTGGCGAAAGGGTTGGGATGAGTCAGGAGAGCACCTAGAATTGTGCTTTAGTTAAGGTAACAAGCAATCATAGCTCTTCCCAAGTGGCACAGTGCTCTGCCGCAGGGTTGGGGATCATAAGTCTGTGGTTTGCTTTAGAAGGGGGTATTTTTCTTTCTTTTTTTTCCTTTTTCACTTCCTAAAAGTTGGCAGCTGTGAGCAGGTGTGATTTTGGTCTCATTTTTGCGTAGGTCTCCAGATCTTGTCCTCTGGAACAGGTCTTTCCCTTCTTCTGGAAGAGCGATGGACTAGCATTTTCTGGCCAGACCTTGTTTTAGTTACAAGTTTAACAGTAAATTACACATAAATATTCTTACATATATAGGTTAATAGTTTTTTATTGTTTATCCTGTGATTCTATTTTACTAGTCTGTTGGTTTGCTGTGTATTTAGCTTTTCAGCACTGATTCTTGCATGTAATGAAGTTTTTCGAGCCAGCTAGTCTCCTTTTGGTGGATGCAGCCTGTGCTGGGGATACTTGTGCCAGCAATTGAACTTTGAGTACCAACAAACATATTCATACTATTTGTGACTTGGTTGTGGGCATGCRTTAAAACGTTGTAGATGCAGGTATTAAATACATATCTGAAGATYGTTTCTGGATCTGGTGGAATATTTATCATTGTGCTCCCCACACAGAAGCTCTTCCTAGGCTTGGCTGAAAATGTTTTGTAAAGCTATGTTTTCTGAAAGTCTTTTCTTCGCAGACAGCAGGAGACACAATTTCTTGAGATCTGTGTTTGATAAGACTTTGTATTTTAAATGTTAGTGCAATCTGAGGTTTTATTTGAAAGAAATCACTGTGCTGGAGTTTCCTTGGACTCTATAATTTAACAGCTCCATTCTAATGCTGTGGGCATTTTCTGCAGTTGGCAAAATGATCTTGCGATATCCGGGGGCCTTGAGGCAGCATTTTTCAGACCGTAGGAGGGAGGACGCTCAGACCAAAGGGAGCAGTTGCCAGAAGATGCTGGAGGGGCAGCAGCAGGAAACAGGCTTAGCCGTTTCCCGCGGAAGCCCTGGGGCGCCGGGAGCCGAGATGAGATGGAGTGAAAGGAGGCAGGCTGCCTGCTCCCGCCGCCGGCCCCGCGTCGCCTGGACACCCCCGTCTACAGGCAAAACGCAGCTCAAACTGTTCTCCTGTGYTTGAAGATTAAACTGTGCCTGGAAGGAAGGGTTTGGAGGTTGCCTTGCCTGAGCTGGTGACACAGGGCAGCATCCACACAGCTACCTTTTATAAATTTGCTCTTGAATTGTTCAGATCATTAATATAAATGTTAATTTTTTTCTTTCTTTTTTCCTTTTTTCCCACTTTTTTTTTTTTTTTTTAAACCACGGACATTTTTAACTGTAGGGAATCAAACTACTGTTTTGGCAAACTGTTTCTCCCTACACTATTAAAGGAATTTGTTTTATAGAAATGTTTCTGTGAAAATAATTGTTATGCATGAATTAGCAGATAGGACTCAGCACTGTGCAGTGCAAATGGCAGCAGAAAATACAATAATAATGTGCTTGTAATGAGAATACTTTGGGGCTTTGACCTACCATCCCAGAATAATTTCACTATGATGGTAGAAGAAGAAGATTACTCCCRACATTATACTGAAAAGGATTTTTTTTTTCAATATTCCCATTGCTGGAGTGATTCCTGCCATATCTTGTACCAGAGCAAATCCCATAATTTTTGCTATTAGTTGCTAAGAAACAAATTATAATTGCTGCTCAGATTCCTTACTGTTGTACCTCTTATTGCCCTGAAGTGCATTCATTTTCTTTTTGAAGATTAAATGATCAGTGAAGTAATTCTTTCAAGAACAATTAATAATGAAAACATTTTCAGAAAACCAACAGAGTATCTGCATTTTCTTGACCAAACAAACAAGCGCACCAACAATCGCATTGATTGATCAATGAATTGATGCAGTTTTCTTAAGCTGAATGAAGCATTTGGGACACAAATTAAATCATTTCCACAGTGATTACTTGTGTCTGAGTGTTGAGAAAAGACGAAGGCAAAAAAAAAACCACTCAGAAATTAGGAGATGGAGGGTTTGGACTTTTCCCCTATCAAGACGCATATTACATCTGGCTGAYTCAGGGCATCTGCCTCCAGGGTGAGAGCTTCTCCCTTTGCCCTGCGCTGAACGGGGGGCTCAGCCCTCGGTGTTGGCGTGCAAGAGCCGCCGGGGACGGCGCCGAGCAGCCGGTCCTGCAGCGAGGTGCCCAGGCCTCTGCCCTCRGGCCGGCGTTCGCCCACGGCTTGAAATGCTGTCCGTTGAGTGTATTTCCTGCTCAAGTATCTGTTGCGCCTTTCTGCAGCCCTGGCTTCAAATCTACAGGTCTTCCCATAGGTTGATTTGCTTTCTCCTGGCGCTTTCTTCGGAGCACTGCCTCCCGCGCAGGCGCTCACAACCCCCACCCCGCTAACGGCTCTCGTTTGTGGGTACCCAGCACCCGTGAATCTGCCTTGGTGAGCCTAGGCTCTACAAAAATGAGTTTTTTTAAAGGAAGTCGCTTGCTTTCCCCTACAAACCCAAAAATGTCTTCTGCTTTTTCCTTCAAATTTCACTGGACCCTGCATGCCCTAGGCGTGGGGTTTCGCCGTGGGGCCGGCTGCACAGCACCAACGGTACAGCGCCATGGAGGGCTCGTGCCTGCGATTTCTCTGGTGACCTTCATGTTTCAGTTTCCCGGAAGACCCTAAAAAACCTACTATAAAGTCTCCCAGATACACTGGATGCTTTTTCTAAATTTTGTGTCCTATAAATAAATCCATTTTCCTAGAGTCTCTGCTAAGAGAGATTCCCTAAACTTTTCATCCTTCCTAAAGGGGGAGTTGCTCCGTAGCTCCCAAAGCCCTGCAGAAACGGCACAGAGATGTTGCTGAGCTTTCTCGCCCACCTCCATCCGCTGGGGGGGCCACCTCGCTCTGGTCTTCCTCCGGTCACTCTGAACAGGCCGTGATGTGCCAACYGCCCCATTTTCTTCTGTGCAGCCTTCTACCAACAAGCTGTCAAGTCACAGCTAGGAAGAGTAGAGGCAAAAGCTGTTTGTGGTGTCCCTGCTTCTGCAAAGTTGCAATGTCACCGTTGTCTAGGCTGTCAGATAAGGGTTGGGGCTAGTTATGCCAGATATGGCTCAAGATTGTCTCTTCCTGCATGTGTTTGAGTAGAGTCTCTGTTTTCCCCTCTAGGATCCTTTAAAAGAAAAATATCATTTCTGTCAGCAGGGCCCAAAGGTCTTATCCAAAATCAGACAATCACACTGTTTGGTCTCACAGGAATTGGGACTGATGTGATGCAGGGTATGTTCTTTAATAAGAGAACAAGCAGGTTTGTTTGAATTTTTATACCTGCAGGTGTTTCCAGATGTTCCTCTCCTTTGGTAATACCTTGACTGGGCTTTGCAGAGTGCAGTCGTCACTGCTCAGGAATCGGCTCACCGCCTCCGCACCTTTGCCACACAGTCTCTCATGGCTGCAAAACTAGGTTAAGCCACACGCAGCTGCTCTTTTTTTTTTTNGCTCTCTCTTACCACTGCAAACAGCAAGAGGAACTGAGACAGAGTGCCCCCCAGACACTACTACTCGGGGGAATCACACTGTGGCAACCACAAAGGATGAGCAGGACCAACAGGGAGTATGGAACGAAGGACAGATATTTAACCTACTTTAATCTGTGATGGCCTTAACCTACAAAGAACAGAGACGTAGGATTTGTATCCGGTGCGTTCCCACCCAAGGGTGATTGATAAGGTGCGTAGATTATTACTGCAGACGGTGGCAGGGTACTTGTGAAGAATCCGCAGGCACACACGCATGCCCCAACAGCTAGTAATCTTGCAAGCCTGCACCGGTGTTTAGGAAATGTGTTTCAGTTTCTGTCACGCAGAATCGCTGCTGTTGAAAGCGGAGGGCAGCTCCCTGGCCGCGGGACAGCTGCCRTCGGCGTCCCCTCCGTCACGGGCAGTGAGCTGGCACCACCATTCTGCTTGAATTAAAAACCTTGAGATAGCAGTAGTGCACAGGCACATCGTCTCTTTCGATACTACCTTGACTATGCACAGTAMGTGGTAACACACAATGACAATATATTCTTTTTTGGGTATGTAGGGGCTGGATCTTTAAGAGCTAAACACCRCTGTAGGCAGGTCCGGTGAGGCTAACCAAGCAACCCGTGCGTAGCRTGCAAATGTAGAAGCACCTCACATTATATAGCAGCTCTGAAAATTTAGCCGTAACTGCCTTTCTGCTCGCCTCAGGAGAAGGTCTGGCGACGGGGGGAGGCAGGCACGGCATGGCTGGTGGTGCTGCTCCCTTGCACGGCTGCTTTCCCGTGCCGTGATCCTGSGGAATTGCCTCCAACAGACAGCACGTGGTCGGGGGGCTGCCCGTCTCCAGCTTGATCCCTTTAGCAAATGAATTTACTTGACAAGGATGAGAGGAAGCTGTGGGACAGAGAACAGCTCCAAAAACCGGAGAGGTGACATGCTGCTTAAGCTTGGCATGCATAGGTTAACTAAAACATTAGTCATCTTGCTGTTAACTAAAAATAGCCACCATTATTGCCACCAGTAGGACAGCAGCTCTGGAAGAGTTTCTTTTTTCTTTTTTCTTTTTTTTTTAACTAAGCCAGAAGATGATAATGAAAGTATGTGAACAAGTCTCCTGCCTGAAGTTAGATTTGGAGGAACCAAGACTACAGTTAGGATGTGATTGAGAGAGGCTGTGATGACAATTAATAAGAAATGCAATGGCTTGTGGAGTCTTTGAGAGGTGTTTTGTGTCCTGTGAGATCCAGGAACCAATTACCCGGTTGTCACCGGTCCTGTGGCCTCTCCTGGGAGACACCGGCCTGCAGAGCGAGCTGCCCAGCTGCGGGCTAAGCACGTTCCCTCTGAGCAGGGCCCGGAAGAAAAGCACTGCCCGCCAGCAGAGTAACCTGTTTAAAGTGGACATAGTAATGCCTAATTGCTGAAGTGCCGGCTCTGCTGATGCTTCTTCCGAAACCGGGGAGCGGCTGGGAAGCCGGCGCGTCGCAGCTCCCGCGCGAGGCTCGCGCGCCCCTGCAGGCCGGCTGCCTGCGTTCGCTCGCCTGCGCTGGCTGCTGGGCAGAGGAGTCCCCAGCTTGCGTGTGCTGTGCAAGGGAAGGGCGGATTAGAGGCTCCCCTTCCCGTGGSGGCAGGCTTCAGGCTTTCTCTGTGCGTCGACAGAAGTTCCGCAGCTGGCTTGGCGTCCTGAGGGTGCTGAACTTGGTGAGGTGAAGAAAGGCAAATCGCGTGAGGGAAGCGAGCGGCAGGGAGGATGCAGTTTACAGTATCTGTGTATGTGGGCTTCGATAGCTGGTGCAATGTGGATGTTACAGTATCCTTTTCTTTGCTGTCATGTGGTGTTTACCACGTATTTGATAACTGTTGATGAGTGTAAGGTCCCACCTGTATTTGGGGTGTATTAAACGTGCAGAAGTACAGGCAGTGGCTTCAGTAGGCTCTGAGCTGGGCTCGGTTGCTGGCTTCAGCTGAACGCTTCACTGGCCTGAGCTGACCCCAGTGGCGTGGAGGGCTGCTTGCAAAGCTGTGCTGTTAGTGAAATCCCGTTCCAGTCTTGAGTAAATTATCTTTGTGCCAAATTATGGCAAGGTGTTATGAAAAACTCGTATTGAGATGAGAATGAAATAAAAGGAATGACTTCTCATTTTTTCTGATGTTTCTGAATGAAGCACTAAGTATTCAGGTTCTGATCCTAGGAATTTGGGACAACTTCACTTTAAAATAGAATAGATATCTATGCATCTAAAGATCTTTGATATTAGGCTTAACGGGTCATTTTAACTTTTCTCTGTTTAACTTAATACCATTATTTTCCATTCTTTTTATGTACACAATGCATGGTCATAAAGGAAACTGTAAAGCTCCTACAGTAACCCTAAGAAGAGATCAAAATTTTGTCCATCTTTTCCTGCTTTCTCCTTAGTTTGGTGCTATTTATGAGCAAAATTTCTTGTTCTCTTCTATTGCCATCCTGAAGCCTTTAAAACGTGCATGTGTTACCACCAAGTTAGTTCTAGTTCACGGCCCCTTTGGCTGTTTACCACTAGATGATTAGAGAATCAGTGGATTTCGTCTGAAATCTAGTCCACTCTTTGAAAGCTAAAAAGGAGACTGAAAATAGACTATTGAAGAAGTCAGCTGTGACTATGAGTGTATCCTTAGCAGTAGGATTTATCCCTTGAGTGTGAATGTATTTACAAAATATTTTTCTGRGCACTTAAATCAAAATCAAGATAGATAGCAAGTGAACAACTATGTAGTTGTTGTTAGAGTTTCATTTTGGCATTCCCTCAGAATACAGCCCAACTGTCTTCACTGAGTACAGCCTTACTTCTGCAAATCACTGCTGTTCAGTTAGTTTATTCTGATGTCAGCTAGAAGGATGCAAAAATAAAAGAGGAAAATAAACTGTAAATTTAAATTACTGTTTTGACAATAAATGGAATAGCCTGGAAATGTAAATGGCAGTATAAAACAATACCTTCAAGACTGCAGTGACCCTTCAGGGAACCTGGTTATTCCATGAGAAGAGTGATACTTTCCTGAAAAGAGAAAATGAGATGTGACCAATTGAAGACTTGTACATTTGAAACAAATCTTCCCCTGTTGTCTTACAGATAATTATGAGMGTTCATAAGGATATTTCCTTCCAATGTTAGTATCTTGAAATTGTGGTTAAGAATCCCAGAGAGATTTTGCCTGTGATAAAAAGCCAGGCTGCAGCAGCACTCGGTCCCTGTGCAGAGTTCCTCTTCACAATTTCATGTGGGCAAGAGCCACCTTTTATCTTTAAAATCTGAATGCTGGGCGTTGTTTTCATAACAAGTACTGTCTGCCTGCTATCTTCATTATGAGCTTGAGCAGTAACATCAAGCTTGAGAACCTTTGCTGTCCCCGTGGCGTATGATGCACCTCAAACCAAGTAAACATCTGTGGTTTCAACTMAGGCTTTTTGAGTTCAGGTTCTTGCCAATTACAGAGTTTTCAAAACGTCTAAGCTTGCGGCCTTCAGTTCTTTCATGGACAAAAATTTCCAGAGCAATCTTGCAAAACCTGCTGCTGGAGTTTCAGAGCTGTCCAAAGAGCCGTGAACCTGTGCGTTCGTGGCAACTTGCGATCACTGTTCTGTGCAAACAACAGGACGTGGAATCAGGAGGTCTGTATTATTTTTTCAGTTACTAGAATGACTTTTGGCTCTGACCTTCCTCATCTGTCAAACAGAATAATGCTTTTTGTCTATTTTGAAGGAATTGTTATAATCCTTAGATTGTAGTTTGTACTGATTCAATATCGGTGCAAAATGGTGATGTTTGTAGATSTATGGAAAATAGCAGTTACAGGATTCCTTGGTGCAGCACAGACTATACCTGAAGGCTAGAGGCAGCCTGTGTTTTTGTGACGAAGTCTGTTCCTATAGATAGTATGCAAGGCCAGTGTAAATCAATTTTATCTTAGTGGCTGCATTTTCATTGTGTTATTTCATGTTTTCTTTCTGGAAAGCAAGAGCAGGGAGTAAGTGGCTGCATGCAAAGGACAGTGGGGCTTCAAAGATTGTCTCGTGTTAGCTTGCCTGTCTGCCGCGAACGTGACTACCCTTTTACAATTCATTAGAACTGAAGTATGAACAGACTGAAAGAATATCTTCTCTCAGCACAGTGYTGGGGTAGCATAATAATCTACATTTTCATAGGCAAGCTGAATCACCAGATAACCTCTGAAGACCAAGATCTCTGTGGGGCGTTTTTCGTTTGTATTTCTATCAAGTAAAAGGAAATTATTCTTTGAAAATTCCAGCTCAGTGAGCGTGTCACATCATTTTACCTTATTTGGGGTCTGTATTTGCATTCTTTCAGCCGCAGAAAGCCAGAAGGTGTGGCATAGYGCAGTCGAGCAGGGAAGCTCAGGGTATCTGCGATGTTAATGCCCAGTTATCAAGTGGAAGAGAGGTTTGTGCAGCATTGCCTGCCGCTGATAGAGTTATTCCTTTCTGGCTGTTGCAGAATCATCTGTGCTGTAATAAACTGTCAGAATAATGCATTATTTTGCTAAAAAAGTCAAAAAGTCAGGGAGTGAAATAATTCTGTTGAAGTCAACCCAAGAGGAAATGTCTGCCCACATTTTCCAGATTAAAGTTATAAAATAAAATTTTCTGAGTCCTCAGCATTTTGTCTCAAGCAAAATGATGCAGAATGAATGTTTGAAATATTTCCTGTGGAAAGATAGGAGACGTGCAGTTCTTGTGGAGTGGAACGTAACGTCATGGAGGCTGTTTTTGTTCTCTTTGGTAACRTCACAGAAAAGAATAGTTTGACTCGGGGAAGAAAACAGTTGCAGGTACTTACAAGAGCCCCTCCTCTAAGATGAATGGCATGAAGGCAGGCAGAGGAGCGAGGGAGGCTGCACGGTTGCCTGTTTGGAGGAAGGCTCAGATACAGCATGGTAAGGCGTTGTGGCTGTAGCATGCCAAGGGGGATCGTGCAAGTGAGGACAAGCAGTTTGTGCTTGACGGGACGAAGAAGAGCCTGTGGAAGAAGGAGAAGGAGCATGGGGCGAGGGTCTGTGGCTTCGGCAGCTGTGCCTGCAGGGCTTGAGAAGCAAAATAAAAAAGCCTGGGGAGGAATTTTAGCCACGTGGATAGACAAATAAGTCTGGTTTTGATGGATGGTGGTCAGAAAGACTTGGCAAGATTTAACATGGTCCCCATGTGAGAAGCTGGATAGAGATGTCAGAGTTGAAGACGAAAATGCGGGTCATGGGTCTGAGGGACGGGAGGGCTGTGGAGGGAATGCCAGGACTCGGCAAGCATGGATTTCCTTCTGTTTTTCTCAACAGCTCCAAGTATTTTCCTTGTCTCCGGCAGACTTAAATGAGTGTTTAGCTTCGGTGGGCTAGGTGCTTAAATGGTAGTCACTGAGCATGTGTTTTCAGAGGACGTGGGTGAGGTGCTGGGGGTAAGGACGGTTGCTCCTCTGGTCCACAGGGGGTTTGGCCTTCCCCAGACTCGCACAGTGGGCGACCATGAGAAGTGTGTGCAGCGCTGTTCAGCACCATGAAATTCCTGCAGCTGCAAACGCCGCCGCAGCAGAGCTTCATCTGAGACTTCCTGAATCTTGTAAGAACGGTGCCAATTTCTGCCCAGTGAAGAGGTCAGGGAGAATAAAGGCATAGACATCCAAACCGGAGCTGGCAGGATGGTAAAGATACCGAGTTGATAATCTTGCACAGAGATCGCACGTGGTGCTAACCAGTTCCCCGGTGTCACAGCATGGGCRTCCCTTGCTTAATGCACACAGTAATAAGGTCCAAGCAAAAACTTTTCATGGGAGAAGGCGGGCTGGGCGAACGACAAGATGTTTACCTCTAAAACTTTTTTCTTTTCAATTAAACAGAAATCCCAGTGAAATTTCTGTTCTAAAGGTCAAATTAAACAGCATTCATCTCCAGACTTGTAAACTATTTCTCAAATCAGTGACTCTAGAAATTATTCATTAGAAGACCAGCTCTTAAACTAAAATTCTATTAAGCTCTGTATCAAAGAAACTTTTATTCTGAACTGCACAGCCAGCTGCATAGGCTTGACACAACAGCAAGGACACAGGCAGAAGAACTTAATCTTTGTGTATTTGTGAAAGGGATGACATAAAACCCTGCTTTTAAAAAGTCGGGCACAGGTTTTATAGAGACAGTGTTTAGAGATATTAGAGCCATAAATATCAGGAGGCAAATCTTGTCAAGTGTTTTGAGAGCAAAGAGCTTTAATGCTTTTGTGGGTGCTAGTCATCAGTTAAAGTGCTTTCAGGCTGCCTTCATATAGACAGCCTATGATTTCTTCAAAGCAATGTTCTCTAAAGTCTGTAATTGATTGAGATGCACTAGGATCTCATCTTTAAGACTATTTTATGGGCCAAATTTAGCATAATTTATAGTCTACGTCCAGTGAAGTCGTATTATTCCATGGGCAGTGATGCAAATTACTTCTTTTTCCATCTGCTTGTGTATTTTTGTCCAGGATATGAAAGCCTGCTCTGTTGTCTGCGTCAGGGTTAATGCAAATCTGATGAAAGCAATTTGGAAGACAGCATATGAGCCATGACTTGATAGGCTGTTCTTTAGTCAGTCTAAAGTAGGAAAACTTGGCCCACACTCTGGTCTGTCTTTTCATTCAACAAAATGTCATTGCCAACCTGTTTGGAATCCCTTTGGGATGGAATCATGTGGCCTTTAATCAAAAAATTCCCATTGACTTTGATTCAAGGGCTGAATGTGACCTTAAACATCATTTTGAAGTTTTAGACTCCTGGGATCATCTTAAAATTACRTCAAGGGTATGAGAATTATGCTCTGTAAATCTCTTTAGGTAGCGACTGAAAATTGACTTCAGTTTTCTTGGCTGTGTATAAGTAGGTAAGTGGATTTTAGGTTTCTTTCACACACATGCAGAGGTAGCTCCCCGTTACCTGCATCGTTCCTTCCTTCCCCATACTTCCTAGTGTTTGGGTGCTCCGYGCATGGGGATGGTGGTGCTGCTTCTCCGTTATCAAATTTGCTTTACAGCAATCTCTAGAGGTAGACTGTAAGTAAAATATAGGAGCATAACAGCAACTAATATTTTTTCTCTAAGYC
Organism: Rhea americana; assembly: GCF_003343005.1. Classification (NCBI taxonomy): domain Eukaryota; kingdom Metazoa; phylum Chordata; class Aves; order Rheiformes; family Rheidae; genus Rhea; species Rhea americana. Next base: position 1,905,685 of record NW_028185705.1, on the reverse strand, counting down.
TGAACATTAGTCATACTTGCTTTYGGAAATTAAGATTCAGTGATGTATAAAGAAGTGCTTGATGGATGTATGTTTTGGTTAGAATATTGGAAAAGGAAAAACGCTTTTGTATCAGTTAAGCAAGCATAAGGATAATGGTTTAAAAAAAATAGCTTTGACACTGCTTTCCTAATCAGTAGAAGAAATGTTAAATGTAATGACAAAGAGCTCACTAATGGTGCATGAGTTTTTGACAGTATGTCATTCAACCAAATATACAGCAGTGCTGCTTTCTACATGGTGGAGTCACATAAATTGGCTTTCTAAAGGACAAGCAGACACCTGTCACAAAGAATTTGAGTCATTTAGTACTTGAGTAATTTCCTGTAACATTTTGGTATTTCTAAAATAGCCTTCCTCTATATAGAGTTCTCTCTTAATTTCAGAACTGGTACAATTACGAAATCATTCTGGATTCCAAAAATCTGCTATGCATTTAAAAAAAAACGAAAAAGCCTAAGGAGAAACATGGGAACACTCTTCTGGCAAACAGAGAGAGAGAGCTAAAACAGAGCKTAGCTTTCATAAAAAATAGGACTTTCTCTGTCAAATCACCAGTGACCTGAGACTTGCAGCCTCCTAAGGGAAGTCTGGTTGTTTCAGTCTTGATTCCAGGGCGCACTGAGTTCAGCAGCTGAATTATTTCCACATTGTAGCCAATAACAGGAAGCAAGTGGGCCTTGTACACAAATGCTGTAAACATTCTGCTTGAGTAGAGATCTTAAAAATACAGCAATCAGTGGAGCTATAAATGAGAATGGTTATAAATACTAACAACAGAGGTCAAATATTACACTGCTCCGTGCTACCCTTGGTGCCAGGAACATGCAGGGAAGAGAGCTAATCTAGGCTTGCTTTCTTGCTGATACGGTGATTTTGCCTCTGAAATCTTGCTTTGAAYGAGCAAACTTTGATTTGGAAGACTTACCTAGTGATTCAAAAAGACTCCAAATTTCCTGTTACTTAAATTCAAAAATAAAGCACAAACTGAGGTAGGCCCTAGTGAAGGGTAAAAGGCTGTAACTCTGTTTTGCTTATAATTGAGTCTTCCTTGCTATAAAGACCGATTTTTGTACTTAAAACTTGGGGAAATTTTTRATTACTCCAGCCAAAATTGGATAATTGTAACTATGAAAAGCCATATGTTTCTGATTAAAATTTCCATATGCCATTTACTTAGACAAACTATGAAGCCTTAAGAGGCTTCGGATCGTTTCACTTTTTTTAAGTTTATATTAAAGCACGTTTGAAGATTTGGAAGGAGGTCATTCAGTACCCTACACAAGAAGAGGTGCTGGGATTAGGTGTATGGACAGGTGCTGCGGGCAGGTTCTGGCCTCTTGTGTATTTTTCAGGAATAAGCATCTGGATCAGATGGGTGCCACTGCCTTGTAGCTGCATAAGTTTTATTACTAAACAATAAGACAGAGGTTTTATGAAGGACACAGGAACATCTAGTAATACCATAAAGTTGTTCAAGTTTATATTAAAGGACAGGTCCAGTGTGCACATGCTAATATCATCCAGTGCCTTTCAGCATTCAGTGTCAGATTTTTGTGCAAATATTAGCTAGTACAGTCTCGTTGGAGATATGTGGGTTAAGTGCTCATCCTTAGGGATGTGCAGACTTCAGCAGGGAAAATTTAAATGACTTTTCCAAGGTCACACAATTGTTGGGGCAGAGTCAGTGGCACAAATCGACATAGTTTTTCAGAGGTTAAATATGTGTAGCTTTACACGCGCATGGCTCCGGGAAGTCTGATTCTGTGTGGGTGCTGTAGAACAGATCAGGTCTGAGGAGCAGCCTGGCTCACTCGTTCAGGTCCGGAGCAGGAGCGTTCGTGGGGAGGCTCTGCCTGCGTTTCTGTTGCACCTCCCTGTTACAGCCTCCTGTTCCTGCGGAAAACAGGAGTTATTAATCACTGCCTTATGTGATAGTAGAGTTACTGTAGCTTAGGATTTTGATTTTCTGTGGAGTCTTTTGTATAGTATCGTGTGCTCCCAATAAGTTTAGGAAGGATATTAACCACCAGAATTGTTACTGTTGTCTTCCTCAGTAACTTCTCTTAATCAATTTGACAATTAGTTGCTAAATAGAGAGAAAGAACACTCAAATTAAATAGGTCAAAAACTCATATGCAGATGTATTTTTTCCTAACAGTCATGCAGCTATCTAATCTTAATTATTTGAAATCACAGCTTTAAAACAAAAGCCTGGTTTGAGTTAGTTATTAATGCATCTCTTTTTTCTTTTTCAATCATTAATAATCACAAATTATGAAACAAGACTGGAAAGTTCTTGCAGCTCAAAGGCCATACAAATTTACATACAGAACAATTTATGTAGATTTTATGTACCTACTGGAATTGTACTTTTTCATTCCCTGTATTTTAATGATAGCATCATATTTTTATTGTCTATGGTAACTTTTAATTACTCTTTATTTCATTTTAAAATAACAATTTAGTAAAACTGTGCAGACCTGAACTGGTTTTGTATGTGTGTATGAAGAGAGAGTCATCATTGACGATCTGTATTTTGCTGCTATTTAAATGATCAGTTTTTGAACATAATTACACTTTTTTTTTTTGAGCATAAATTACACGTTTTGCTAATGTAAGTGACCTGGGCTTTTCTGTGTGGATGTATGCTGCCTTGATTATTAGGATATGTTTGCGTCCTTCTTGCATCTGCTACACTGTGCAGTTTTGTTTCTGATCCTGTGAATAGAAACAGTACTTCTTAATGCTGATGTATATTACCTTAGTGCCGCAAAAATATCTGAGTTGAATGGACATCCTTTCCCTACGAGCACACACAGGGATACTGGTCTCAGCAAGAAGTTTCTAATCATGTAGGCAGTCCTCAGTTCTGGTCATGTTTTGTTTGCTTCCTATATAAATATTTTTATAATAGTCTGTTATATATAAAATATTTTAATATAATAGTTTACTTTAAGGCTGCTTTTTTTTTTTTTTTAATCTCTGCCATGGTAGATCACTGTAACTGAAGCAATTCCCACTCTAAAAAATTTTTAATTAAGCCACAAAGATGACTACATGCTGAAACTTAATGAACTTACCATCTTATCGCTTCCAGTCATTGTTTTGCCTCATCTTTTTCTCTCCCTTCTGTTTATTAATCCTCATTGCATTATGTCTAACATTTAACTGTAAACTCTTAAAATGCCCCTGTCTTTTATTTCTGTTATAAAGTGTTTAGTGCCCTGCGGGGAACTGTAAAATAATTAATCATAATGTGATTATTTGCAGATTTCTCATGTACAGCATTGCTGAGTCCCAGTGGACAAACGTCGGGGACTCTCAGGTGTAGTGGTGGGCATCAGGCGGTGAGAATAGCACGCTGTCTTCAGATTCTTCTCCTCTTTCACCATGCTTCGTGCACCTTAAGACTAGATGGATGCAATACTCTGTAATCTGGCCTCCTGTTTGTTACTGGCCATATTTTCACCAATTTATCCCTAATTGAGCCCAGCTACAGAAGTGTGAGCAAAGCATAGCTTCTTTGCGTGCAGTCTTGATGGGCAGGCATCACGGATGGTGACCCCACTGCTTTCCCTTGTGATTCCTTCCCATTGCTGATTGTCATCACTCGCAGTAAGTCTCACATCTCATCTCCATCTCCATGACCTCAGCTTCCTACACTAGTTTTTRTTCCCTCCTACCCCACTAGGTTAACAAGCACTTTAACAGATGGTATTGTTTCCTAAACCAGGACGTTTTCACTGCCAGCCTTCCCTCTCCCTGATCTTAAACTGTTTTCTTATCTTTTTATGCTCAGCAGGTTTTTTCCCCCCAAAATATGGGCGTATCAGAAAGTAGTGATCTCATTGACACTGTATGCAGGAAAAATTGCCCCACTACTCCTTTACTCCCTCTCCTCTCTAAATACATTTGGTAATGAATATCACTAAAAATTGACTGGATATTTGTATCCTACAGTATTGAGGCCTGTTCCTGGTAGAAAACTCGTATAATCCTTTGTTTTCTCGATACATAGCTTAGCTTGCAATGTAATGCTTGGTACCCKATTAAGTTATAATGCTACCGTGGTGAAAAAAGACCAAATAATAGTATGATTGCATGGCAGCCCCATGCAAGTACTGCAATGTGGCTAATTATATCTGTTTTTTGCATGATGCTTAATATTTTGTTTCAGTCATTTCATACAATTTGAGTACTTCAACCTGGGAAGTTGTTTTGATAATACATGGGGAGTGCTACCACTTCTTGTGTGACAGCATTTGCAATTTAAATATAGTAAATTATCTAAGTTCTTTTAAGATAAAATATAAAGAAAAATGCTAGTCTCTTCCATTTTTATTTTCAGTACAGTCTGACTTATGACCATGTGCACACAGGGTTTTAGTGTTATCTTAGCAAACAGCCACCACCAGCCCGTCATTAGATAAGGCTGAAAATGGCAATAAGATACTCGGTCCAGCCTCCAGGCAAGATAGCTTCACCTTTGATATTCTTGACAGCTCTTTGTCTAACCTATTTTTAATGACAGTGGTGACAACTCTTAATTTTAGGCTTAACTCTCCACAGTTACATAAAAACATTCCTAATGTGTGACCTGAATCTCCCTGCTTGCAAATTAAACCCCATTTCATCCACACATAGAATATATTTTTCCTTCTCGGTGCAGCAAACTTTTACGCATTGAAGACAGTTATCATATCTTCCCTAAATCTTTTCTCTAAGCTAAATAACCCCAGTTTGTTCACTTTTTCCTTGTAAGCCCTGTATTCTAAGTTAGAGGTTAGTCTCGTTACCATCYACTGGGTTCTCTTGAGTTGGTCCCTGCTTTTCCTTAATTGAGGGCCAAAACCAGGGAAAACAGGCCTCAAGCCAAGGCCTTTCTAACACTGAGAAGAAAGATTGCTGTGGTTTTTAAATGCAGGATATCAGTGCTTCATGTTCATCTGAGATCCCCTATAGCAGCTACGTGCTGCTTCTGCACAGTTACTGCCTGGCCAGTGGCTGCGTTTGCCCGCGTGCGGGAACCTGTGCTCCTCATCCGTACCTGCTGCCTTGGATGTCCGGCTGCCTTGGAGACAATTTTGGGTTCTAACTCTGCTCTCTGCTATCCTCTCAGTACGTCCACCTGGTCTGAAGGTCCAAGGAGCATGCTGTATTCTGCCTTTTGGATTTGTTGGTGAGAATGGGAAATGGGAGCAGCCCCCCAGGAGGCCTGCCTAATCCTGGTTAATCTCTCCTTGCTACTAAACTCAGCTGCTTCTGCTCTTTTACTCTACCTTGCATCCTTCTCTGCATCCAGCAGTTATTGTTTATGCCTTAATACAATTTTCATAAGTAGCTAACAGTTTTCGTCACACCTTTTTTGTCTTAAATTTGCCTATCATGAGAACCTTCCTACTGTACTAATGAAGCTCGCATTTTGGACGCTCACTTTTGTATTCTCAGTTCTCTTCCTTCAATTACTGGGAGTCAGTAGTATTTCTTGGTCACTCTCAGTTGTGGGAACTTGAGCGATGCCTCTGCTGAGGAGCTGAAAAGAGAAGGAGGCTTCTCACGCTCCTGCATGATTGAAACCTCTTTTTTCCTGGCTTCCACTCCCCATGCCATCACAGAGGATGCTGGGATGTGCTGTACAAGGGCAGAGAGTAAGCCAGTCTCCTGCAGACCACAAAAAGGACAACACTTTTGGGGAGAGAGAGAAGAAAGACCAAATGGGAAAGAAACCACTGGAAAGAAAAAAGTTATTGAAGARTGGTGATAGATGGGCAGGAAGGCATGCAAGAAGATAATGTGAAGGAGTGAGAAACAGAAATAAAAATGTAAAATAGGACACAATGAGGAAAAGATGAGTAGAGAGAGTGAAAGGACATGAGAGAGAGAAAGGTAAACGAAAGTCCGGAGAGCAATGATAGTGTCTGAATGAATGACAGGAGCAAAATGGAAGAGAAAGTCAGCGGAGCTCCTTTAACACGGTGAGGCAGCTCACCCACGTGTGCTTGCTCTGGCATCGTAGAAAGGCTCAGTGCACACAGCATGTACCTTTCCTGCACTTAACGCACTTCTAGGGAATGGAGGAGTAATTAAAATCAGTCCTGGCAGTCTTTAATCATATTAACAACCATGCAGCAGAGACTGAGGCTTAGGCTTGCTTGTGATCCCCAAGAACAATAAGTAAATGGAATCAGGTGTACATAGAATCTGGGCTTGAATTAAATGAATGCATCTTACTGCAGGGCAGCACTGTAAAAGCAGTTAATGTGGAAGGTAAAACAGTAAATCCCTGCAGTAGGTCTGATGAGGTGGTAAGTGCCATTATCTTGCCCTGTGATTGAGATGAATCCCAGCTGTTCTTTAAAAGTAAAGTCCTGTTAATAGGCTTGCTTGTAAAAGTCTAGATGAGTGGTATGACAGAGAAGCTATTGCAGTAAAGCAACATTTTATTTTATACTTAATATTGAATCCTCCTTTCTGTTGTTCTTTCATTTAAAAAACAATTACCCACTCTAAGATTCTGTAATGCCAAGAGGTTGAATTTTCTGGTGAGCTTCAGGTAAGCACATGCATTATTTTAAAAGTTTTAACAAGAATTTGCTAAGAAAAGGCTTTGCTCTTGAGCCCTACAGCTTTTATAATAAAAACTGACATATGTCTGTCTGGGAAATCATCTTATTCCTGTGCTGCCCAGGTTTGGACAGCAGCACAGCAGGTACACTGAGCAAGCAGAGACCAGCTCCTCAGCACCTGCTTAGCAGACCCATCATGCCATGTTGTGGGGGTTATCTGCTCACACACCGCGCKGGGGCTGGCCACCAGACCCTGGGAAATCTCAGCCAAATCTCCAAAGTCACCTCGCCCTGCTCAGGTGCTGTTTCTGGTGCAAAGTAAGCTGGTAGTGAGGGGAATGTGGCCTCACAGAATGGTTGAGGTGGGCAAGAGACCTCTGGAGATCATCTAGTCCAACCTCCCTGTTCAAGCAGGGTCACCTGGAGCACATTGCATAGAGTTGCATCTGGGTGGGTTTTGAACATCTCCAGAGAAGGAGACTCCACAACCTCCGTGGGCAACCTGCTCCAGGGCTCTGTCACCCAATACGATACTCCTGCTTCATGTGCTCCTTCAAAACAGTGTCAAGGTACAAGTAAGCTTGCTGTCTTAATCAGATTTCTCTTGGAGGTTTAGGAGGGAGGGGAGGGTTAGTTGGTTGTTTTCTTAAATTGGCAAATAACCAAATGCTCTTCTGTTAACTGGCATCTTTCAGCTTGGGGGCAAGCCAAACTGGAATGTAAGGACGACAAGAGTTGTAAGGGGAGACGTGCACAGCGAAACCCGTTGCGCCGTAATTCCAAGTCATTGTTCAACTGCAAGGGTTATCTTCATTTCTCCTCTTCTCCCATTGGTCTTTATCATTGCAAGTACAGAGAATAATTTCTCACTTATCCTTCAGGCAGGATATAAAGGTGCTAGACAGCTGCGTTCACTTTGGCTGAAGATAGCAAAAATGAGAAAGAAGTGCTAGTACTACTTTTGCATTAAAGCTTCCTGCAGGGAGGTTTTCAGCAAATGTTTTTAACTTTTGTTTAAAAGTGGTCTTACCTCCCTGTACTGAGTGTGTTGCTGTGCAACTCTGGAGTATTTTGCACCTATTTGAAGAGACGTTTCTAGGAAATGTTCTACCCATTTTGCACAGCATGTCAAAGCAGAAAAGAATCTCTTGAATCAATGCATTACTAATCCATAGGCTTTGTAACCCTTCAACAGCGTTACTGCTGTTCCTCATTTCTCAAGGAAGATTGCATAGCAAGACAGTGTTTGAATGAAGTTTCCTTCTAATAAAACTCCTTAAAGCTTAATGATACTGTTGGTAGTTCATATTGGTATTTAGGTATTGCATGAATAAATTTGAAGCRTAGAGCTCAAGATAAATCAGAATAATCAGTTAAATCAGTTTGATGGGACATTAGTCTTTTTTATAGTTATCTTAATCTTGTTAATTTAATTGAAACCAGATTTTAAGAACATGCATGAGACTTTTCAGGATTGATGACTGATTTACAAACCTCAGCAGCTTGCACTGTGAGTGAAGATGATGAATGTTCTGCTCCCTTCGCTACCCAAAGTTTATTTTGCCCATTCTTCCGTCAGTTGCTAGTTGTTCACCCAAGACTTCTTTTCCTGGCAGCAGTCCTTTTCTCGTCATGAATACATGGCTATCTGTTTTGTCAACATATTGAGGTTATTTCTTCCTTACAGAAAAGTTAAGAGGACTAGATCTGAGTTTAAACTCGTGTGTCATGTACTTTCCGACAAACATATTTAGAGCTGCCGGGTCGCCGAGCAGGTGTCCATTTGTTATGACAGGCAATGAACGGCCTTTCCCGTTCCCTCCCCTCTGATCAACACACAAATTCCCTAGAGCACCGCGTGAGTAAGCTTAAACATGCAGGTTCCTAGTTCGTGGAACTTTTCTTTCATATTAAACCTGTATAGGTTTGTTTGTTTGTTTTAGAATTCAGACCTGAAAACTGAGTTCTGTACAGTCTCTAAAATATGTAGGGACTCTAACGTTATTATTTCAATAAAGATTTAGTGATGACTGGTGTCAGTAGTAGCAAAAACAGTGTTATTACGTTTTTATTTTAAGACAATACTATTATACATTATAATACAAATATATGTAATTGCTGCTTATACATCTCAGCTAACTTTACCCACACAAATTTTCTTCTTATGGAATGTTCTCACCCATGTAAGTATGGATTGAACTAGCCAGACTGTATCTAAACACATTTTTAGTCAAGAATGAGTTAAGCCGTTTAAAAATTCTGAAGTGGGCTGTACTCATGGCAATCCGTTTGGGGTTTTTTTAAGTTCCTATATTATCTTCYTATTTCTGATGGTTTACGATACTCTTCTCCATAATCAAGGATCCTATATATTATGGAACGTTCCCCTGTAACTAAAACAGCCATAATTGGGGGAAATATGAAAAGATGGTGAGACAGAGCAGCTCTAAAAACTTTATTTTGAATACAGTGCTTTTTGCTATATGTAGAATTTCCTCTTGTATTTGACTGTAAAAATACTTGTCTCCTCTGCACATGATCCCTGCTAGCTGGGAATCCCAGCTAAAAATCCGTGCGTGGCCTGGATTGGTGAGACGGAAGGGAAGCAGCCGCAGGACAGCGCTGCGGGGCCGGGCCCCACCGCGGCGGCCGCGAAGGAGCTCCCGTCCAGCCTCAGTGCCCACCACTGGCTGCACTTAGAGGGTGTCCTGGCCCATCCTAAAAGCATATTTATTTCTTCATGCTGCATTTTGTTTTTAGGCCTGTATCTGTAGGCAACCAAAGCTGTTATTTGTATCCCTGGGATTGGCAGGTGGCCAGAGAAAGGCAGTTACAGTTCCTGAAAAGCACTACTCTACTTGATAGAGAAAAATTACATCCCTTTTGTTTGCATTGATAATTGATTTTCTTTTTTTGTTGTTGTTGTTATTTTTGTTTTTATTTATTTGTTTTCTAGGCCAGAAAAACGATGAAGAAGATCATGCTATTCAATATTTCCTAATAGCCTCAGACTGTGACTTTCGTACTAGAAAATGCCATGCTTTGTTGCCTCACTTACCTATGTGCTGTATCATAAATTGTCTTATTCTTGCTATACACAGCTTTGAGTCTTCCTGAGGGTCTGCTGATTATATCTTGCTATGTCTGCAGAGAGCCCTGGCAAACAGCTCTCACTTGTGAACCTGCTGCTGAGTTGATACCCAGGTTACATTTGGACCAGTTTTAAACTTGAATGTAATTTTGAACCATCTGTGTCACCTCATTTTGCCCAAAAGGGTTAACTGTGTACCAAATGCAAACTGCAGCATAACCCTAATTTACTCTGTGTTGCTTCTGTCCATAGACTTAAATGAAAGAGGAGAGGGTAGGTGGGTGACTGTTTTGGGCTGTTTTTGTTTTCACAGATAATTCACTGTATGCAGCAGGCTTTTTGTATCTCCTTCTGGCTGTTCTGTTTATCCACTAAAATGCAATTTAAAAAGCTGAAATAATAAAATAGTGAGACCCCAGARTAACAAAATTTGGAGCATACAGGTACAGCAGAACCATGCAGGACTATTGCTAGCATTGCAACAAGTTATTACTCATTGCTTTTGCTGTAGTCCCCCTCTTGCTTGGATTTTATCCTGAATTTGGCAATAGCATGATGAGTCCATGAGTGAGACTGCTAAGTTCTGACATAACAGTAACAGCTGGTATGTTTGACCACCCCACTGTTTCAAACTGATTTGCCTTTATTTTCACAATTTATTTACTATACTGATGGGGAAGATCTCCCTGTGAGGAGACTAAACTCTCCCCATGGCTTGTGTGCGGTGTTGGTAGTGTAAGCGGGCTTGTGCATGTGTAGACGTGGGTGGCAGGATCAGAGACTGGAATCTGGCTAAAATGAAGCCCTGACTTCTGGGTTTTGAAGTGCTGTATGCACACCAATGCTTCCAGAGGAGCATTTTCAAGAAGCGACAAAAATCAAGGCTTAGTTCTTCACTATTATAGTTTAACATTATAATAGCATTCCTAGTGGTTCCTACTGTTAAATATTTATCACCTCTGTGTTTTCTGTGGTTCCCCACTGCACTGAAGAACAGATCTGCAATTGCCAAATGATGGCTCAGCTACACTGAAAGCAGAAAAAATGAAAATTGCAGTGCAAGGTACTGCTAAAGGGCTGCCCCGGTGATGCAGTGCATTAACGCTGATGTGCAGAGCCCTCCGGCAGCTGATGCTGCTGGTCAGTGTGTGGTGCCACTGCTTGGGGCACAAAGTGTGATCACACTGGTCAACAGCAAGTTTCTTGAATTCAGTGTGCCAGGGGAGAGCGAGGTAGCTGCACTTTCACAGTGCACAGCCCCTGAAGGAGAGGAAAAGGAGGGAAGAGGAAGCAGAAACRTAGTTTAATTGAAACACTATGTGGTTAATGCAGGTGCTAATGAGACTTCCTTACGGGAGGGGAAGGGTCTCTGCCAGTGGGTTGCATGAGGCTTTGGTAACAAGTCCTGGAAAGGGAAATGGATAGGGATTTTAACATAATCGAATTCAGTGATTTTTTTAAGGCAATAATTCTTCATAAAGTTATAAAATAAAACTGTACTAACATTACATGTTGTTGGAGTTTTTCTGTGGGTCTCTTCTGACCTGGGTAAATCAACGGCCTGCCACCCATACCCGCATTGCAGCCTGTGATGGCATTTACTGAACCTCTTGCTGCTTCTGAGGGTTTACTGCAATAGGCAGCATCTTGCTCCTTCTTGCAGTCCAAGCAGATTTTTCACAAACATCTCTTCCAAGTCAGTGTTCATTTTGTGTCTCTCTGACAGCAAAATCCTGATGAACATTCAATTCTTCTCATTAAGGAAAAACAACTGGCTTTAAATGCAATCTTTCTTTCTTGGCAGATCTTGAAAACTTCAAAACAAGGACAAGAAGTACAGTGTCTGTCCGCCAGGGTCAGGGAATGGTGCTGCTGTGTGGACCACCACCACATTCTGGAGGTAAATCAGTTTCCTTCTCTTGCTTTCCATATGTAGGGCAATATGCAAGGTTTTCATTCTCAGGATATATTTCAGGAAGTTTTGAAATGGCACACTTTAAACGTGAATATTACAATAGTGCCAGCCTGATAAAATGGTTCATTCTGAGTGGTTCTGGGGACGATCTAAATACTCTGGTAGATCTCTCTTGGATATAGATGCAAAGAAAGAGTTTACAAGCACACACATTTAGGCAATGAAATGCTGCAAGCTAAAGTAATGCATTCATTACTTCCAGGAGGACCAAAATCTTGTGAAACTTTTAGGAGTCATTCTGTGTGTGATCTACGTGTGCCTTCTACAGAAAGATGAAAGATGGCTGACAGAGCCACTTCTGTGCATCGGTTTCCTTATTACTTTAATTTTTCAAATACTTAACATCACTATTGGTTTGTCTCTTGAGTACTCAGATTCCATTACTGATTGTCCAGGTCTCATATGAAGTTTCGTTTTTGGAATGGTAGTACGTATTCTTCATACTCTTTTTATGGGAGGAAGAAGCAAGGGAGAGTGTTATCAGAAAGAAGGAAATAATGTATAATCAGATTACATAGCAATCCTGAAGATGCTTGCCACTGTTTTCTTTGTTGTTGTTTAAGACTGTACCTATTTTTCTGGAAATCGTAATCTGAAGCTCCAGATAGAACGATGGAGAAACTCTGCTACCTAAAGTCTCTAAAAATTTCCCATTCTTCGCTAGCATTTTTATATCTGGTGATATATTTAAATCTATTAGAATTATAATACAGAATGGTTCTGACTGTAACTCAAGGCTCATTGAATGTCCAGAGATATGGATTCTGTTCAGAAAATGATTTAACCTCTTTTTTCATAACAGTCACTGTTATCTCTAATGCTTCAGAAAGATTTGTGACTTTTTTGGAGAAATAGAAAAGTTGTAGTAGCAGGCAGACATAAGAATTCTGCATTTTTAGAATAGTTTTAGTGTCCTGTACTTTTGTATGCTATAGTTGTGTCATAAAATGATTGATCCCCTCTTAAAATGTCATGGAATTACCTTTTTTGTATCTGTCACCTTTTGTATTGGCTGTTACTGATAGTGGAAATGGCATATATGTCACCATATGGTTATGGGAAAATGGCCTTTCCTGGCAGCTGCGGGATCTTGCTCATGCTGCACCTGAGTGCAGTGTTCAGATATCTTTGTGTTGCAYTGCCCAGCAATGCTTGATCACTGACCCAAGCTGCAGCTCAAGTCTGGCTCTGTGCTTRAGCGAGTAGGATCTGGAGAATATGCTGCAGATTTGAATGGCTCATTGACCATTGCTTGGGGTCCAACAAGGGTTATAAGTTTCGGATCTAGCCAACCTGAACCTTGGCCGACTCAACACAGAAGCGTTCAGACGTTTGCGTCACAATCTTCTGTATTCCCTGAGCATTTGCAACAGCTAGGTTTCCTAATCTTCGTTAGCCTAGGTGAGGGAGAGTTAATGACACAGCGCACCAAATTCNGGGGGGGGGGGGGGGGGGGGGGGGAGAAATGGAGGCGAGTCGGTGCTCCTTGACATCAGTGGCATTTGCAACCTTCTACTCTGGGGTAAATTTGTCTCTTTGAAAGGTTGTCATAAGTCTTTAAATACAAGGCACTATATCATACTCATGTAAACCCTGAATTTTAACACTGACGTATTTGGTGCTCTCTAGGTTCTAAATATATTCCTTTCCGTTAAGTAGCAGCTAACAAGGACATGAGAGAGAATACACTACAGTAGCTGCTGCCATTGTACGTCCTGAAAASGTTTGCTCTCTTTTGACAGCATATGATACCTATCAAATGCTRTTCCCTGACTAGAGCCAGCATCATCGATTCTGGTGTTCAGATAAGGAAGTTAACACGGAATTTGTATTAATGGTAGTAAAAAAACCCCAGCTTTTTCTCAGTGGCAAAGACAAAAATGATAGGTAAAAACATCATGGATTCAAAGTGGAGTTTACAAATAGCCAATTATAATAAAAACTGTAGCAATTCCTTCAGTGCAGTTCATTTTAAAGAGGATGGTATAAACATTTAGAAAAGTCATAGCAGTTTTTTCAATTAAAAAAAAAAAAGTTGTAAATGTGGCAAGCCTGTCTTTGTTGACTGACTTGGTAAACCCGTGTGTTGTTGCAGTGCTGCTTTTGCCCARAGGAAGCATGGGAGAAGCAGCAAGTCAATCATCGCTTCTTCCGTTGTACCCAATGTTGGTAACTCAATTACAGGCGTTGCCTTTGTGTGGGCAACAAGCAATGAAGTGTGTCACAGCTTCAGTGTGCTGACACTATCATGGTGATGAACAACCAGCCATTTGGGCTAGCTATTTTATCAGGAGGTATTTCAGTAAATCACAAGTAAAAACTCACCCTTTAAGGTCGTTCGTCCTTTTTAAAGAAATCTGCTGCCATGTTTTGAAATCTGTCTGTCCTTTGAGTCCTTGCTCATCAGTTTGAAAATTGCCTAGCAAACCACTTGCTGTTATTCTGCTTTTATTACTCAAATACGACAAGACAAGTGCTTACAAAGCGCCTTCCACTTGTTTCTGACCAGCTGGCAGGAAACCTTGTCAAGTCTGCCAGCCTCCCGTGGCCCCTGGGCTTCACAGTCCCCAACTAGGCTGCCACTTAAAAGAAGCAGAATTAGAAGAGAGTTGGAAGGCCCCTGGGTCTGCAAGTGTAATGACCTGTGAGATCTGCTACCACTTACAAATCAAGAGAGCTTTTAATTTTAAATGTTCTCAGGGAGACCTCACCAAAAGCTTTTCTGAATCAGGATAAAGCTCATTTGGGAGAGCTCTTCTGACCACACAAATAAAGTAAATAATTTTTGTGGTGCTAAGAGCGTTCTGACTTTTGAGTTGAATGGCAAGCAATGAGAAACCCTGCTGTTTCCTACTGTAAAGAAGGAACTACAGAGCAAACGTGTCTACCTACTTAATTTATTCAGCGAGGATCTCCTTCACCTTTTGGCTTCAGGTGCCGTTTTACCCTTTAGTTCAGGATGTTATCATGAGAATTACAACACCTCAAATTTCTGATGTTTGTTACTTGCAGGTGTGATATCAAGTCCCCAAAGCTGCTTGTAGTGGCAGCGCTGATGTTTACGTGAGTGGCTCCTGTAGCGCTGCCTGTAGCCCTGAGCTGCATTCTGCTGGCAGCGCTCGCCGCCTCGGCCCTTCTCGCGGGGCCCRCTGCGGCACGCGGCTCAGGAAGCTGCCGGAGCTAGGTGGTAAAACCTCTGACGGCAGCCCTGGGTCGGCCGCTGCCCTCTGGAGCCTGCAGTGCTGTGGGTGAAGCAGCATTTTTAGCTTCCTCCTTGCATTGAGAAAGGAAGGTGATTTGGGGCAGAAATGCCGCCTGATCCTCAGCGCCTTTCACCTGAGCGCCGTCCCCGTTAGGCGGAGGAGTCCCGCTCGCTCTCGTCCCGTCGCGGACTCGCTGAGTGCGGTTACGGTAACCGGCTGATGCCAGGGGAGGTCAGGAAGGCCAGGGGTAGCTGCGTAGGTGGTCACAGTCTCAGAAGAGGCAGATAATGAGTTTTTACACCTTTCCTCCAATTAGAAGGTGTCAAACCCAGGCTGCTGGCTTTGGRGGCGAGTGCTAAACTCCTGTATTTAAAAATATTTTCTGCTTTCGGTGCCATCAGTGCTGTAGTGTTTGGAAGGAAGGGGGTGCCTGGGAGGCAGGCACATGAGGCTGCTGTGATGGCTCCTGCCAGCCCCAGCGCTCCCRGCAGCACTGCTAAAGCATGAAAGAAGCTGTACGTCCAGATGAAGCTCAGGTTTATCCAGATAAACCTCCTTGCCAGGACACGGTTCCTGTGCTGCTTTTCCAGTCTGTAAGCGCTGGGTCCCTCTGCCTGCTGCAGGGTAGGTTCTGACCAGAAGCATAGCTGGGCCCGATTGCAGCCCCTGTTTCAAGTGATACATGAGCATGTGCAAAACCTGGAGAATTTTACTTCCGGGTGCTACAAAAAAATAACGTTGAGTACCCGAGCCAGGCCCGCTCTTGGCACACCTCAGTTTGGGCTCAGTTTGGCCCAATAGCTGTCGCCTGCCATCGGCGTGTCCAAACCCAAGCGCGCACCCAGGGGGTCGGCTGCGCTCTGCTCCGYGCACGCACCCCCCGAGCACCGCGCYGCCGCCCGCTCAGCCCCGCGCGGCCGTCCTCCCGGGCGCCTCGCGCTTGCACCGGCCCTCGAAGGACCCGGCAAATGGGGSGACAGCAAACGGAAGAGGCCGGAATTAGGCAAATCTGCCTTTATCTCCTTAACGGAGCTTCCTCCTGCCTCTCTGAGCACATACTCGTTCTGTGCTGGTCTGAGTCTGTGCGGCGTTGACAGCCWCCCCGCGATGCCGAGTTGTCTAAGCAGTGGGAAGGAGGGGACATTCCAGCCTGTGTTCCCTGAGGAATGTGTTTGCATTTGCACAGATAAATTTGCTGAGATAAAATTTATATTTAAAGACTGTGTTACATTTGCTCAAGTAATTCAGGGAGAAGTTTTAGTGTGAATGTATTCATTGGTGATACAAAAACATTCAGAAAGGTGCTGAAATTATTTCCTTTTGCTGAATTCAGGACAGGAGAGTGTCTTATGGTGACAGGGAGATAAGCACTTTTCTGGTGCCCAGCAAGGCAGAAGCTGAAGGGTAATTATTTTCTTGTATCATTTGGATGGGAGATGACTTCCAAGCTACCAGCATCTATGATCTCCCATGTTCCAGCTAGAAAATGATCTTAATTAGATSAAGCCAGATCCACAATGAGTCTAGATTGGTACTATTGCAATTTTATAAGTAAGCTGGGCTGCAGTATGCTAGTTGTTGTTCTCTGTTTTGCATAGAAAGGCTTTGGTGGAAAATCAAAATAGTTCCAGCTGATTCAGATTGAGACCTGAGTTCTGCAGGAATTAATTTTCTCTGCAGAAACAATGTATCTTTTTTCTTCCACTTTTTCTCTTCTTTTCTCCCAAATCTAGAAATCTTTTGAAAAAGTGACTTTTAAAACTCCCGTTTACGAAGTTGATGCTTTTCAGTCACGTGAGTTACATTCCATTTAGCCAGCTACATTTCTCCTAGTGCCATMGGAGCTGTTTGATTGCTAACAGCTCCTGTGCCACAGCTCTCCCCTGTTCCAGCTCGGGGCAGTTGGAGGTTTGCATGAGAATAACAGATATCACGAGGAAGTAACTGCATATTGGWAAATCATAGTGTTTCGTTGGCAGCTCCCATCCCAAAGGGTCCTTAGGTAGTGTTTGCAAACTAAAGCTGCAGAGGTCGCTTCCTTCCCAGACCAAGATATGCCACCACTGGGATATAACATTGCAGCTGGTTAATGGTGCACCAGGAAAAAAACAGTCAGATTAGGAGTGAAAAATAATGTATCTAGTTGAAAGTGCAAGTGGCATTAAGGTAGAGAAAATGCAATTGCTTATTTTGGAATTTGATTACAGCAGCAAACCTAACTTCATCATCCTTGCAGAAAGCGCCTGGAGACATTTAATGACCAGTGCCGAAGTCTAGGACTCTGCAAAGGACTTCTACATTATGGCTCACCTATTTTTTTCAAATTGTGACTTTAGTTTTTGTTCTGCATTGAAAATGACATCTTTTAAAAGGAAAGAAAGCTATTTGATCTGAGAACAGCTGCTGTTTTGACAACGAGGGTGTTCATCAGTGTGGTAGGGGCCTGGAAGACCCTGAGCCTGCTGAGYAGAGTGGCCTGCGCTGCCAGAAGGCTGAGAGGGGACCGGTTCCAACACTTCCACTGCTTTGGGGAAATCTGGTAAAATCAAATAAAGACATTAGAAGGGAGCCATTTCCCATCCACTGTTTTATCATTGGTCATAAAAATCCTGGATTGTACTAAAAATAGAAGTGTTTCTCTGCTCCCATCCATACCTTCATCCCTTCAACTATAGTTCTACTTGAACATACCCATTTCTAAAGGRCTGGCAGCTAAGAGTGAAATTATCTTGGCCCACATACATTAGCTGTTGAGTTTTTTTTCTCCTTAATGATACCAAATAAACAGCTTTCTGCTATTTAAATGTTACTAGCAATTCCTCCTAAAAAGTAATCCAAATGATTAGCAAGTATTTTCAGCATGATAAAATGGACTAAACACAGCTTGCACAGAGTAATTGGGGCATCTCCATATATTTTCACAATTCTTATTTTAATATCGGTTGGCAATTCACCATGTGAACCTAGCCTTTTTTCCACCTTGCTCCCCCTCTGATAAAGAAGAAAAGTGTATTTCTTGCTGTACGTTTTCAGCAAGGAGTCACCATTTTGTCAGGTCAGTGCATCATGGTGTTACATTTTGTTAAGCAGCATAATGATGTGATTGCCTGGTATGATGGAGTGCTTGCTGAGTGCTGAAAATTTGGAAAGTAAATATTCTCCTGGAGCTCAGGAAGGCACTGGAATAAAAACCAGAATACATGCAAATCAGACATTTGCTTCTGTCACATCTTCTGCTCTTGGACCAGTTGCTGGCAGAGCCGCTGAAGCCTGTCCTGCCGTATTTTCAGGACCTTGTCTGTTAGAAGTTTTCATTTCTCCTTTCTTTTCCTTCCCCATTCATTCACTCGCACATATGAAGTCAGTATAAAATAGAAGTAGTAGAAGCCTACTTGAGTTGTTAGCRTGTTCCTGAGATAGCCACCCTGCACACATAGAGTTTTCTCGTTATTTCTATTGTTTTTTAATTAAAAAAGCCTAGTGATGGTCTTGTGTAGACCATTCTAACTATGGAACCCCATGGAGAAAATGAAACAACAATAAAAACTAGTATGGAAACGTGGCATAAAGTGCACTTGTAGCAGCACGAGGAGCAGTTATAGTGGAGATTTAAGTGGTCACTTTGTAGACGTTGCAGATAGGAGAAGACAGCTGAGAACCATAAGTGAGATTCGTGTATCTACAAGCGTACCTTTAGATGAAGYGACTTACAATTCTTTGTGAGCTGTTCTGCGGCCTGCACGTTCTCCTTCCGCTTTCTGGTGCCACCAGCCCGCCTGGGTCCTGCCGGCAGCCGCGGCRGCCACCGCAGCAGGAGCCAGGCAGCACTGGGGCTGGTAGCTCTTGTTAGCTGTTCTCATCACAGGAACAGTTCAGGGAACGGGAGGAACATCAGAAAGTTTCCATAACTTATTTTGATGAGACCAGTTGTGGTATCTCAGCATTTCTTAGGATGAGCCCTGTAATTTGGATGCCATAAAAACAATGCTATATTGCTTTGCATTTTGAAAGTGCTGTTAGATCAATACCATCTGCTGTCTCTTTTCAGAGGAGCCATATGAATAATTGATTCTGGGGGGCTTGCTGGCCAAAAGGAAAAAAACTCCAAAAAAACCCTTTGGATTGTCTGAAGTATGTCATTACATTTTATATTTTTAAGTCTTTTTATTACATTCAGATATATTTAGAAACAAGGATTTCAAAATATAAAATAACATTTAATTTAAGCTGTTGGTCAAAACATTGTTTCTTTTGAGAAGGACTTGGAGGAGGACTTTGGAGGGAGATACAGGTTAGCTTTTCTTGTTTGCTTTTTCCAGTATAGATAATCATACTTGGCAAGTTAAATTTATTTAGCAAAATAGTCCCCCCAAAAAAAAAATCCCACCAAAAAAACCCCAAAAGTGAAGCACTCATTTGTATTTTTCAGGGCTGTGAATATATGTTGCATTCCATAGAAGATAGACTTGGGAAATACTTGAAGATCACTGTCCTTTTAAATTTATCTTCAAATTAAAATAAGTTTTTTTTTAATTTTATTTTTTATGMCAGATAGTTATTTAAGTTATGAGAACTGGGTCATTTAGCGGCCATTTTAGCTAGATTTATTTGTTGTTCAGGGCAGRTTCGTTAATATTTTAGCAATTACCATTTTCAAGTGTCTTATAATATCCACAGTTCTTTCATTGTGAGTTTAGAGATTAAAAAATAAATACAATTGTGTAAATATATGCAGCTTTCATTTGAAAGGATTGGCAGCACACCCATAAACATGGAGAACACCCAAGTTTGTAAATCCCTTCCTAAATAAATTACGTGACATTCTCTCTTTGGGAAGATAAGTGAGCATTTCACTTTGTCTGGAGGGCTCTCCTTCACTCCTCCCTCCCCTCAGTTTTCTCTTGGCTCGTCGTTGCAAAAGGAATTACATCCACAATGTTCTCATGACATTTGCCTCTCTGCCGTTGTGGGAAAGTCCTACAGAATGAAAGCTTTGGCCTCCCAAGCAGTGGGAGAAGTGATGGATGTACGCAGAGAACTGGTGGAAGAGTCCCCTTCTGTCTGTCCATATCACTGCTCATCACATCTATAATGTATTTATCTTTACTTCTCTTAACTTATCTCCATAACTTATGCAGAAAGAAGTTAGCTTTGACCTTCTGAGATAGCTAGTTGCTTAGCTGTGCAAATGGAAACTTGCTGACGTCTGTATAGGACCTGTCTCCTCCTGACAACGTGGCTGGCGTCACTGAAGAAGTCCCCATGACCTGGGAACTGAATCTTCCCCGTTTCTAGCCCTGAGCCTTTACTCCCAGGACAGCTTGTCCCTCTATTCTTTGCTGCACAGATGATTTCCTATTTTTCCCTCCAGCCCGTAGTGTTGCCCCAGTAGAGCGCCATCCACTCATGCCAGCGTGCAGTGTATCCCAGCATTTTGTAGTAAACGTTAGGCACTTGGTAGGTTGTTCTGCATGGACTGAACAGTGACAGAGTTCAGTATTTTTTTTATCACTCTTTGATACRTAAAACTGTGGATGTTTTGCCAATTAAAACAGATGCGTGCCAGCATTTGCAGAGCAGTGTGCTTAAAATTAGGCCTCTTTATTTGTATCTTGTCATCTCTTTTTATGCAGAAGCCCTAGCTAGTGGTGTCCAGTTTTAAAAGTACTAGTCATCAGCATTGCATGAAAATAAGGAGTTAAAGGAAAAACCATTTTTTCTGTCTGTTTGTACATGCTCATGTTCTGAATCCACTTGTGAAAGTCCATCTTCCAMGGAGAAGGAGATTTATTAAAGTTCAGTTGTTCAAATAACTCTTAACCTCTCATGCCATTACTCCTGTAGGAAGTACACCTGTGCAGTCCGTGTCTGGGAGCTGAAGTCCTGACAGGGAATTATTTTCACATCTTCTCACATAAGAGATGCACTGCTAAAGGTTGGGTTTTTTTTCCTGTTTTCTCTTGCCTTTTTTTTCCAATAGTCCAGAGAACTTTTAGTTCTGCTGCACAGCTTAATCAAGTAGAACTCACTAAATTTTAGTATTTGACAGAAGAGATGGCAGTTCGGATTTCGTCTCAATCTCAGCCTATCGTGACGCGTGGTAGGTAGTGAAGTGTAGACACCAGGCATGTTTTCAGAAAGCACTTAACTGATTGCAGTGGAGCTAAGATCACTTCTGAGCTCTGCAGAGAAATGATGAGTGCAGGGATTCTCGTTTGGTCATTTCTCCGCTCCCCCACCCCTTTTTAAAGCAATGAYGGGCACTTCATGGGCTGCAAACAGTGAAATGTTTTTGACTGTAAGTATAGCTGATGGCCTATGGTATGGGATGAGTGGTTTGAGGGTTTTGTCTCTTAAATAATCTGTGGCATAAATCAAGTCTCATATTCTCACTTGCTTATGAAGCCCCAGCTGCGTAGTACAAAGAGAAGGAAAAAAAATATGAAAACTAAGCAGAATAGCACAGAAGGAAAAAAGCAGTTACCAGCCATTTAATTTAGAGAGGAGTGTCCGACAGATGGATGGACAACGTGGTTGTAAAAGTTCCATTTCTTTAGGAAACCAAGCAAAATTTCTGCTGAGGCAGGAGTGAGTGCTGTTCCGTTGGTTTAACTCTTCGTCAGACTGCTGGGTCGTTGAGCAGCGTTGCGTGGGTCGCTCCRGACGGTGGAGGGAGAAGGGGAGCAGGCGAGCTGTTCCCATGTGGCTGGGATTTGGGGGGGGAAAAAAAAAGGAGAAAGCAGCTGCTCTTAGGACTGTTCTGCAGTGGCACTAAAGAGCGATGCTTTCAGCGCCTGGGAATTCAGCAGTAGCAGGGGGCACTCGCAGGGGCGGCCGCCTGCTCGCTGTCGCCTGGGCCCGATTCCGGATGCTGCGAACGCGCTTCAGAGCGCGCCCACGTGCACGAGCAAAAGATCCATTTCCCAGCAAACTCAAAACTGCCGGAGTAGTGGCTGCTCCACCGGGCCGGGGCTCGGAAGCTCCTGGCTGTTCTTCAGCCTCCAGGTGAATGTAAACATGGATCGTGTTTCTTCTTGTGGAGTAGAAAAAATGGAATCCAAAAAGGGTTCCTCTGGGTATTTCCACTAGGAGATACCTAGTGGAGCAGTGGCCTAGGGCGGGGAATGAGAAGGCTGCAGGGAAACTTCGTTCGGTCACGTGTAACAACCCCTAAAAGAGAGGGAGTTTGGAGAGAGGGGGCTTAGCTAGTGCTGCTCTTSGGACTCAAAGCAAGGAACCTGTTGTGTTTCACTTCGCGGGCCTGTGGTATCATCAAATACGCTTTAAGAGTAAATGATGCTGCATCAAAACGGCTAAATCTGTTGCCAATTTCCCATCCTAATAGTGGCCAATCAGAAGCTCTCATGTATTAGTTAAATTCCGTGTTCCAAAGAAGAATCGGCATTTTAAAAGCGACTCCGGGAAGACTGCTCTGTTGGGCTCTGAAAGCCTCCAAGAGATTTCTCTCAGGCGAGGAGCAGAGAATAGCTTCCCCCAAAGGTGGTTTTCCTTTTTGGTTTCCCCAAGAAAGAAAAAATCTCAGGAGATGGAAATGGATTAGATTAAAGTTAATCTGACACAATCCTTTCTTTAAAACTGCTGATTCAGTGTGTGTACAAGTTTATCAACGTATTTAGAGATAAAGGAGACAGATACAATCTTTCCTCATTTGGGAGGGGGAATGTTCTTTTGTCGCTGTCCTATCCCATCGATTTGGTGTCTGCCCGTTGGCTGGGACGGACACCCGCTCTGGGAACACGGGGGGCGGACAGCACTGTTTTCATTCAGATTTCTATGAAATTACAAATATTTGCTGTAAGTGGCAAGCTCATTTGAGCTTGACAGTGCTCGGAGCAGCTGAGTTYGCGTCCCTTGCTTGCGCGTGTGCTCTGCTGCCTTCCGCAGAGCGCTTCTTGCGAGCAGGAGCTGCAGACTGGGGCCGGGCCGAGAGCAGAACYGGCGCAGGCAGGCAGACCCGAACTTTCGACGGCCATACATCCTTTACCGCTTACGCCACGTGAAGGATCCAGCCCTGTAAATTGACCATRTATTTCTAAATCAGAGAGCAAATTACTCGCAGTTTCCCCCCTCCCCTCGAGCGCGTTTGCCTGTATACCTGAGGATGCTTTCTTAGGGCGTGCTTGGTGTCACAGCACCGCCGTGTACAGCCTAGACAGGAACCAAATAGGCTTTAACCTTTAATGACTCCGCAGCTCTTCATGCAAACTAATGGTCTGCGGCTGCGCGCCTTCCCGGGGCCCGGCATTCATGTCGGCACTGCTGACCGTGGCACGTGCCTGCTGACTGCCTGGTGCCTTTCCCCACTGCGAAGTGAGGAACCCGTTGAACGCGGAGGGTTTCCCACCCACCACCTACCGTTTTGCTTGCGTGCCCTGGTCGGCCCTCGGCAGYGAGGCGAGGGCCGCCTGGCACCCGCAAGGCACGCTGCTTCCCAGGAGAGCTGCAAGAGAAGAGGCACATCTTTCAAGTGAAGACCTTGGAMATATTGAAATAATAAGGAACATGACATTAATGGATTTTTTATTTATCAGTGACAGCTCATGACATGTTTAAAAAGAAATAATCCACAAGCTAGTCATGTGGTTTATTCCCTTGTTAAACTGCGGTTGATACTAAATGAAGATTGAAGTGGTATTGAAAGGGGGCGGAATAGCCAGGGGTTGGCGAACGATGACTGAAATCTGTCTTCTGACAGAATTGAGTCAATAGGCAGTTATCAAAAGTTGTAGCATCTTGTGATCTCGATATAAAATAAATTAGAGATYGGAGTCTAGCTCCCAGCCATCTTCTAACCATATTGCAGCCATCCTTGTCCTCCAAACGATCCCAAGCRTAACTGTTTCAAGCAGAGCTGTCAAAAATGGCCAGGGAGTCTGATCTACTTCTGAGTCTCTTGAGATGATCGTAATAGAAAGTAAGTTGTTGGCACAAACRCAATATTAATTTATCTCCACTTTTGCAATCAAATTTGGTTCTTCAGATCCCAGCATGTATACACGACTTCATTTAAGTCAGTGGTCCTGACTGCTCGATCGCTCATTGCTGTGGGGGTGATAGTTTGTTCTTGGAAAATAAAATATGGTTGCCATGAAAACCTTAACTTTGACATTTTCTGGTATCTGATATGTATGCCTATGTATGCAACCTTAATGTTGCATGAAAATAATTCCACAATCTATCTTTGATTTGAAAGAAAAAAAATATCTGTCTTTGAAATAAAAGAGAATTGTAGAAGAGTTCAACTTAGGGAAAGTTTGGTGGGAGGTTTAACCGTCATGGAAAGAGAAAGGGAGGAGCTGTTACCGACTAGTAATGTAATGTTGTTTATCTATTGCATATGTAAGCAGAATGGTTTTTTTACTAACTACATACTACAGGAGAGTTGCACAGCATTACATTGCAGTACCTGCAAATGCCTCTCTGTGCAGAGCTCTCCCCTAAAGGACATGTTAGCTTACTGTTTTGCTAGGTATTTCAACCTTGTAGTTGTTCATAATATTCGTTCACTGCAATAAGAAAATTCTCCACAACCAAGTTTCTTTTTTTAAAGGTTTGATCTAATCTCCTACAGCTACAGTAAGAGGCAGATCAAAGGTAGTGAAAGCTGGTATTAAAGGATTAGSTAGGTCACATTGAAATATGTTTTAAAACAAGCCCAGGGACCTTTAGCTTTACTGAAGCAAGYGTACAAAAAAAGATTTTTAGGCTAACTCTCTCTTGACTTTAAATGGAAAACAGACTGACAGATTAAATCTGAGTCATTCCTTAAGGTGATATATGTAGCATTTTATGTGTAACAAGCTTGGAAAATAGAAGTAATGATTAAATCTTGCAATGCAACAACACAGGGCAGAATTAAAAATCAGTTTAATTGTCATTTATATACATAACTAGCATAGAGCATATTTAGTCTCACTTTGGYCCTAAATGATCAGCAGCTAGTCCCCCCTCTCTTTTGTTCTACTCCATCTTTTTTCTCTCTCCTTTCTCCTTACTAYGGGCAGCATGTGCCACCGAGGTGCTCTGCCTCTGGCTGGCAGGTGAAGATGAGTGCTTTCTCCGCAAGGATGGTGATGCCACTCTGTGGACCATATCATGCTATTATTCTTTTTCACAAGAACTTCCTCATTGAAATCAGCTTAAAAACAGAGAGCACCATACAGCTCTATACATTGCTATGTATAACTATGTATAACTATACATAGCAAATGTATAGTTATTTGTCCACTCGTCAGTGCTTTGTGCACTGTTGCTTTTTGGAAGTTGGCTAGACATAGTTACGTGGCACGCTGCATTGCGTACTGAATAAGATTTTCCAGTAATCTTTATTTCACATAGAACTGCCACAGCCGTGCAGGGGTACAGTTTACACCTTTAGCTGTTGATGGTGGTGTTTCCTTCCAGGATGGCCTGACATTTCCCCACAAAGTTCCCTTGCTGACATAAGCTTTAAATTCATAACTCGCTGCTTCTGTGTGCCAGTGGGACCACCAAGCCATCCGTTTTGAGTATGCAGTGTGTTGATGTCCCTTGGTACAAGAGTTGCACCAGGGTTTGGGCTGGACTTTTGCCTGCCCCACAGATCTGTTGTTCCAGGAGCAACTGTGCTGGACTGAGCCTGACTCCAAAAATTCACATTTAATCTAGAGGTGCATGAAATGGAGTGRTGTGAAATACAAGCCTGGGGAAGGTTCACCAAGTTCAGTAACTACTGAAGCTAATTCAGCAAAAGTTTCATAAGCCCTGCTGACAAACCTGGGTTGAGTTTGGATGATTTGGAGTTTTTTGGCTAAGCTGTAAATTTTTGTAAGTCAGTTTATGAACTCTGTCAGACAAAAAATGTRTATGRTTTCTTCCAAGACCTGTCAGTTTAYATGACAGATTGATGTGGGGGCAGGAGTACAAGCCTGTTGCCCATAAGAAGTTTTAGAAATAGCTTTGTGTATTTAACTATGTATAACAAATACAATGACATAGGACTCTCCATCTCATGATATTTTCCATTCGGTCGGAGATAAAGGCTGCTGTTGATTTTTCTCCCCGAGGGAACTCGAAGGTACGGATTTGTCAGAATCCCAAATGGCATGGTGCAGGCGTCATTAACATTTACGGTTGCTATAGCAGCTGGCATAGCTAGTCATCGACTGGGCACGGGCTCTGTTTGCAAGAGATAAGCTAGGTCAATTATGTACAGCCATCAAATATTTAACTATTTTAGAGATACAGAAAAATGGAGATGCAACAGATAAAGGCAATTATTGATCGAACTTCAAGTAATGAAGACCTCTCCCCTTTGTAATTACCCAGGTGCCAGGCTCTCATAGTGGGCCGTTTGGTGAGCGGGGGGCTGAGGAGTCGGGAAGCAGGCACCGTGCTGCGCCCGTTGCGAACCCCTGGTGTCGTTCCTGTAAGGATGACCCGAGGCATGATTCTGACACAGACCTTGGCTRATCTGCACGTTCGCCCCGTTCTTAYGCACTTTCAGCTCATTAATGCACATGCAATCAATTCATACATTTGCATTGCTCATTAATGAAAGTGGTGTGGAAAACAGGTAGCATTAGAAAGTGTATGCGTGCATTTTTTATGCATAAACGTGTACATATATACACAGCTGCTTTGTGGCCATGAACAGCACCAACACACACACAGACACGTTACGTTTTCAAGGACAGGTATTCCTCGTGATCTGGAAAGGGGCCACTTGCAGGTACCATTAGTATGTTTTCAGGAGATGAGAGGAATGCAGCCTGCAGTGTAGTGCTGCTTTGCTTTTGTTGTGTTAAGCCCTGTTATGACTCCACAGAGAAGCTGTAGAACGTTGTTGCTGGCAATTTTTAAGAAAAAGTTCGAACCCCCTYGGAGAAGTCGTAGTTACAGTTAATCGAGATGGCCTCGCACGGTCTAGTCGTTTCTTCAGTGGTTCCATATCTTTGTGATTCCCGTCRTATTAACCCCCTTCCCTTAGTGCTTTAAAACCTCACGAATCCTGTTTGGATTCTGATCTGGCTGGTTGTATCGGTTCCAAGGAGTATGTCATGTGGGAGTGATATTTCCCATAGCAGCTACAAATTAACACAGTTTCAAGCAAAACTCCTAAATAACAGGGCGTTTCTCTCACTATCGCAGAAGTACTTGCTAAGCTGGTAAAACCTGATGGCTTTGTTCTGCAAGGCCAGTGGTACGAAGAAAGGTCTTAGGAAAATAGCAACCATTCCCTAGATAATGTTGGCAAATGCTCCAATGTGTAAGATGCCCGGGTCTTGGTCAGTCACCATATTGACCATTTGGTCAGTCACTGACCATATTGAACAGTGGCTATTTCATACCCTGCTACGTGTAGTACAGGAAATTATGCAGCCTGGCTCACTAATGTTAGTAAAGGACACACGTTTTCTTACTTCGCGTGCTCTCTGACAAGGATAGCCTGTTTGCCAGTGGCTGGCTGGTTGACTACCGGGTGGCTGTGCTCTCCGCTTCTGCATACGTGATTGCTCTTCCAAAAACATGTTATTAACTTCTGATTAATCATGTTCAGTGTTCTTTTTGTTAAAGCTTGGATTCAGGGTGCAGAAGCAGTGGTGTTACTTAGCTGACCAGCCTTGTGTGATGGAGAGTGCAGAGCAGAGTCAGAGGGAAGAAGGGAAGAATTACTGACTAATTTTTGCATCCGTGTCAATTCCTTTGCATTCTTCTGCAGTTATTTAAGAAAGAAAACAAATTGATTCAGAGTACTACTGGGGCAGTGGAACAGGCTAGGCTCAAAAGCAATGTGTGCACTGCCTAATTCATGCAGCTCTACTGTTACAATAAAATTGGAAAAGAACGCAAAGTCTTCAAGGAAACTCCAGAGATTGCACTGCAGAGTTGTAGATACACAGTTGGTGTAGGTGGAAAGGAGTTTAAGGGTTACAGGTAAGGCAAAGAACATTGCATGTAATGCTAGAGATTCGTATTTCCATGGTAATCCTTTGTTTTCCCGTTCTCGCTGCGCTCTCAGACAGCATGTTGTCATGCATTAAGCCTCCTTTTCAGCTCTTACTATGTTATTCATAGGGCTAAGGATGTTGATTAAGCAATCAAAGCCCAGTGAAATTATGAGTGTCCCCTACGAGCAGTCAGCAAAATTTAGTAAGCAACGTGAGAATGCAAATGAACTCACAGGACACTCAGCAGATCATCAGATACACTTTCTCATTCCCCAAATTTGCCGTGACTATCAAAGTAATCTGTTAGTGCCTCTTGACAAATTTGCACACCAAGAAACGGAAGCAGAGTTTAAAAAAACCTGTTCACGAAAAGCAGTCTTCCTGGAGTTTATACAACGTTACTATCAACAGAGCCCCGATCCACTGCAGGCAGTCGCAAAACGCCAGCCCGGTACGTACCCTCGGCGCGATCAGCCTGCCTCGACCTGGGCGTGACGTGGTTCCTACGCGCTTGGGGGCTTTTGTRGAGGAGCCTCGCGCCCGGCTTTGCTGCAGGCCGAGGAGATGCACATGAGAGAGAACCTGCTGTAGCCCAACTTTTCCACGTTGGTTTTGTCTGTACTTGCGCTTTTAT
>NW_028185705.1:1876621-1876933 GCF_003343005.1 Rhea americana | reverse complement strand
GCCGCCCTCGTGCTGCGACGGCCCCGCGGGCCCCTGGCTGGAGCCGCGCGCCGCCCGCTGTCGCTCTCGCCGCGGCTCCCGTCCGGGGGATTTTTCAAAGAGATGAGCGTGTTACTTGACTTTGCCCACTCCATTTGATTGCATACTCATGCAGCCAGACTATTTCAATAGCTCTGAGACTTAGCCTACTTTTCAAAGATTAAAGAGATTTCAGAGTATGATGAAGACTAGCAAAAAGCTGTTTCCTTCTGCCCAAGCCAGCAGGGGAGGTTGCTGCGTTTGCAGTTGATGCAATGTGAGGAGCCCAGCCCC
>NW_028185705.1:1842928-1875856 GCF_003343005.1 Rhea americana | reverse complement strand
CTCGGCGCGCACGGCCCCACCGTGCACACGGCCTGGCAGCGCGCAGAGCCCATGCGAGGCTGCGCAGAGTGGAGCCAGAAGAGACAGCGCTGCCGCTCCGCGAGCAATCGCGCAAGCTTGCAGATGAGAATGCTGGGTTCGTTTCCTTGCTGCCGGCCGTGTTAACCTCGGTTGCGCTGCAGTAGCCGAGGGCTGAAGCRAATAGCTTTCCTCAAAGGAAACTTCTTCGTGACTTCACTGTTGCTGTCTCTTGTACCCCAAAGCAGCTCATCTGTGACAGGCAAAAGCAGAGGTATGGAATTAAATAGACAGTAAAACTCGAGCAATTCCCCTATTTAAAATAAAATCACGTTTGCAAAATAAAATAGCAGTAGTAATTCTGTGGAAGTACGTGATCAAGAAGAGCGCAAGCCTCACTCCCAGAGCAGCGTTCGCCGTGTCTGAGTGGTCGTTTCTTACAGCGTGTTAGGATGAACTCCACCTTCCCTTTCAAAATGCCTCGGAATTAGGGACTGCTGTTCCAAACAGCTGCGCCGCTACAAATTGTCATTGCTACTGCTTTGGGTTAAAGGGAGGGTTGTTTTTTTTTTCTTGTAACTTCATTTTCCTATCTGTTTTTTGCCATGTGTAATGAAGCGTATTTCTTACACATCACCATTTACAGGAAGTGCTGCAATTCTTTTGTTTCACGCTGAATAACAGTTCTCGCCTGCTCAGCTTGTTGAGAATGACATAGTAGGTAMTAATACATAAATTATAGGAATCATTAATGATTGGATTAATCTCTGTAACTTTCAGTAAAGCCTGTAAAAACTAATACAGTGTATTGTACCACACTGTTCTTATTAAAAATGATAGATGATCCCATTCTTTTTGCTAATATTAATTTCAAAATTTCACTGTTCCATTCAGTTTTATKGTAACTATAATTATGATGTTTTAATAGCTTTTCCCATAATAGCCACAGAGACATTTTTAAGTGGCAGCCCTATCTTTATGGAAAAGAGTTTAAAAAAGAGAATCCAGAAAASAGTTTCTTGTTCTTTAAGGCAAAGACAAAGTGAAAAACAACATGCACGTGACAAAAAAAGGACCAGAGAATATTATTTTGGTAAATCATATGGTCTAATTATAATAATTACTCACAGTAGAATTCCTGTTCAATTTTCAGTAACATTTTTTCACAACTTGGTATCATTTAAGGTTCAAAATTTACAGTATTTCTTCTTGAGCAGAAATATTCTGGAAATCAAACTTGGGGGACTTTACTACTTTATTTAATAGAGTTTAGCCTCAAATACTTCAGAAAAAATGAAGGAATTTGAACATGGAAATCCAAACCCAGGATCCTCCTGCGGCAGGATGCTGAGGTTTATCCATCACTGCCGTTGCAAAGAAGGTCTTGGGAAGAAGGTAGCATATCTGGACTGTAAGAAAAATTTTAATGCATACCTTAAACTCCAAAATCTGTATTCAGATGGCTTAAATAACTGATCTTTTTCTTAGTTGCTAGCATTGATGGCAACTGTCCTAGTCTAAATTTTTGTCAGCCGTGACTTGTATTTAGGCACGCGGTAGCGGCAGCGGCCTCAGGCTCCGGTTTTAACTGCGCGGTAGCTGTTAACGCGTTCCTCGCCTGTGTTTGCGGTCCGTGTGCTTGCTCCTGCGACACGGAGGTAGCCCAGGCTTCGTGGAGGTCAGCGCGATGCCCACGGCAGCAACTGCTGTGGCAGTTTTTGAAGGGGGTAAAAGCAGGGAAGAAAAGGGCTTCTGTCTCCGTGTGCTGCTGCCGCGCGGATCTCGGTGGGATCTGCAGTTTCACGAAGAGCAGCCTGAGTGAGTGGGGCTTGGCTGCCGGGGGGTCCCGGGGTGCGTGCCGGGGTTGCTGCGTCTGCCGCCGTCTGCCACGCTCTTCTGCACAGCACGGATCTGGCGGCGGAAATACTAATGGGAAATGCACCGTGCTATCCCCATTTGATTGAACTTTTTAGAAAGCCTCTACCAGGGGGCAGGGGAAGGAGCTTGGAGAAGAGGTTAGCAGTAACCACTGCAACATATTTTTACCTGCAGTGTGCAGTGAACTGTTCTGGTTCACATAGTGTGATTACAACTCTGTATGTCCATGTCCTTCTTTTCAACCAAAGCTGAACTGAGCTTCCGTTACCAGCACAATGTGCTCCCCACCTTTTCCTTCCCTGCTCTCTCCGCAAACTTGACTTTTCTGTAGCCTCTCTTGCAGTATGTCAGTGATGGGACAGAGTGTAACATGCTATTCCCTCTCTTTGTCATCTTGGCTTTGTTGCTGTAGACTCTAAGARCAATTCCTAGTATCTTGTGTGCAGAAATGTGTGCTCTTTTGACAAAAGAAAATCTGTTCTCCTTCTTCTGGCAATGAGCATGCCATGACTGTGCTGAGCATGGGTGTTGCAAGTATCCATGTGTGTGTCACCCATCAGCAAGGGTTTGGAGAGAAGAAGAAAGCTCTTCATGTAGTCGTTTGGGGGGTTTAATGTCTTCCATCTGGTGATGGTTTGAGGGGCTCTGTAACACAGGGTGCAGAGACTGCCTGTGAATCTCCTACCACCGAACATTCACAAGCAACTTCTTTATCCTCCTGTCATTGCGCGTACTCATTACAGAAGTGAAGATCTGCCACTCAGGAGTCTTCTCATTCTGAGCTATCATGAAAATCTAGACCATCAGAGCAATGAAGTGGAGTCTGGAAGTGTAAGGTACAGCTCTGCGGTGGGTGACAAGGCAGAGTCTTTGCTGTTGTCAGTGGGATTGCAGCTGGTGGAGTTTAGACTCGCTTTTACAGATTGCAAGTATGCTCAGAAATCTGCAGACAACATTCTGTGTTTGAGAGACCTAGTTGAATGTGCTTTAAAGGGGAAATTAAAAGCACTATAAATWAAGTAAAATCACATGAAAGGGGACCCAAATTAGAAAGAAGTTTGTAATACACTCCTCAAGGTTGTATAGTTTAATGTATAATTGGAGAACCATGATTTTTTTGTTACTATTCATTCTTTGTAGTGGAAGACTCCTTGTCTATAACTTCTGTAAACATTTCAATCACTCCAAGTCACCAAAAGCTGTCTCCATATTTTAAGTGTCTGTTTACACAGTTGTAACAAATTGCCTATGGGATGTGAACTGTCTATTACTTACAGAGAAATTAGTATGTGAAACCTTATCAAAAGAAATCTGTCAACTTTGAAAACCCATAAATATTACACTAAGATCTCTTAGGAAATCAAGGAAATCAAAGTGAGCATGATGCAGTATTTATTTACATGTTGCTACACAAGCAAATGCACTTCTAGATATTCCAGTCTGCTTTATTTCCCATACTTTGCCTTTCATAAGTCCCRTGGTAAGAGAGAATTATCCGGTTTTAAATATATAGCAATAGTGGACTATTCTTAATACCTAAGGCTATGTAATTCAGGCAGTTGTAACTTTGTGGACAATTATTTTGTTGCAGTGGAAGGAAAGCAGAGTTATTTAACATCAGTTCTTTATTATGTCCAAGATTTTGATCTGAGGTTCCTCAGCATTGTGTAGCTAAAATTAGTATAATCTGAAGACAGCTTCAGGGGAGGTTTTGAGGTTTTGCACTCTCAAAATGGGGCCCCTTSAGTTCTGCCTGGGCTGGGTTCTTCGGCGTGAAAGAATCCAAGACCGTCACCTTTCCGTGCTCTCTCTGATCAGACTTCCTTAGTGTTGCACGGCTTCACATTTGCCTCCTCTCTTGTGCCGTGCTTACSCAAGGTTTCTAACCTAGTGCTCAACTCAAATGATGCAGATTTTCCAGACTTTTTGAATATGATGTGCCATATTGACAAGATTGGAAAGCCTCTCTTAAAAATGAAGACAGAAGAGCTGACAAAGCAGTTTGCACAGAGCTCTTGATTGCTCTTACCAGCCAAGAGGCAAGAACTTCTTAACTTAAAGGAATCATCAGCTCAGAAATACATGGGTGTAAACTAATTATGAAATATTTAGCGTGGAAATTAGRGGGTTCTTAACGGTTAAAGTAATACTATCTTCTGGTAGAAAAGTAGGAGTCAAAAAGCTTTCTTCTGCAACGTGTTTATTAATGACACTATGCAAGCTAGTGCATCGGGGGGAAGAACGGGGTAGGGCAGCGACTGGCGATCCAGAAAGTCCCTTCTGGTGCTGTGTGTTTGTGAGGAAGGTGTGGTTAATTCACCGTTCCACGGTCAGAGGAAAATACAATAGTGTTACAGAGTTTGGGGGATTTTAGTAGAAACTTGCTGTGTAAAGGTGCAGTCGCATGTAAATGCATTCCAGAGGAGTAATGGTTATTTGCCTATTGCCGGATGCTTCTGGAGGAGCAAGTTAATTGTTCACCAAGAGTAAATTAAAAAAAAAATTAACTACTTGGACAAAATAATAAGCCAGCTGAGAAGTGCTACCTTGTTTGCGCTGAGTATCCTCTTGACATCAGCATGAGGTTACTTATAATTAGATGCACATGTGTAAATATGATGATTAGATATTCCCACATAAACATAATTATCATATCTTCCTAAAAGTCTAAGCAGATATTTTATAATCCTGTTGTTAAAAATAAATAAATAAAAGCCAACAATCTGCATTCAGCCTCTTAAATGTGTAAACAGTGGGACATGAGGGCAGAATATATTTTCAAAAGTGCCTAATGGTAGTTGAGGTCAATTACAGTTATGACTCATTAGAGTATTTAACTATGGATATGCTTTTTAGGATAATTAGTGTTCCCTTAGAAAACTGCAGCAATCTTTACTCACTGTAGTTCTTCAAGTGTTTTCAGTGTGTTTGGGCATTAGTCTTAGGCAAATATAATAAGGTTATATTGTATTAACCCCACTTATAAACTCTACAAGCACTTGCAGCATGTGTCTCTGTCATTTTTTATTGCTCAAATAACTTCCAAAGATGCATTATAAAACACAGAGTATTATCTAATTAGTCACATAGAAGATTATATCTGTTTAATTTAGTGTTCAGTTTCTTGCTGTTTCAGAAATTCCAAGGGAATAAAATGCACAGTGTGTGGTAGTGCGGCCTGGCAGATGCTCCTCCAAACTGTCTTCAAAGGGGGGGGAACAGGAAAAGCCAGAAAGGTTGAAATGTTTGTGACAGAAAGGGGCTTATAAAATCCATTTTCCGGATTGGACAACCTTCCGGGAAGAGTGGAGGTGTTGGACCCACGTGCAGGCTCAGGAGTGTCGTGTTTGTAGCCATAACGAGGGGAGCTTGTGCAGTACAAGCRCCTCTGGCTTCCGTGAGCTGTGACAGACCTGCTTTGCCTAACGAGAGGGAGGAGGAAAGGTCAGGTGGAGGGCGGGCGGCCCGGCCCCGCGCGCCGCGGCCGCCCGCCCGCCCTGATGCCTCTCGCCCCCTGTGCTTGCAGAGCTGAGTTACGCGTGGATCTTCAACGAGTACCCGTCGTTTGTGCACCAGGATAATCGTCGCTTCGTTTCGCAAGAGACGGGGAATTTGTACATCGCCAAGGTGGAGGCTTCGGACGCGGGCAACTACACGTGCGTGGTGACGAACGCGGTGACGAACAGCCGGGTGCTGGGCCCCCCGACGCCCCTCGTCCTCCGGAACGACGGTAGGTTCAGCGGCTCGGCAGCGCGGCGGGCCTGGSAGAGGGCACTGGGTCTTCTTTAACCGGCTGTCACGCAAAGATTAAGCAGCRGACTGAAATATTTCTGTCTGGAGTTCACAAAGATTCACTGAGAACCTTTAATTCAGCTGTGGCTCAGTCGCARACACTGGTGTTTTTAGTGATGCCGGAGGGGAAGTTGCTGCACCGCTGGCAATAGCAGTGCAATAACAGGCAGTAATTATAAAAGGAAAACCTGGGGTCACTTGACCAAAGACAGGAAACAAAGCAGATTTTAAGAGTTTGGATAGACTGTAGTTTTGCTTGTTTTTTGTAACCTGAAAGTGAACAAAAGCACTTTGTTGTTTCAGTAACTATTAGCACAGGCTGTATTTCTCAGCAGAGTTAACGCTATTTTTAGTAGTCTGTGGAATAAAAGAAAAAAGTGGAAAGAAACCAAAAGAGGATTTCTAAATTTATACAGAGAATTGATTTGTATCATAGGCATTTTTGAGTAGATAAGAAAAATAAATTTGCATGTTAATTTGTAGTGTCTGTTTAAAGGATACCATTTAGGACATTTGTTCCAGAAATAGAAATGCGTTATTAGAACGGCTCCTCGAAGACGAGCCATTGGCACCTAGCGGCGTTTTCCACAAGTTCCTCCCCTGCAGCCCGTGGGTTCCTTGCTGGCAGCCTCCCGCACACAGCGGTCCCCTTCGTGTCAGCACGATTCCCACCGCCGGTGGATGCGGAAGACTGTAGGTAGTGAGGAAGTGTCCACCCTGGGCTGAGGAGTGAACACGGCCCCTTTTCCACGTGCCAGCTCAGTTCTCATTTATGTACAGGAGACTGTGTTGCAGTAAGCACCRTGTCAGTAGTTTAAATGGCAGTAAATTCTGTCCTGCGAGTCCAGAGTAAGTTGACTAGTGTATGGAGGAAAAAGAGGAGCATTTAAAYTCATCCCGTATTAACATTTTCAGTGTTGAAGAAGAAATATTTGTAAGTATTAAATTGACAGTACTTTTGTACAAAGCTTTCCTAGCTGGAATTGCTTCCGTTTATCAAAACCCAGCTGGAGGAGCGCTTGCATTTCCGAAGGTGACGGCCAGTGGCCAGGCAGGCGCCGCGGCTCTGCGCCCGCGCAGCCTCCCTCAGCCCGCGCTCAGCTTTCTTTGCAGCCCCCGGTTGCTGGCTGGAGGTGGTTCGCAGGGACGCTCCCCTGCTCGTGAGTTAAGCAGGAAGGGGGCTGTAGTATCTGCTACATGTGCATTTTAAATTAGGCTTGCACTAATAATTGCATGTATTATTGCATGCATATCGCATGCAATAATGTTTTAAAAAATCTCTGGATCTCAATTTTTTACCTCCATAGAGTAATCCTATAAAATCTGAATATAACACACTATCATGCTTGTGAGAAGCTCCACAAGTGTGAACAAGAAGAGTGTGCCAGGCGCATGTGTGTTTCCACTGCAGATGGGTCGTGTTTGTCATTTGTCTGCATATTTGACATGTCCAGTATATCGCAATCTATACGACACGTTATTTTCTTCACAGCACTCTATCCTTAAATTAGCTGACTGGGAGGCTAGTTCGTCAACAGTTAATGTTCCCATTCCATTTACTTTCAATTAGAGAGTCAAATGGAAACAAATTCCTACCGTGTCTCTTGCACTGAGTTGAGGTTTGTCCCGGCCGGGCGGCGATGGAGGCCTGGTGCTTCCCGCGGGGCCTTCCGGGCACGGAGTGCGGCGTGCGCCRCTCAGCGGCGGCGGGGCTCTGCCCTCGGTGTTGCCGGCGGGCTGTATTTGCCAGGTTTGTAGGACTGCACTKTGCATGCTGATTTCTGTCCTGTGAGAATCCTCTAAGGTGTCTTTTCTTTTTTTTCCTTTTTTTTTTCGTTTCTTTTTAAACTTATGGCAGCAATTTTTCTTCATAGAGTCATGAATMACTCAGATTTTTTATGTTGAATATCTACCATCTTGTCACAGGTTTACTTGTGTGTAACCATTCTGATAAAATGCCCTTCTTGTATGTGTGTTTTCTTAAAGCTCTGCTTGCTTCAAAATGCCAGCCTCTTGAGCCATAGCTTGTGAAAGGAGAAGATACAGGTATACAGAGTGAAATCCAAATGCTCAGACATACTGCATTCCCCACCTGTGCCTTTTATGCCTCTCATTGGCTTGTTTTTAGTTGCAAGGCTCCAGAGTTATACATCTCCTGATGTTGTTTGTAGCGACTTTTTGCAAGCGACAGTACATTCTCTTGGTGACAGAAATCAAGTTTCCTTTCCCATTGCTGTATTGTGGAAACAGAAGGTGCCTCTTATCCCATTACTTATCCTCAGACAGCGTTTTCTCCTTGGGGACATAAATCTCTTAGGGGGTATAGGAATGGTGGTGGGAGCAGAGTGTGCTGAGACAGCTGCCTTGGTCAATATTAGCCAAACTCTCTGTTTGTGCAGACAGAGGTTATCTGATGATGATAAATATGATGTGCAAAGTATATTATGTGCTAGGAAAAAGATGTTTTTCCTCTGTCCATCTTAAAAATTCCCTCCTACAAATGCATTTAACTTGACCTCGTTTAAATATTTTGGTCTCTGCAGCTGGCAGCATTTGCAATGGTAAGTATGTGTGTCGTGCTTTGCYGGGACAGGTTTAAGCACAGTACTCGTAGGAGTGCAGCGGTCCCTGAAAGTGCACGTCTGTCCTTTGGGATTTGTGCTCTTGAGGTGTACATGTGTCTTCCAATGCAGGGCTCCAGGAATTACACCCGGCGAAAGACGTTGTGTTGGGAAGAGAGTAGAATTATAGTCTGTTCAGCTATCTTTGAGCCAGGTCGCACTCTCCTGGATTTTATTCTCCCTGTTGCACAGCAGCAGTGTAGATTTTCTGCATTTGCATGGTTTTCCCACAGAAGCCTCTTTCCTTCTCCTCCACCTCTTTCACATCACAGAAATGTTGAAGTATAAAGGGAGAAAAGGTGCTCTGAGTTACGGTTTGGGTTTCAGCTGGGATTGCCGGTTCTGGTCTGACCAGAGCCAGGGCGGACTGGTGCTTCCCTCTGCGGAAAAACAGCTCCCTGCGCTGCGTGGGATTTTCGTCCTGGGAAGGACAACGAATCATTAAATGCATACAGCGCCGAAGAGAAGGAGCGATCCCTGCTCTGGGGCCCCGGTGGGAGCCRGGCGGGCGAGCTCAGGCTGCGGTCTCGGCAGCTTGCCTCCGGAGGGGCCCGGGGGATGCGATGCCGGGCGAGGAGCGAGGCTCGGCCGCCGGCCCCGGGGCTCCCAGGCGCCTGCTCTGCAGTGCCTCGCTTCTCTTTGGAAAGCGCTTCAGATTTTTACATCAAATTAAAGCAGTAATAGTAGGAAAGAACCAAAATAGACTTGGAATAAAAATACCATCGGCACCAGCTGTGTGGGCCAATTAAACTTTAACGTCTCGCAGGTGCTGTCAGGAAAGGCATATCATCTCCTCAGACAAATTAGCTTGCTTCACAGTTCCTAGGACTTCTACCCAAACCCACGTTTTTAAGCCTTGAAACTGGGAAACAAATATGAAAGCCTCTAAGCTCAGACATCTAAYGTGTGGTGACCGTGGAAGCGTTCTCCAAGCTGCAGACCCTGTGTTAGCCTCCTGGGYTGCCCCTCGTTCTCTCCGCCTGCGCTGGTGAGTCTCGAGGTGCTGAACCGCCCGAGGAGCGGCAGGAGAGGTAAGGGCTGGCTGCGAGCAGGGGCCTTGGGCGCTGTGCGGAGGTGCCTCTGCTGCACTCGCGCTTTTCCTGCGAAGCGAAGAAGACAGGGCTTGCAGCCTACCCCATGTAGGCACGTGGGTAGGTAGGTTTATAATTCCCCTRGGAGCTGTGTGATTTTTCTGGGTACTGTTGCTGATTCTTAAGTGGCTGGAGGCTGTAGTAATGCTAGTAAAACAGCTGTTGGATTTCCTAGCTGTGAGAGCAAGYAGGTTTCCAGAGCTGCAGGGCTGTGGGTAAGATGGTGACTGTATCCAATTTTCAGCTGTGTCAGGCAGCCTTCATTTGGTGTGGGGATTTGTCACCACTGGGATGAGAATTTTCCAGTACAGCCCCAGGCAAGAAATGGGAAATGAATGAAGAAAGGGAAGACAAAAAAGCAGGTTTTTTTTCTTCCTCCCATTCCTCACTCCTGTCTTCTAATCTGTTGGGTATGTGAAGTATTAATAATACATCTTGCCTTAATTTCCTAAACAGCCTGTTAGTGTCAAATGATACTTTACAGCCTACTTTTCATGGGGGGACTGAGTTATTGCTTTAGGAGTGGAAAGTGAGCAAGAATTGTGACTTCTTCCCTCCTGGTTCTTGTTAGCTTTTTAGGGACCGTTTTAGACGATAGGGTGCAGTTGGCCCCTGCTAGGCAGTGAGGCAGGAGCCCTGGGGCCAGGGGCAGTGACACTGTCCTCGGTTGTCCCCTTTTTTTTGTCTCTCTTGCTTTGCTTGCTCAGTTGTGGCCTCTGCAGCTTGCCTTGATGTGTCACCTCCAGTGTAGTCTCTCTAAGCAAGTCTCCACTGAGYATTTGATCATAGATTGTTTGAAAGGTAGCCTCTTCCACAGCAAGTAAATAGGTTAAATCTGGTTAAACTTTCATGGGAAGCCCCTTGTATGTTTGGAAGCTCTTCCGCTCTCAAATCTGCGATCCCCGTTGCAGACCATGGGAATACCCCTTTGAGAAAGCGTCTCAGTAAATTTGAGTATCAGCAAAACAATGCTGCTGTTCCCAACCATTCCCACACAGCCTATTCTTGGGAATAGCTAGAGCTATTTCTTGTTTTGGCTGAAGCTCTCCCAGTAAACAATCAGCATGAAGTCCAGAGAAATTTAGTTGAGATTGCRAAGATTGGCGAGTCACAATCGAGTGAACAGAGAGGATTTTCTATTAGCTTGATGGAACTGGCACTAGCAGCCCTTGCGGACCGCAATGTTAATGTGCAAAGGGCTAATGAGCGTTGGGCCCCGTAATTCTTCTTTGCATAATGCCGAAGCGTAGGATACTGACTGATGAGGTTCCTGGGATACGTGCTTGCCAGGATGTGTRTGTGTGTGGAGAGAGAGTATTCATATCCTTAATGAATGTTTCTCGTTTGGATGAGTGATTTTTGTGCAGCAACTACTCTTCATAGAGTGTAGCAGCAATGCTTATTTGAAAGAAATGTGTTGAAGAACAACGACGTAACC
Source organism: Rhea americana (assembly GCF_003343005.1). Taxonomy (NCBI): domain Eukaryota; kingdom Metazoa; phylum Chordata; class Aves; order Rheiformes; family Rheidae; genus Rhea; species Rhea americana. Next base: position 1,865,018 of record NW_028185705.1, on the reverse strand, counting down.
GCTTAGTGCACCGAAACAGGTAATCTGGAGGTCAGCAAGTAAAGATAGATCTGATGTAAGCCTCATACTGAGCATTTTTAGCTGTGAAACTCCTAATGTGAGAAGTAAAGCAAAGGGCTCTTATGCTACCTCTAAACTTGCAAATCATGCAGCACTTTCTGGAAAGAAGTGAGAGACACAAAGCGCTGTTGCAGTCGTAGGCTACATAAAGGCACCTAATTTTCTGGTAGAGCCTGAATATCTCTGTGAACACAGGCTGTCTGATCTGTGCATTTGTGCATACTAATAGCATTCACCGGGTTTGAGCCGGCATTGCTCCCGCTTACAGACGAGCAGTGCTGCATCCCCTGGCAGCARCCGGGAAGCCGGTCGTGTTCCTCCGCTTGGCAAACATCCAGGACGCGCTATGTAGTTAAGATTTAAACTGCAATCATCAATTAGCTGATAATCACTCTTGGTGAAATTATATGTACTGGTTTTAAGACAGTACAGTGACTAGAAATATAGCAATTTATCATGAGTATAATGGCCTTTTTATGTGCACAAATTTTTAAACACAATTTCATAAAGAAACTGCCACAAAAGGTGATTTACTGGGGCAGTAAAAGATAAAGAAATTAGCCAAAGAGTATATGATCTCTAAACATCTAAATTCTTGAAGTTAATGGAAACTTTAATTAGCTCCAGTGCTCTTAAAACTTTTTCTAATGGCTATTTGTTCCCCATTTCAATTTCTAAAAGGTGGTGAACCTGCCTTATTATTACTTTCCTTATTTTACAGATTACCTGCAAAAATCCTGAATATTCAAAAGCAAAAAGTAACAGAGAAATTTAAATCTTTGGCAGATGGTATGGAGTGGTGGTTCAAATTTTCTTCTGGCAATAAATGGGAAAAGAGCTTACAGTACATGGTTGTTAGAGACAGGCTGTGTTTAAAATGAATGGATTAATTGGGCAAGTAATGATGTATAGAACAGCTCTGCATTAGTGCAGGAACACTTGCGAATTTATTGCAAAAATTCAGCCAAGCTTTAGCATCTATTTTATGTTCACAGGGGTGATGGGAGAGTATGAGCCAAAAATAGAAGTACAGTTTCCAGAAACAGTTGCCTCTGCAAAAGGAACAACAGTGAAACTGGAGTGCTTTGCCTTGGGAAAGTAAGTTCTGGTCCATTATTATTACTTCAGCTCACTCCATTTTATAGTGCTATATGGTAGAGTTCACTGGATTCATAATCATTCATGTTACCCGGCAGGTGCTATTTTTTTTTCCTAGCATTTCTTACAGAGAAAGGACTTAGGGTGGGGGCTTTGCTCACCAAAAATTTAATCTCTCTCTCGAGAAGAGATGCAACTTACTTTGTAAAGATATGCCCATGTGTCTTGTTCTGAGGCAACACTTAAAACATCCCTCTTGTTACTAGAGTAAATATTGGCAACACTACTAAGGTGAATGTACAGGATTGGCAGGAAAATGGGCTTATCACAGCAGCTACCAGACCTCAACTTTGTGAAAGCAGCATGCTTATAATAGAGTTTCCTGCTTTTAAGATGGACTGTGCGAGTGACACACCACTGGTATAAATACATATTTGTATACACGCAGTACCCACAATAAAATTGCCCTAGACCTTGGCAGAGACTTTAGACTTACCATGTTTTCATCATTGTCAACTGTGAAACAGAATTAAGTTGATTGGTCAAGTGGGTATCAGGATAAGACTCTGAGCTGTGACTCAAATTGATTCCCATTGTATTTCACTTCAGATGGGCCCAAGCTCAAGAATATGGAGAAACAAATTAGCCTTCTCTCACTTCCAAAGGAAAATATGAGAAGCACAAAATTGCAAGCTGTTGTTTGGTTATCAGGTGAGAGGATTAAGAAAAGCAGTGGAGCATTTCTGAAAGCGTTTCAGAGGAGGGTGCCACCTCCTAGTCTCCCTTCAGTACCTGTTTCTCAGGCATCAAGAAAGGCTGGCTATCATCAACGGGGTCCTCTTTCTCTTGAGTGGTAGTTGAAGTTCGTTTTGCTGCTGGATCAAGATTACAGTCTATATTTCCAAGTGAAACTGTAGTTTGTCTAGAGACTGAATTTGTTGTTGGCAGCATAGATTGAGTGGATCCAAGTCTGATTGTTATTAGAAGCTATTTTCTTCTTTTCTAAGCATGTGTTAATAGTCGGTAAAAGGACACAGCTTTTACTGTGAGTCTTATTTTGCCGTATTCTTCTCATTTAGCCCAGTTCCTACTATTAGCTGGAGGAGAGCAGATGGGAAACAAATACCCAGAAAAGCCAGGAGACACAGATCGAGTGGAGTTCTTGAAATCCCAAATTTTCAGCAGGAAGATACTGGACTCTATGAGTGTGTAGCTGAAAATGTGAGAGGGAAAAACGTGGCACGAGGACAGCTGACATTTTATGGTAAGCAGACTGCCTACTTTCAAAGGGTTTTATAGCATGAAATGCAATATGCAGTAAATATTTTTGTGAGAAAGTCATTTGGGGGGATATTTTTAAAATTACTTGCTTTACAAACAGTACTTACCAAAAAGGGTGTAATTTGAAACAAAGCCCGAGTAGTGCATGTTGATTGAGATGCTGATCTGTTGGAAAACAAAAACCTATCACTGGAAGGACATTGGCATGGTAACATGCAGAAAGCACTAGCTTATTTGYGTTTTTCTAGCAGCAAATGTAAAACTGGTTCTTCTGGTGAATCATTTTGGTGGCTACAGCTTGTGATTTATTATGCACATGTTGCCCCATACTATAGGTATAACTTCCAGCTTGTGTTAATAAATGGTAGTTGCTTATAACTGACTGGGCTGCTTTCAAGAGGGGCCATTGGTAATTGTTCCGTAGTCTGAAGAAGTGGAGATTTAACCTGCAGAATCCTTTCCACCTCAAGACGCTGCATCTGCTTCTGGCAGAATCAAATCACAGGCATTGATCCAAGCACAATATAAATGTAAAATTTCAGCTTCAGAGGCCCTCTATTTTAAGTTTGTGTTGGTGCCTCTAAATCCTAATAGAAGTCTCTGCTCATCCACAATCTTCTATTGGAAACARCCCCATCTTTCAAATCGTATTAGCTTGTGGGAAATGACTTGAGCTTGCAAGAGGAAAGCTTGAGCTGTTCTGAGTTGCTRCAGATTTACTTGTGTAGGAGACTGAGCAAGAGTTGCAGAAAGCTTCCTTAGAGGTAAGGATAGGCAGTTGGCTTGGTATATAGTTTCAATTGGGTATKTTTTGGAAAGGAGAAGGCTACAGATTGCTTGCCCCACATACATGTTTACAAAGACCTCCCCACAATCAGGAAAATATTTGTTCCRTTGCTACCATGTTATCATCTTCAGGAGCACAATACAATGCCATTCTTTATTGAACACATGAAGAGAAATTCAGTGTTTCCTTTACCAAGAATGCTCCTAAGGGCCTAATTTCTGTCGACCGGGAAGATTGGGTTGAACTCCAGAGATAAGAGGATTTTTTTTTTTTTTGACTTATAGTAAGTTTGCTACAGAAGGAGTTCAGCATACTCTTCATAAAACTGTTTTGAACATGGTGAGCAGTGTAAATTCCTCCTCACACTTTAAAATTGAAAACCTTTCTAAAGGACATATTTCATTGGGAAATCTTTTGCAGTTTTTGGCTTTTTTCCCCCCATTTCAAAAGAGCGTTTTTCTTTAAAAATGGGCTAGAATATAATATGAGAGAAGGACATTAAAAAGGGCTAAAAACATAAAAACAGAGGAAAATWTTTTATGTTAGGGAGAGAATTTGGGGTTGACGCAAAATATTTTTCCCTTTTTTTTAATTATAAGAATAGCGAATTTTTGTTTTTCCCCCCAAGTGGAAACTAATTGAAAAGATGCCAGTTATACAGTTCTGACCAACCCAAGACCAAACCTGCCTTCTGCATAAAGCTGCAAATTAAGTCTTTGCTCTACTGCAACCAGAGCATATATTGGATTATAGTCTAAATGATGTAATGAATTTACCAGTCTAGATCCCATTGCTAGAGGACATCAGTGCGCACACAAGAGCTGCTAGCGTGACTGTTGCCAATTTTCACACGTACAAGTAATTTCAGCAAAGAAGCTAAGGATTTTATGGAAAGAATAGTGAGTTYTTGTAAGATTGGGGGCCATCTTTACATCTACTTTTCTTCATGTAAGCAGAGGACTTCTTTATGCAGAACTGTTAGCTTGTAACCTGTGCGAATTAATGTTTTGAAAGGTAATAGATTAAAATATTGTCCTCTTTGCTGTTACCTTCAGGGCGATAAGTTCCTCGTCTGTAGGTGTCCAGTTTTCCAGGATAGCTTATTTTGGCAAGCACTTAGGATTGCAAACGGATTGTTTTTTTTTTTTAAAAAAACAAACAAACAAACAAAAAAAAAAAACTTGCTTTCTGCAACTAGACTTGAGCTTTGTGTGGCACTAAATTTCTGTGGAAAGTAACTTCTATAAACATTTTATGCAGCTAGTTCAARCTGAATGAAAGTATTTTCCTTTAATCACTTTTCCTTTTAAAGCTGAGAAATACTCTATCTCTGAAATATAACTGTAATGTTGGCAAAGCTTTTGAAGTTGTTTTAGGGGGTCAGGGGTTCACGTCCTGCAAAAGGAACACTCCAGAGTATTTGATATGGAAAATCAGACTTGTTACTTAGTTGCAGCATTGCTCGGTGAAATGTGCTATCACAACGTGTGCCCTGGAGATTACAATCTGCCTCTAACAGTGTTACTCTTTTAAACGGAGTTATCTGCCTCTATGCATAGTACAAAAAAGAAGAAAATGAAATTCAAATTTGCCTGCTTGCTGCAGATAACCCAGGCATACYGCTGTTGTCAGCTTCCTCCGGTGCTCCTGGAGGTTGTCAGGAAAGGTTGACTTTTGTTGTATTTCATTCTTGTATCAATGTTTGGGTTTTTTCTCTCTGTTAGCATATCAGTGACACTAAAGTTGTTTGATGTTCTCATTGCAGCAGGAAAGGTTAATTAAAGTGTGAGGGAGCTGTTCTTCTGCGTTTCCTCTGCCTCGAGCCCCTACGAGAGGTTGTGGTTATTGTTTTCCAGCCGCACGCGTCCCGMGTGCCCCGTGTCCTGCTTGATAGTCCGACATGATAGAAAACGTGTTAGTGGTAATGCGTTTACAGTGACCGGTGCCTGTTTTCTTGATTATTGTAACTCTGAATGGGATGCTGGTTGTTCTTCTGTCCTCGCTTGCTGTCTGCCGTTCCTAGCCAGGACGGCAGGTCTGAAATCAGCTCCGGAGAACTAGCAAATTGGGRAGCGGCCTCCTCTTTCTCACGCGTACTCAGCGAGCCTGAGCGCGTGTCGCGCTGCGTTCCCGGCTCTGGGCCGTACGCTTTCACGAGCCAGCCCAGATGAGGTCCCCTTGGGCGCCGAAGGCGAGCTCGCAGGCGCGAGCCGGGCGGCGCGGGGCTCCGCGGCGGCAGAGGCGCAGGGCTGCCGCGGCTCCGCGCTGCCTCCTCTGTTTCAAGCTCCTGCTTTTTCGTTGAACTCGGAAGTAAGGGTCCGCCGAGCTGTCAGCTACGTGTTTTGATGCGCGGCGTTTCAGAAGCACTCGTGTTGACCTGCTTCTATTTTTAATCTGACTGCTCATAAATTTTAAACTTTATAACCCTACATGAGGCAAAGATTTATAGCCTGAGCAAAAAACAACCATTTTTGTCAGAAATGCAGTAAACAAGATCACATTTCCTAGCTAATTTCAGCAAAGAAGTGCTTTTTCTTTCATAAAGCCAGCGTCACGCTGACACTCRTCACCCGTGGGGACGTTTCGTGGGTGTTGAGTTCTGAAGCCCTTCCCCAAGATGCCATTTTAGTTAAATCCTCCTTTGTCAGCCGGTGCCAACCCAAAGGTCGTCCTGTGCCCGGGACGAGAGGCCCCGGGCGGACCCGCGAGCGCGGCGGGCTCGGCAGGCGATGCTTTCGCCGTTAATCGCTGTGCTCGCAGCCTTTCCTGCGAGGGCCAGGAGCCTGGTAGCCCCTGCGCCCTGCTGGCACTCGCTGGCCTGCTGCTCCGTTGCCGGGTGTCGCTGAACGTCGCCGTACCACCGTACAGACCTATTGCTCCCTGGCAGTTGGGGTTTTTTACTATGAATGTATTTCTCAGCTCAAAGTGGCCACTTCAGTTCTGCTTCAGTGTGCTTTGGGGCTTTTCTGTGGCGACTGTGTGTCGCTGAAGAAAATGCAACGTTGTAAGAAAATGCACGCTTTGGAAATCGCCATTTCCCTGCCCAGAAGACACAGAGTCTGAATGAAAGAAAACAAGGTGAAAAAGCTGCTGGCCAAGGCAACCTGAATATATGCACACCATTCCTCGATGGCCCTGGTACAGCAGTGCTAAGAAGGCGCAACGGTGCCAGCGCTGGGGCCRGGCAGCGAAGGAGCTTCTCCGGGCTGGAGCAGGGAGGAGGAAGGTGACGCTGGACCGGCACCTCCACAACCGCCAGGGACGTGTCTTCTGCCAGTGTTACARCCAAAACCATACATTTTGGCATTGATATTTCCAGCCAAAGTAAAGCTGAAAAATTTCAGTACCGAAACATTGCATGATGCCAGTGTGGACCCTGGTATGGACTCAGGGTAGCTGGTGTCATTCAGAGTCTTTCTGCTTCTCTCTCCTGCACTAAYGGAGTCCCCACCAAGCCCATCTCTCACAAACAAGATGAGGAGGAGATTACAGTTAAAATGATTTCTAAAAGTGTCACCATAGCAGCATCTCTCTTAGTAAAGAGACAGACTTACTTGTAACTAATTACAATTCTTTGCAGCATTTTGCAAAATATTCAGCAGAATCCATTTAGGTAGCTGGACCATTTTTCAAATTAAACATGTTTCAAATCAAGGTYCCACCAGTATTTTATACAGCTTCTTGATTTTTACATGAAAAGAGTCCCGCTTTCATCAGTGGGCCTGCTCTTTGTGTGTGCTAAAGCTTTATGCCACTCTGTAGACTGGCATAAAACAACCTGAAATGTAAATCATATTATGCTCTTTATTATTGTTGGAGGTATAAAAATGAGATTTGCATAAGTGAAGATCAGGGAGTAGCATGCCTCTGCTCCATTTGTGCCTCAGATCACAAACCATTTGCTGAAAATTTAAAAATGCTTGAAACAAAATGAGCCATTGGACTGTAAAAATTACAGAAAAATTAACATAACTGGCACAAGCATATAATACTATTTATTATAATTTACATACCTCACCAGAAAATCCAGTTTGCTACCTGTTATGTAGATACACTGGCAATCAAGTTCTTTCCTTCAAGCATCTCCATGTTAATTCTATTTAATATTCTCAAATCATGTRTTTCTGAATATTGTGCCAATTTAACTCTTGCTTAGCTGCCACTTAACACTTGGCGGCAGCCAAATGCATCGTTCTCTGAGGTGGAGTTTGGGTTTGGGAGCAATCACTCCAGCGCCCGCTCTGTTGGTTATGTTCCCCCTCGAGGAAGACGGCTGCTCGGGATGCGAATATCTTAATTCTTGCCAGTGGATTGTGTCTTTTCTCAGACTTCAGTGCAGGAGAGAGTAGCTCTGAGTTTTGAATAATTTGCTGCCTGAAGTAATGGTCTCGCATCAAGAACAGGTTTCTGCATAGAGAGCAGGCATTTTTCTCCCCACCCCCTCCTTCCCCTTTCCGAGGGATATCTGGAAATTGTGCTTATAAAGAAAAAAAATTCAAATAGGTCAGAAAAAGGGCTCCAATTATTATCATTTTACCTTGTAAAAATAGCTCTTTGTCAGGAGAAACAGAAATAGAAATTAGAAAGAAAAGGTGAAGGCTGCTCATAAACCACCCCACATGTTCCTTACGCCCTTGGGTGGCTGCAGTCTGGAGCATCAGTGGTTGCAAGAAAAACAAATCCCTGAGAACTGCTGCTCACGGCTCGGCCTGGGGTTGCCGGCTTGGTCGCTGATACAAAGGGGGCAAAAGGCTTGTAATGGTACCGCAAGTTTATGGAACGGGAAAGAAATAAGGGGAAGGGACCATTTTAGATTTTTTTTTTTTTTTTTTTTTAATCAGTTAGATTAAGTCCTTCGTATTCTCCTCTGTTTCTTGCCCTCTAATCCGTAGCCTCTAAGCCACGGGCAGAGCTCCCAGGCAGGTTCCTTGCGATCAGGGCCCTAGAAAAGCAGCCGCGAGACCCGCCGCCCGCGCGGCAGGACGTGGGGGCGGCCCACGAAGGCGGGTCGTCTCGATGCCGCAGGCAAGCAGGTGACTTTGGGGGAGGATTCGCTGAGCTTTGCGAGTTGTATGGATTTCGCATAGCTCTTGATTGGCAATAGAGGTCGAGAGAAAGGGATTAAGAGGAGGAGAGGAAGAGAAGAAGGGGGATGGCGGTAACTTTGCGTCTGTGCSATCGTTAGGAATGCTAACGAATTAGGGACATATGGGTTGTGTTTACAGAAGCTACATCCCCGTTTGGACCGGGATGACGTGTGCACTCGTCTGCACAAACTTTGCACACTGGCTGCAGTCTTTAGTTTTAATTACTCATGTATTTTTCCCATCTGTTTTGCTTATTTCTTCTGTCTGGCTTTCTGGTCTTCAGGCTCTTTTGGGCCTGAGCTCAATCTCGGCATCTTCTGAGTAGCTGTAGTGACGGATGGTCATTCAGCCTTTCCTCTACCRTTAATGATGAATTACACAGCCTGCACTAGGTCATCAGCTGCTATAAATTGGCTTAGGAACACCGAAATCAATACTCACCAACCAAGAATTGGATTCTGTGTATGTATTAGTACCTCATTTGCTTTAGTCTTTTGGGCTGTTCTGAACTCACAGAGGAATACAAAGATATAGATTTATTGGTGTTTTATTTCTCACATTGCTCCTATAATTCTTTGTTTTTGTTACTTACTTCAGATGTGATGCATCATCATTGACTGTGTCATTTCATTTTCAAATGCCTTTTAGGATGTGTTTCTGGTCCAGCTTTCCAGTGCCTGCTTTTGCCTTTCAATTTATTACAGCACGTACAGGCACATTATAGACTCTTTTTCTTTTAGAAGTAAGAGTATATTTGGGCAAACTTTCTTAATTGTCTGGTCTAAAGTGCCCCACTTTGTATTTGTGAAGACTGGCAGGTGGTAAAAGGTAAAAATACTTTTTTTTTTCCTGTACCTGAGTATAAATTGAAGACTGCTGTCATGAACTTGGATAAACATTTTTTTCTTTAGAAATATCCATGTATAAGTGTCATCCTTTTATTTTTAACTCTTTCTTACTCTGTGTACATTTAGCGTATGAATTGTTTTCAAATTAGTTGAATTCTTTATGAGCTTCTCTGTATTTTTCTTTCTTTACAACTGTATTTTTTCCTTCACGATGTTTCCAGCCAAAACCGGTAATATGAAAGTACTCCTTGCAAGGCCAAAATATTTTCAGTCCCATCACATGAAAGATTTCATGTTTGCTCAGCAGCGCTGCAGTAGTATGAAGGACTCTTTCTAGAGGAGCTCTACCAGTCACAAATTAGACCTCGTCATTATATTGAACAACTTAGCCAAGAGTGGTGTAGTGTAGCGCTGGTTTTGTATCTTTTTTTTTTTTTTTTTTTTTTTTTAAGTCTTCTAATTATCCTGCTTGAAGTCTTGTGGCACATTACCCTGCCTTGGTATGATCCCCAATGGGAGGCTGTCAAATTTCATTATATTACGGCAACTCTCATTTGGTGCCTCAAATGTATTTGCAACATGAACCAGCCCTTGTGTATTGCTCAAGATTAAGTCAGGAGCGTGCCTGGTGCTGTCGAAAATGAACTGTTCAGAGGAGCGTTGACCCAGTTAGAAATGTCTCCCAAAGAGAAGCAGAGAGCKGGGTAAGTGTCCGGGCAGCAAGGGGCTCTGCTGGTTTTCAGGGGATTTAGTCCTCACCTATTAGGCTTGATCTGTAGGGTGTCTGCATCAGCAATGGCTTCAGGATGGGAAGTTCACCCGAGTAGAAAAGGCAGGATGTGTGAACGGTGACCTGTGCTTCAAGCCTGTAGCTGGCAGGTGCTGCCCAGGAGAGTGAACCGAATCGCGCATGGGGCACCGGAGAGCGTGTCCCGCACCGCGGGCGTCGTTACTCAGGCTCGGTCTCACCTCGCTAACCTGCGAACCATCACAAAAACACTGCACAAGTATTGGKCTTCTGCTGGGCTGAGTAAGAACTTCCCCTTGTTGGGAAGTCTGGTTGCTGAAAATAAGGAGAAATAATTGAATTTTCTTTCCTGTGTAAGTGAGAGGGCTTTATTTATTTATCTTTAATGCATAAGCTATATGCTGTATGCCCCAGTGTGCCTTCTATGGGATTTTTTCTTTACAAATTTTGTCTGAATATTATTCTGTTTTTATGTTTTTGCAAGAAATCAGTAAACCATGTAGTACTGCAAAAAGGAAAGTGGAATAGTATGTGATTTCATAGAGCTCCTTTACCTTAAAGTCATAAGACTCTCTTCAAAATTGTGAGTCAGAAGTTGCTGAAACAGTAAATGTGTAGACTCTTGAGCGATCCGCACCCGTCCTTGAGCCGYGGAGCCCGTTGCAGTTGAGGAAGGAAAGTTGCAGCTCCAAGCAATTGTTCAGGTTCTTATTCCAAATGACAAATAGACTTTTATCTTGTTACACTTAAACACTTTTCTTATATCTCTTTGGATACAGCTAATAAACAAGCTTAAAGTATTGCAAGGTCCGGAGGGACAGTCAGAGAAGTAAATGCTACCTGCTGCTCGTGTCAGCTTCTGCGCTGTTATTATGCTGTTTGCCTTGCTGCTTCTCCTGCAAGTCCCTTGGAGTGTTTCTTGTGGCGTATTTCAGATTCTGTGCAAAATTCTTTAGCTTTCGTCTATGCTTTGTTGTTTATAGACACTGAGAAGGGAAATACTCAGTGTGGTAGCTGCGGGATTGAGTGTGCATCTGCCTGAACAGTTTTTTTAAAAGGAGCCCAGCTCTTAAGTGTCTGTCTACAGGACCACTTAATGATAGACATACATGATGGACATTTTAGGTATAGCCATGCCAAATTTATGTTCAACTGACCATTTTGTACAATATTTTTAAAATTTATCCTTTCAGGCCTTTTTCTGGCTCCTCTCCCTTTCCAAAGGAGATACATACGTTTGTTGTCTTTATTTGAATTATCTTTAATATGTTTTATCTGATTATATGGGAAAAGCATTAACCTGGTTCTTGGAGACCTCTACTGGTACTGTCTTTCTACTAAGTCTCTCAGTTTTTTTTTTTTTTAATCTCAAAATAGGGCAAATGACCATTAAAAGCCAGAAACCCAATCTCTTTCAATGGGCATTCTGAGAAGTATTGTAGATAAATCTAGACTGATGAAGTTTGTGAAAGTATCACAAGAAACTCAGGGTTTTGTATAATCTTCAAAAACATATGGCAGGTTTAGCTGAAATTTGCTCTGCCTGTGGAATCTGACTAAGCTTCAGCTCTGTGTTAAAAAAAAAATGATAAAAGTACATGAAACATGAATAAAAATATAATCACCTAAGTGCCTGAAAACTGCTGATGATGCTAATTTTCACCAAACTCTATCAAAATATAACTACAGTATCTGCCTGATTTCTGACATTCCAGGTTTGTTCAATGTCATTAACACAATTATTGACTCCAAAGACTATGGCAATACTTTGTAGATCTGGCTGTAAACTAGAAAGACTGAGAAGGTATGTTTTTTGACCTGAAATAGTGCATATAACCAAACAATCCAAAGTTCTTACTTTAACCTTAATTACAATGCAGAGAAAGCTCTAAATTACAATTTTTGAAACTGAATCCTAAAGTTTAGAGCTTTGAAGTCTAGCTCATTTAGACCCTGAACAAGAAAATATCTCTGCTTGAAGGATCAAGAGTCTAGCACTGCCATTTGTTCCCCTGGGGCAGCACAGGAACAAGTATGTAGTTTGGGTATGATGACAGTCTGAGTTTCTGAAACTGCTAATTTTCACTAATTAATCTGTATTAAAAATAAAATTTAGGAAAGCAGATTCTACTTTTGCATGTACCAGCAAAAAGCAGAACTGGACTCACAGGGAAAAAATAAAGCATCTTCAGAGTTATTAAACATGTTTCATTAAGTCCAGCTCTGTGAAATGTGCTAATAAAGAAATACATGGTCTTTTTGTGGCATGTAGAGAGGCGTGCTCGTTCATGGACTTTACTCATTGCTTCTGCCTTGCAGCTCAGCCCAACTGGATTCAGAAAATCAGCGATGCTCATGTGGCAATAGAGGAAGCAGTCGCGTGGGAGTGCCGRGCGAATGGGCGCCCGAAGCCCTCGTACAGTTGGTTGAAAGACGGCGAGCCCCTGCTGCCCCAGGTAGGCGTGCTGGGAAGCCCGGGGAGAAGATGAGCACCACGAGTCTGCCCATGCTCCAGTGCTCCACCAGCTTTCTCTTTCTTTTCTTATTACTTCTGAAAGTGAAATACAAGCTGTCTCTGTACTCTGTCCCCCTCACTGTGCAGTCGATTTCTGGTCATGCTGGGCGAGTGCCTTTATATGGCATTGAGTTCCAGGTCTGGGGACAAACTGCCCCTTCCTTTCTCTTGGACAGACTTGGCTTCGGGAGAGCTTTGCTCARTGACAGATAGGAGGTACAGCAGCTGAATGTTTAAAGTTCCTCCTGGAAACAAAGGATTCGCAATACAAATCTAATAGTGGAGGGACCCTCATGAAAGGAGGGAATGGCTGAGTGTGACTCTGGAGCCCGAGGCCATAAAATGATTGCCCTGAATTCATTTTTTCAGTTTATAATTTTCAGGTGAACTTCAGCTGTTAATGAAACTTCAGCATTGCTGCTAGTCCCTAGCAGAGCTGCCATTCCTCTTGCTCAGCCGAGTCCCTGTACAGGCAGCGAGCAACATGGCCTGCCGTCAGCAGTGACATGAAGAACTGCCTGCAGATTAATTATGCGTGGAAGCAGGGGGAAAGCACACCCTCACCACACTGCCCGGCTTTCCTGTCGTGCCTTCACCAGAGGGGAAGCGCTGAGCCCCATGATCACTTCAATTATAATGCCAAACCAAAACGAATTGCTGAAGCATTGTTTTCAAGGTAGCCTGCATTTTTCCCCTTCACTTAATGTGAAAGAACATGGCTGCCTGGATTTGATCAAACCCAAATAAGATTGCACAAACATTAAATTTCGACCCTACAGCCAAATAGAAAGCCAATAGCTCTTTATATATATATATATATATATATATTTTTTATAGTAAAACTCCTGGGGAGGGAGGGAGCACTTTGTTGTACTTATTAAAATTGATAACATGAGTTGCATATCCTTAGGCTGACAAATGATACCATGGTCTTTTGTTCCACACACTAATTTTACTTGCTTCATGCTGGTCACTAGCAGATGGTCTTGTGCTTAAATCATGTTAGTGGCAGATATGAAGTAAAGGATCATTAAATTATTAACATCTATATCTATATATATATGTAGAATTTTTTTGCAGTTAACTGCAGTAGATTTTAAATACTTTTTTCTGGACCAATTTGCAACCATTCTTAGTCCGTTGCCATATATACTAATAATACCACTGTTCTGTGTGTTTTAAAGAATATATTTGGCTGTGATACACCACCGTAGAACAAAAGTGCATTTTTAGACTCAAGTTTATCTACTTGAAAGGGATATTAATCTAAATGGTTTAGGTATTAAATCAATGAGAACTCAAGGAAAAGTCCTCCAATTTAAATTGCATTTACCAACTACTGTATTGGGTTTTCCATTTAGTATCTAATCTGACATAAATTCAGTTGACAGACAAATACATTGTACCATGCAAATTCCTCTTCTTACTGCTCTTTTTTTTTATGTGTGTGTGTGTGTGTGTGTGTATATATATGTATATATATTCTTAATCAACCACAATTTAAAATATGATGTAACTCCTGTGGGGTGTGTTTTCCAAGGAGGGTGTCTCCTTGTTTACTTACATATTTCATTTTGCTATTTTACAGGGGAGACTTCGGATAGAGCAGGGATCACTTACAATTACAAATGTAAGCTTGTCAGATGCCGGCATGTATCAGTGTGTAGCAGAAAACAGACATGGYGTCATTTTTGCGAGTGCAGAACTGAGTGTCATAGGTAAGTTTACTTTCCTGAACACTGCAAACTTTCCAAAACCAGCAAAGCCTTAACCAAAGCCAAGTTTCAGTATCTCAGGTAGAAGTGCTGTTGAGAATCTCGTTTACAAGTTGCTGTTGTTCTAAAGTAACGCTTAATACGAAAACTTGACAAAAGTAGATCTGTAGAGAATAGATTTTTTTTACATCATCCTATCTTCTTGTATTCATCCGGGTAACTGAGCACTGAGAGCTGGCAAGTTCACTCATCCCTTGCCAGTTAGAAATATATTATGGAGAAACCTGAGTATTGCCCTGTTTCCAAAACATATCGGACAATTACTGCCTGCTTACTGGCTACAGACACTGACTCTCTTGAGGAAATGTCTAAAAAACTTCTATTTGGAATGGTGAAGAGTCTATTCAATGACAATCATAACATTTCAATCCCACACCCTCACCGAGAAAGACAACTTCTGCCACATCTGTTTTGTGTATACATACTCTGCTTATTCCTGTTAATATCAGGAAAAGCTCCTTTGAATTGAGAAGAGTCCTAGAAGTATAAAATTGGTTACAGTAAGGTTTAAAGTGATATCCAGAAGATCTCCCTCACCATGAGAGGAAAAATCAAGTCTCAAACTCCCATTTTGTATAGATTTAGCAAGCTGTTTTTCCTGCTTTCTTCAACAAAACCTAATGGGGAACTAACTCAGAAGGCTTATGGAAATCTTGTCCGTGTGTATAAATACTCAATGAGGAGTGTAAAGACAATGGAGCCAGACTCTCTTCTCGGTGCCTGGCAAGAGGACAAGAGGCAATGGGCACAAACTGAAACACAAGAAATTCCACTTAATCATAAGAAAACGTTTTTTACTGTGAGTGTGACTGAGCACTGGAACAGGTTGCCCAGGGAGGCTGTGCCATCTCCATCCATGGAGATGCTCAACACCCGTCTGGATGTGGTCCTGGACAACCTGTTTTATCTACCCTGCTTGAAGAGGGCCTTGGACCAGATGATCTGCAGAGATGTTCAGGAATTCAGTCACTTATTCTCAAATGTTGCTCTTAAAGCTCTTCTATAAGTAACAGACTTGGAGCCAATACAGATGTTTATCAGAATGTGTATGTAGTTTCAAAGGGTTAAATACAGTTTGTGATTAAACTGTGTTAGTTTAGTTGTTTTCAAAGGGAATGTTCAACAGCATCATTCCCAGCTTTATCTTGAAGAAAAAAGGATACGGTATTTTCTAACTACAATGTTTTCAATAATGGTCATTTTTATCAATAGCAATAGATGTCTGCCTAGAAAARAAAATACTTTGAAAAATTGTTATTGTTACTGCTCAAGAGAAATGTAATAATGCTCAATAAATTAGACTTCACARTGCTAAGATTTATTGGATGTGTTACTGCATGGAAGAAATCCAAATAAACTCGCTGCCTTTCCTGTCTGTTCAAAACCACTGTAAAAACAAGCCTGTGTTAGGAAGACAGATCTCATCGGAGAAAGGTTTCGCACTTATTCCGGTGGGTACTGCTCATGCTTCCCTGAGCCCTACAGCAGCCRGGGGCCTCTCTGGGCCATCGGTGTTCTGGAGGCTGGTCCGCAGGACCTGGGCTCCAAAATGTTTTGACTGCGGGCTGGCAAAAAGGAGACTGAAGCCATTTTTGCAACTGTAGTTTTTGTTTGCAGTTGGAACCGCACCTTGCTGAGCCCTGAGGGGRTGCAGCAGGAAGAATGTAGAGGAAGAATGTGATTTCACATATCTGCTTGCAAAACCTGGGGGCCAAGGGAGAGTGTAGCAGCAAAGCCCACTGAGAAACACTGAAGCAGATGCACATCCAAAATAAGGCAGTTGGTGCCAGCGTCCCACTCAGATGCACATTGCTCTGACATGTGAAGAAAATCCACATGCTTGAGAACAGCACCTTGTAAATCATTGCAGGATAAACCCTTCCGTCGTTCCTTTTGCTCATGCAATAGCRTCCTCGTTCCATGCTGACTTCACATTAATTCAGCACACAAAATAACTAGAAAACAAGAGAGTATGCACACTTCTAAGTATTTGATTGCTACCTTCACCATGCTTTTGAGATAAACAGGAAAAATTCTGTGAAGTCCTCATTTGTGCACAGAAGCAAAAACCTCAGTGAGCCTGGTCTTAAAAGCCTACCAAATAAACTGYATTTGGCTAACTTCTCGTTTGGGTTATATGTTTCTATATGTCATATGAGGAGTACCAGAATGGTGTACTGTAGATTTATTTCTATGAATCTCTGATTTAGTTTGGCATATTTTTAAAGAGCAACAACAATGTTTTGCACTTCACCAGGATTTTCAAAGGAGTTTAATATTCTGAGCTCTCACTGAGAAATGTTGGCTTTTAAACAGATCTTTCTAAGTATAAAAATGGTTATTTTAAAAGGTCCTGAAGTTAGCACTTAAAATGATTAAACACCACTAATAATAAGTGAGCCTTATAGCAAAATTAAGTGAAAAGGAGAAATGGAAAATTACAGTCAGAGCTTTTCTCAGAGGGATTCTCTTCTATTATTGTTCCCAATTATATTGCCTGGAGTCTTCAGCTAAAATCAAGATCCTGTTGCTCTGGGCATTGTAAAAACTTAGAGGAAGATGCAGTTATTGCCTTGAAGAGTTTTTAGGCTGAAAGTCAAAAAAAAAGAGGAGGAGAGGACACTTGAGTGAAAAAAAGTAATTAAAATCCTCATTTTACAAGTAAGATGTGACAAAATTAACTGCGTTATCCCTGCAGTGACACAGGGAGGCTATGGTAGTGCCGAGAACTGAACCTGGAGTTTCTACGTTTTCAGTTCAAAACATTTTAAATTCCAGTCTCAGCCATGAGACTGTGATTGCTGCTATTTAAAAATGAGACCAGAAGGAGAGTCGGTGTCAGGACACTTAAGTTAGATGCTGAAATTTCTGTGGTTCCTCCAACGCAGGTATGGTTTCGTCTGTAAGCTTCAAACTTACCGCCGGCAAGCAACTACCCTATTTCCGTTAGTGTTGCAATGTCTCTGTAGTTAAAGAGCTGACCCCTTTTCTGTCTTCGCACTAGAAGTTCCTTATTTCCCGCTAATTGTCTTATTTAGCAAAATTCATAAAACATTGAAAGAAGCTGTTTCACAAATACATCACAACCTGAACACAGTCTGTTGCAGTTCCTACAAATAGGTTGTTTTCTACTGACGATTCAGTCYGTGGCTGAGTGCTTAAACGTCTTGATTATTTAACAGTAGATTTTCCTCCTGCTGCTAAATTTCATGAATTGTGATCCCKCAGTAAGTGCTGTACTCCTCACCCCTCACAGAACAGGGTCCACATCATACAGCTTACGTCTCACACAGGACCAAGAAGGAAATAGCAAATGGTTCCCAAAAAGCCAGTCTAAACTATTCGTTGCAGAGATGCAAATATCAAGATTTTTCAAAATCTATTTTGGTAATTAATTTTGGACAGAGGCTCATGTGAAATTTTATTTCCAAAAGAAATAATGTTTAAATTATAAAAATATGGTACAAACAATAATTCTTCTAGCACTGGCTGCATTGATGAGTTGTCTGTRACTGGACTTAGACAGCAAGCCAGCTCAGAGATTAGGGACCTCTGATTCATCAAAGTGAGAGACAGAGGAGGTCTGTTAGATGATATGCGCCATCCCATTATCAGTGTAGGATTATTTTCTATATTCAGCTCTATCTGTGAATGATAGCCAAAAGAATTGAGGCACATGAGGTACTGTAAGAAAAATGAATTTCCTTGCTTTATCACCCTGCAGGTTTCTGTCTCCCAGCCACTTTGGGGACATCTAGATCGTTTTATGGAGGATYAGGCAGATGCAGTGCACAGTGATCTAAACTTCCACGTTGCAGGTGCAGGACGAAAGGCAGCRAAGCAAAATGCTGTGAGCTCAGGGAGATGCGAGGCCGGGCAGGAGGCCGAGRGTGCAGGCAGGCACTGTGCAAGCTGCTGGAGAGGATTTCTGCTGACCCCAGGGGCCTGGGCAGAACATGCTGCCTCTGAGCTGGCTGAACGCAAACTCCTGTCAGCCRTGACCCAGCGAGCAGGGCAAGGGCTGCTCAATCCCTATGCTGTTACACCTACTTGCTTTGAGTTTTCTCTGCTGAAAAAATTAATTGTCCCCCTTGATGTAAGCAAAACCTTGCAGTTGTCTTTGGGGAGTTCACTGCCACTGTCAGCCTCGATGCAGCCGCCTCAAAGCTCTGCCCGTCACAGGGTCCCATCAAATAAATCATTTGCAATCCTTTGAGGCAGGAATCAGAAGCCAAACAGTCTCCTGTCTCCAAGGCCTGCCTCACAGCCAGGCTGCACACTGTCTACAGGGCTTTGCTGTTTGCCTCGATGATTATGTGACTGTTTTTTACAAAACAGATCAGTGTGCCCTGCAGGGACCGAGAAGGATGATTTGAGAATACCCTGTACCCTGATGACTACTCACGTCTTGCCTTGTCTTGCTTGATTCAGGACCTGGCTGCGTTATGGTCTCCCACCTTTATAGCATTAAAATAAATAACTCTTGTTTATGCAGCAGCTGTGAGTATTAAGCATAAAAATGACAACATTTCTTGAGATATTAGCATTTCAAATTAATAATAGGGTTTCTGGGTTGGTGACAACTTTCCTGTATGCTTCGGTTTCTACACACAGCAATGTTAGGCAAAGTGATGATCACATTGTTACAATATAGAAAAGGAAGTATAATACACAATTATTACATTGGTAGTTCTTGTGGTGCTGCCCCAAGTAACAATTCTAAAAAACCAAAGCACTGAAGCATTCAGGTGCCTGGTATTCCCGTCCATAYGTGCATATAGTTCATAAGGGCTGATGATTTTGGAATTGCAGGTGAGAAGAAAGACTGGAATATTTTAATATTAAAAAGAGTCTGACTTTGTTTCTCCCTCCAGAGCGAATTCTCAGCTGTATTTTTTTTTTTCTTTCAGCTGTTGGTCCAGACTTTTCCAAAACACTCTTGAAGAAGTTAACTCTTGTTAAAGTGGGCGGTGAAGTGATCATAGAGTGTAAGCCAAAAGCTTCCCCCAGACCTACTTATTCTTGGAAGAAAGGAAAAGATATCCTAAGAGAAAATGAAAGGTAATGTCTTAAAGTAACCATTTCTTTCATTAGCTTGCTCTAGCCCAGGGGCTTTCAGAAATGAAAGCTAAATTTGTCATTAATAGCTTCCCAAAATTGACTTGCAAATAAATGTGAAAACAGCTAGTGTTGAATCTCAAGATGCTGAGGTGAGATTTCTACTCCCAGTGTGTTCATCCTGGTCTCTGTGTACTATTAAAGCATTCCTGCCAAGAAGCTGATAAAGATACTTTCTAAAAAGCAAATATTTTACCTCTGGATTGCTTGAAACATCCCTTGTTTTTCAAAAAATTTCCCAGGAGATAATACCGTGAAACTCTCCAGTGCAAATTACACTACCCTGGCAAATGTCCATGCTATGACTGCTATGTCCATGTCCCAGCAAACAGGAGTTATTTGGGGTCAGTAATTAATTTGGCAATCATAATACCTAACTTGGAGACAGCTTCTTTATACTGGCCAATTTTTTTTTTCTATTCAAAAGAGAACGTCATGAGGAGGTGTGAGCCTACCATTTAAATTAGCATGCAGTGCTAATTTCTGTTGTTACTGGATAGAGATGTTGTCTTACCTGCCCAGCCTGGGTAGTGCCTGGAGAGAGAGAACTGGGTAGTTTGCTTTGACCATTCTTCCTTGGCACCTCTCAAATGTGATGCACCACTTTCATTGCCACAGGTTGATGAGAAAAATCTTGTCTTATTAGGAAAGGCCAAAGAAGCAGAAATTACAGGAAACTTATTTTTAAAAGCTTAAACCAGATCTGTTTTTCATCTTGGAAAATCTCATCTTGTTCCATCAAGCCTGCCTGACTACAATGAACGCTGAAATATTTACCATGGTGATAGAGTATGTGAAAAGCTATAGTTCATTTGGAGCCAGAAGAGTAAAACAATGAACAACATATTTCTGATTTATATGGCTTCTATCGTCTGGTCTTTGGGAAGCTATTGTCTATGGACTGTTTGACTTTACCTCTTGGGATAAAAAGAGTCGGTAGACGAGTTATGTAGTACCAGCCATGGTAATAAGCAGTACAAGGGTAAAGTTATAATATATCAGGATACATTGATTTTTAGAACTAAAATAGCTTGTTCTTTTGGTAAAGATTGTGAAAAGAAGGGCAAGTATAAAAAATGAGATTTTTAGAATGTCAGTCCTGGGAGTTCCCAGCCCTTCTCCTARTTCTCAGTAACAAAGTTTGTAGCTGAAATTTGCTCTTTTCCCTGAAATTGCTTTCCTAAGCATGATATAAATGGTTTTCTCCTCATTTTAATTTAGGGGTGAGAGATGAAATATCAGTTTATTTGAGCAAGGAACTGGGAAAGGAAAAAATGTCAACAACTATGTTTCTTGCTTTAACACTGCTATGTAATGCTGGCAGCAAACTGATCTTTTTTTCTAGTACTATTCTTTCATCCACAAACTTCCTTAAAGTTTGGGTTATGATACAGTGGAAACCACTATATCCTGGCTTCCCAAGGGGATGCAGTTGTACTTGTAAGTCTAGGTGATTCTGTTTGCCTCTGTGTATCCTTTCAAGTAACTTTTGAACTGGTTATTGATGTTTTGGCCAATTTCCACAGAAATTAAGAGAGGAAGAGATACCTGAAAACAAACAGGTTTCTTCAAAGCTTTGTGAAAATAGGCAGCTGGGGAAAGGAGATATTATTAGTTCCCCTTGCTGAGACAGTATCGCCTGGAGTCACACCAGATAGACTTCAGGATAGACATATCCTGAAGTGCGTTCGTGTCTGTGAAATCATTCTGAGGAACGATGCGCTATACTGTGCTAGCTACTGATTCACAGAGTTGTTAGAAAATCTCAGCATCACGTTTACTGTAAATAAGTGACCTAAGGTGTGACTGGAGTCATATAGGCGAAAGGCAGGTACGGGTCATGAAAACATGCTAAATTACACAAGATCTGAGGGAAGGCATTACTATATTCTCTTACATGGGTAAAAAATATGTCTCGGTTTTCGTGGTGAAGCAATAGTTGTGAAAAAGTATTGATTTTCCATGCAAGTTTCCTGCGTAGTATGTATTGTTGCTGGTTTATCCTACTCCCCATGCCCAGGTATATGTTAGGCAGTGGCGAAGAGAACGGGTTTTGAATATAATTACTTGCTTATCTGGCCCTATGAAAGTTTAGAAATGAGCTCAAATGCACACTTGAGAAATGTGGAGTGTTTTTGCTTCTGTTGCAGTGTCAGGCTGGCTGCCACTGTGCTCTTTCTGCTCCTGCTGAACACACCTTGCTCAGCTTGGGGTCTCCCCACTCAGACACCAAGCCCTAGATGTTAAATCAGATGTGAAATATGACCACGCAGCCATGAAATCTGCTCGTTCAGCCCTGGGGCTTTCCAGCCAGCCAGATCATCCAGCAAGGCTTATCTGGTTAAATGTCTTAATGAACACTGCTTGATTTGGCAATTGGACCTGTTTAATTCTTATGTGCAGTTGGTGGTGTCTCTGCTGTGGATGAGTGTTGAGTCTTCTTCACTGCCTTTATTAACCACGCCGTCTCTGGAATCTGTAGCTGGAGACTGTGTGAAACATGCAATTAAGAAATTATACTGTCTTCTGCGATCCTGGCACTGTTTCAGTAGCTCTGTGTCTGAATTGCCAGGGACACAAGAGGCCAAATGGCTTCTCGTCTGCTTAACATTGCTATGGTTCTGTTTTTTTCAYTTGCCAAAATGTCGCCTCCTCCCTGCCATCTCCAGTGTACCTAAGTCTCTGGGGACAGCAGGATTGACTGGACTTCAGCCCTAGTATCTCTATGCCAGCACTTGTGCGTGGGCTTCAAAGGACAACTTTCTTTGCTGTT
>NW_028185705.1:1749218-1842888 GCF_003343005.1 Rhea americana | reverse complement strand
AAAAAAAAAAAAAAAAAAAGCTGTTGATACGGTCTTTTCATCTAGGGCAGAAAACCGAACTTTGCAACAGGCGTGGGTGAAACTACCTCAGTGAAGTCTCCAGCTTAGCTGAGAAAGATTCCTTTGAGTTTCAGAAAAGCACCTGAATGTCTGGATACTTCTCCAAACTGAACTTGAGCATGTGAAGGTTAATCAGTATAGATGGTCCTTCCAATTCTAGGTGGATTTAAAAGCAACATTAATGCGTCAGTTCTTGCTTTGAATTCTGAATCTACCTTGATTTATATGGTGGCAATCACTTGAGTCTTGCTCTTAGGGCTCTTGGGGCTTTTCAGACTTGAGTGTAATATTAGGGGTTACTTTCTGGAGACAGAAATAACATGCTTCAGATTTTGCTGTTGGGATTCCTGCTCTGGAGGCTACGACTGTCCAGGAGGCAAAGCTAAGTGTGTTGTTAGATGTTTGCCCAGAAGGCAGAGTCTGTCGTGGAAAAAATAACTTACTGCTTTGGGTTTCATATTTTTCTCTGGAGGCTGAGCTGGTGCGCACTGCACCCCTAATGACTAACCTGCCCTCTAGGTGTATCTTGCTGGTGCCTGAGAACTGTACAGTTGTGTCATTAGGAATTCTGCCCTGGGGTACAATTATATTACTGCAGTCATTAAAAGCAGTTCATCTCCATAATAATGGAAATCCTGCCTTGGAGGCCTGACTGAGTCAAAGTAATGTTAGTAGCCCAGCTCCAGAAGGTAAAAGCATATATAGGTACAGTTACAGCCAAGATACAGATATATTGCAAAWTCTGCTCTGGAAATAAGACTGTTTCTATATGGGTAAAGATACAGAGTTCATTATCTATCCCTGGTGTTCCCTTCACACTTCCCTGCAGAAAGGCTAAGGGAGGCTCTTCATTCTTATTACTGTGAGCCTGCACAAACCAGCGTCCTCAGACTGACGTGCCCGTTGACAGAGGAACGGCAGGTGAGTCTGCTAATAGTGCAGCGATTGCCATCTTCCACACCACCTGTGCAGGAGCCTGCACCAAAAAGCCACCTCCCCTGTGGCAAACCTGAGCACGAGTGCAAGGAAGACCTTTTTCTGCAGGAACACCTGACAAAGATGGTCACCTTAAAGCTGTGCAGGCTACACCGTGAGAAAATATTGTAAAAATAATGTTAGGATTCACTTGCACACTTGCTTCAGTACCAGTAGTTTCACCCTTTCAATATACATTGCTGTGTATGAAAGCAGAAATTTGAGCTAGTTGTGGAGATCTGCAGCTGGTAGGACTCAAGCTGCTGGACAAGAAGCCTCCAAGTTTTGGGAGAGTTGTGTGCTCATTCACATTTCTGCTTAGCTGCTCAGACTGCCCTCCACTTACCGAAAATTTCTGTAAAGAAGGTTGGTCTGACTCAGCATGTGCAAGGACAACTGCTAGTTCCTCTAAGTTTCCTGTTACTTCATTCTTTTCTGCAGATGCGAGTCATTTTCTGAAACAAACCTCGGCCTGTGCAAAATCATCACGCACAGATACTGGTGTTAAACTAATGTCCRGGCTTCACAGTGCCATCACCAGCCTGGGGTGGGCACTCAGTCTGAAATAACAAGTCTGAAATCAACTTTTTTTGTATTGCACACACAAGTGAAACAGTTGGTCAAAAAGATGCCCTTTGCAGTTTAAACATGGCATCATTCCAGAAACCAACAAGAGCTCGAAGTAGAGGTGTCCTGCAAGAATTGCAAAACTACRTTGTGTCTTTGAGGATGTGTCAGATCATTCCATCAGAAGGAAAGATTTTTTTTTGAGGTTTCATAATGTTTTTGACTCATCATTTGGTTCTTTTATATTCATATTTCCAAGTATGTTTGGCCTCTGATCTCTTTTTTCTGACTCAGCAGTAAGAGAACGGGTGTTAGAGCACTGGAATCCTTTTATGTGGATTCTCTTTGATCCATGTTGCTACCACGTCAGTGTAAATTGGAAGTGATGCTGGACRTGCGTCTAGGAGATTGAGCCAGAGAATGTTTCTGCCCAGCTGCCAGCACTAGCCTTCGAACGGTGCAAACCTCCCAGCCTGAGCGATGCGTGCACCGGAGGAACCACAGCCTGTTTTCTTTATTTAAATATCAGTGGCATTCTGATCTTATTATCTTCCTATGCCTTCAGCCCCGTGATTTTATGGAATATCATAGTCAATTCCAAGTGAGTTTTAGAAGAAAAACACAGCGGCTCCCTGTCTCCTGCAGCTGCCACTCCGCCACGCGCAGGCGGAGGTGGCTCAGCCTGGCCTGCACTTTGCTCCAAGGCGCTCTCAGAAACCAGCGCAGGATCTGTGCTGCATCACAGGCGACTTGCACAATGTAGGGTAGAGGGTCATTTTACCTGAATTTTACCAGTATAAACCAGAAATACATAGTTGCCCATAATTCTGGAAAAACTCCCTTAAGCAGTGACCCCTGTGTAATACTGGTGTGAATGAAAGCAAGTCGTTTCCTTAATGGAGATCCTTTCCTTTCAACTCCTGAACTGCTAACGCAAGCTGCAGATAAAGCATCTTAGGTTCCACTGTATTTCCCATTTGTGATAATTATTTCCTAGCATTAAATTGTATATACTACTCATCAGCAGGGGTGGGAGGGAAGTCACAGCAGCAGATTGTTCCTGCAGGATTTTCTTAATCCTCTCATAATAATTCAATTATATCTAAAGCTACAAAGTTATATAAATTTGTTACTAAACCTAGGGTTTTAAAGCCTTTATTTTCAGGTGATCTTATTATAGGAAGCTTTTGATTTCTTCATAATTACAGCGTGGCTCCTGCAGAGAATTGTACTCGGTTGTAAGTGCAAGCGGTTCATCCTCACACTTGTGAAAATCAGAAGTCACTCTAGTCGCTGACTAGTTCATTCTGATTTATGGGTCCAGGAGACAGAATCAGGCTGTGCATGATTAGAGAATAAACCTAGAGCTACACAGAGCGCTGCTGGCTGAAATTAAAATAGCGTTCTCGCACAGCTGCTCCCGCACGCTAAGCCGTGAGAGGAATATCCTGTAATTGAACTCTTCATTTTCTTTGACCTGTATATCAGGAAACATTTTAAAAATAATTTAAAATACTTAAATCACCCTTAATTTTAAAATAATTATATTACCCTTAATTTTCATATGATTTTTCCATAGTCCCATAAATAACGACCTTGCAGCCCAAGAGCTGTGTAGGTATCGCCATGCAAGGTCAGCCAGAGGAGTGCTTTGGGTAGGGTTAGAGCTCAGACTGATACCRTAATCTGCATTGACAGACTGGGGCATTTGTCACTCTGTTGTAGAGACTGAACTGTCTGTTAGTAACACACCACCAGAGGCAATTTTGTTGTAATGTCTTAAGAAAATTCCTAATTGAACTGGTCAAGAGATGGGTCCTGCGGCGGGTGCGGAGGAGCTTTGCTGGAGCGGCGCGGGAGGCTTGTCAGGCGCCGGCCAGCCCTGCAGGGTCTGCGTGAACTTCCTTGCGAGTCTTTCTGGTTTTGCCACTATGGATGCTTGCCTTGGACTTGAAGAAATTGTTTTAACTGACATGCTTGTGCTTTGATAATAATTGCATTTAGGTATTTCTCAGAGAACAATGCACTATAGCTCTCAGGCTGTAAGAGGCAAGCACTGTCCCTTCCCCTTCTGGCAGGAGCTGGCCCCAGAAAGGCCTTATCCGTCGCTGCGACTGTGTCCGAGGCTGTTGGAGGGTGAACCCGTCCGTTGTGCGGTTCGGGCCGAGGGTAGGGAGATGCTGTGTTTGGGCTCTTGGTACATCTTCTTCGTGCTTCCCCTGCGCTCACTCTTGCTGGGTTCCCCACACGAAGAAGTGCCAGCGATGTGCAGGAAATGCAGGATGGCTTTCATTTCGGGAAATACTATATTTCTGCTGGCCTTGTGGTTTGCTATATCATTACTGTCGCAGAATCCTGCTGACATGTTTAGYTGAGAACTTGGAAATTCAAGGAGAAAGTGATAGGACCTCGTATGAGTAGTTCTTGCGTTCAGATTCAGGTGTTCATCGCTTTCCCATCCAGTCGCCCAGTGGCCGATGGCTGTGGGTCGCGTTGTCACTTACCTAGTATACTCGGTAAGAACTTGCGCGTGTCAAAATCGAATGCGTCGTCCCGTGAAACAATGAACATTTAAAGTATATACACATATATTTAAAGTATGTTTGTAGTTCCTAATGTTCTCCTAAAGCTCTTGGATGTCACATTTACCTACTACCAAATACGTATTCAGTCCAGAAGAGAAAAATAATTGTGTTTTTAAGCCAAAAACCAAATTATTGTTCTCTCATGCTTGTTCATGTTAAGCCCTTACATCATTAGAGCTGTTTCTTTTCTGTGAATATACAGCACATGCATTGTTTATTCAGTTTAATTGTAAGGGAAAAAATCATAAAAAAACAAATGATGTTCTGTGCTGGTAGCAAAGAATATGAAAGTGTCCAATTAAACAGCCAGTTCCTAGGACTTGTATAATAGCAACATCTGTTATCTTAATTAACCAAGTTCCTATATAAAGGGACCCTCATAGTGCACTTTGTTTGAGCAGGATCTGACCTAGATGCTCCAGGCATGCTCACTGTCTTCACGGAAATTTTCCCAGTTGGTCCCATTATGGTGTAGTCTTGACAAGATTCCTGATATATAAGCACACTAATGCACACACGGAGCCACGCTGTTCAGAGCAGGAGGGGGAGTTTAACGGAAAACCAATAAAAGTGCAGAAAWGCAGCATGTAATGACATTTACTCTGGGCAGCATCTGGGATTACGRAGGGTGCCCAGCAAACTTGGACCTTGTCAAATAATGTCTGGGAGGCGGGACAGCACTTCCAGAAAGTGCTTGAGATCCATTTTCAAAAGAGGCTTAAATGCTTCAGGATTTAAGTAATTTAGGCACAGATTTTTACAGGCATTTCCTTATTACTCTCCTCCATATCTTAAAGTCATTAACAGTCTGGAAAGGAAGGTTCGATTTTAAAAGTCTCTGGCCTGATGCCCAAGGAACTAATGGAAATAAGATGCAAATGTGTGAGGCCGGGAAGGACAAAAGCAGAGGACGGGGATGGTCCCGCCGCTGCGGGTTGCCGGAGGCGTTTCTGTGTGTCGTTCAGGTCTGTGCCTTCGGCCGTGTTCGCGCGGGGCGACCGCCGCCGCAGAGCACCGTGTGTCCCTCCCGCGCATCCCCGCACGCTCGCTGCTCCCCGCTGAGCAGCCCCAGGGCTCAGAGACGCGGCGGGTCCGGTGATACAAGCCGCAGTAGCGCCTGGCTAGCACAGTCGAGGGAGGCAAGGTGGTTGCTCATATATTTTCTGACAAAATTCTGTAATTGGTCCCTCTCCTACTCTGAAAATCCCAGCCTGCATGTTCCCTTTCCAATAAAGCAGGCATCATGTAAAAGGTAAGCCCCAAGCCGGCAGTCATTGCTCCCCAGAAGAAAGTAGTTAGCTGAAATCCTGCCAAATTTTTCTTCTTCTGCTTGCATTYCTGCGTTTGTAGGGTTGAATTCTCTGAGCAACTTGAGTATTTTCAGTTGTGCAAGCAAGACCTAGTTCTGCAGTTGACACGAGTGAGGTACCTAAGTCATAAAAGCATTGACAATTTATTCCAAATTTTTAAATATGTGCCTACTTAGCTCAGTTCCCTGATCTCTGCAAGAGCTGAAGTGATTTGGTGGTAAAGGAAACCCAGAAAGATCTCACCTAAATTATTTTCTGCCTCCTGCACTTGTAAGTGGTTCAAAAAGCTTCTCTCCCCTGGAAAGATGAAATGCTGAGGGTTGCTAACTTTCAATACACTCAGATTAGGAATTACTTTTGTAACAGAAATTTTAACAGAATATTCACTTTGGTATTATGCCATTTTGAGAGGGAAAAACGGTGAAATCAGATGAGAAAAGAAAAGCAAATAGCTTTTCTTTTATCCTTTCAGTGTGGCTTGAATTTAAAAAGTTGTATAGATTCCAACTTTTTTATTTATTGCCTCAGACTTCCTAATTAGTAGTTAATTGCTTTAAACAGCCAGAAAGAAAATGGCAGTGGGACAGACAGCACATCTTTTCCAGTCTGGTGCCAATGTGCAAACCACGATAATATTTTTATACTGATTACTTGAGAGGTGAATTGTCAGCCTGTGCTTTTGGACATGCAGTTCAGTGACATTTCAGCAGAAAATAAAATCTCAGAGGATGCCTCCTATCATTGTTTTGCATTAATTTTGTTGACTTTTTGCTTTATTTTTCTTCTTTTTTTTCAAGTAAAACACCTGCCCAATTTCTTTAAGGCAGACAGGTAACCAAATCATCAATAACTTGCTGGTTTTTCATTACATCCTGCCTAGGCCAAATGAAAAATGACACCCTGCAAATAGCTTTTTGAGGTTTGAATTGACAATGCAGCATTCATCTTAGTTTTCAAAGACAGTTGCGTAAGATGGCTTTACTTCGTGGTAGCATCTGAAATAACTGGCATGTCAACTTATTTTAGCCAATTTTCTTCAAAAGAGAACTGAAACAAACACTTGATTCGATGGTCAGAGGGCCTGGAGAAGCAGATGTGCTAGGCTGGGGGAGCTGTGTTAAAGGAGCTCTGGTTTCCTCGCAGGATCCAGGTTTGGCTTGTGGTCGGAGCTGACTCCCAGCTCCTCGTTGCTCTTTCAGGCTCTCAGAAGTGAGACACAGCAGCCGACTGCCGAGTTGCCTGGCTTTGGCACTGGCCTGCTTCTCAGGGATGAGTGAAGCTGGCCAGGAGCTTTGAGCTAACACTAAAAGATAGTGATTCATGTGATCTGAAGTCCATGGGTGAAAACTAGCCAGTTTTGCTATAGTTTCTTTAGGAATGGGTCCCTTTTCCATGCTTTTAAGCAGGGTGGTTAGGCAGACCTGTTCTTTTCTTTGTACATATCTGGCAATGATGGTAAAGCTCGTTGCTTTGGTAGTTTGAGATGGCTGTTATATGTATCTTTGTATGCATAATGCTATAAATAGAATATCCACAAGACTTAGATGTTCATCTGTCCATCTGAACTTTAGATGTTCACTGATTTTCTAGTGGTTTCAGCTTTTGTCAGTGTTGGTAGTAAGCTGGCAATTCCAATTCATTGCTGCGCTGCCTTCTCCCTCTTTCTTGAGCAGATGTTTCTACTGAAATGTTATCTGAGAAGGGTTAGAAAATTACCTAGATTCCAGATTTGGTGCCATTTTATTTAGTGTATATAAAGTAATTGGACTGATCCTTAAAGTTTGCAAGGTGTTCACTCCTTTACTGGTATGCAGCTAGGAAACGATTTCCTTTAACCAATGACAGATTACATACGAACAAATGATCTATTGCTTTAGGAGCAATAGCTTCTCTATTAACTTGTCTTAATATAGGAGACCTGATCATCAAAAAAAAATGCCTGTAAGGATATTCAGGCAGTATATATTTACTCTTTCATTGGTAAATAATAAGGTCACGTCAGGAAATGTAAGAAAATGCTGTCACTCTGTGTGTAGCGCCATCCTGCCAACTCAGTGTTTTGTTGGTCCATGTGACAGAKGACTTGCACTCTCCTGGGGGCACTGAAGTCTCTCCTCCCTCGACCTTGCCTGCTCCGTGAGCGCAGAGGCAGGGCAGCAGCCCCCAAGGCTCCCAGACCTTTGCATGGTGCGTGTCTCCAGCAGTGCGGCAAGCAGACGACTTCTGCTACTTTTTCGCCCATGCTGGTGCATCGGGCACGGAGTGATCTTGCCCTTAGGATACTACTTGACTAGGAGCTCAAGTCTTTCATTAGGAAGYTGTCAAGCATACTTCAAGTGTCAATGAATTTACTTCCAACCTGTGCCAGATCCGAGCTGGTGTTGCAGAAATGGCAAATACCTTGACAGGGTCTGCTGTGACATCAGCAATCTATTGCTATTTTCACCACATATTATCTCCAGCGTGGTATCATCGTGGTATGAATTGATATACACGTGGCACGTTCTTCATCACCGTCTTCATTATTACCACCACCACCACCACTACTACTTATACAAGCCTGTTAACGCAGCCCAGCCATGGGGTGGCCAAACTCCTGGTGTTGATTCAATCCAAGGAATACAGAGATGTCAGTAGGCTTTTTCACTTTGTCACAATTTCTTCTTTTCAAAGTAGAGCCCTGCTTGCAGGGAGGGGGCAGAGAGAGCGAAGCGTTCAGACAACACCTAGGTAAGAGGCGTCAGAGCTCCGGAGCTCCATGAGAGGCATCTCRTGGTCACCCATCCTTAAGGGAAACACCGCCATTGGCTGTGGGCTGTTAAACAGCTGCTGCTTCTCCTGCTTGAGGTGTTTCATCTTTATGATTATTAAATTCATCTCTGAGTACAGCACGTACAGCTGCAAATTATTTCTCCAGGAAAGGCAGGGTTCCTCCCTGCGGTGCTACTGTGTCAAAGCCGGGCGCAAGCYGGCCTCCAGCAGCACCACACTTTTCTCTGGCACTGTGAGCGCATGCCATAGCCAAGGCTTTCCAAAATAAATGCCTGTAATTAATCTCCTAGATATAGTTTGAAATTCATGTACAGATTCATACGTGTCCTCTAATTTAAAAAGAAAATGATTTTAGTAAGTCTATAGCATTTTGAAGAAAAAAATTCTTATCGAATATTTCTTCTCTTGGATCTTTTCATAATTAAAAACAAGAAGATGATGGTTTTGCAGCTAGGGCTACAGTTGAAGAAGCTCATGTAATGAGTTTAAAATCCAAGGAAATAATTATATGTCTACTGGGAAAAAAGGATTTCTAATGAACTTTTTGGGAGGCTCTGCCAGACTCAGTGATATTTTTGATAATGATTTAATCATTTTTAAGTGGTTTAAATTTGTCTTTGAATCTTTCAAATCTATGTTAATGTCCATTACAAGTGGAGCGGGTAATTTCTCTTTGTACCTCAGGCATTTTTTTGTTGAAACCAGAGGAGAAGATGTCTTATCTTTGAAAGACTATGCCTTTGGGCTTCTATTCAGATGGTATCAGCTGGAACAAATAAGCTGAGAGCGCATTTACTGCTTCTGTTTTAATCTCGCAAATCCTTCCAAAAATGGTTTGTGTCAGCAGCTAATTCACAGAAAATCTGAGGGCTTGTATGGATTTTTCCTCGTAAGAAAATAATACTTACGAGTTTCAGAGGAGGTTTGTTTAATGCTCAGGTTCTTCAGACCTCCAAAGCGTTTGCTGTGGATCGGGGAGGATGACTTCTCCTCTTCGGGTGCAGAACTGTTGGGGAGGGAGGCTGGAGGCTGCCGTCCCAGATTTGATTGCAAGGACTGCCACTGCCCCTCCTTGAGAAGCCRGAGAAGCCGCTTAACCTCTGTGCCTCTGGATAGAGCCACTGCCGTGGAAGACTGAGCCTAGCCAGTATTCCACCGAGCGTTAGGTGGACTGAATGAAGTAGTGGCTTCACAGCACCTGCTGGTTTCTATGCAAGATTCACTAGAAACCCCCATTCTGGGGTGTGTAGTGGGCCGTGATCTGCCCTGTCCTTCACTGTGCCATTGCACTTTCATATCTTGTGACATGCTGCCAGATCAGTCTGTAAAAACAGAGTGCAGAGTTGAAGAATTGTGCCAGAGGGGCACTTTCCCAGAGGGGGTTGTCTTCATTCCCCGCTGAAATCAATAGAAAATTGGCACTTTGCATGATTCGACCCTTCCAGGCTCACAAAATCTTCCCATATAGATCAAATTATTATTACTTCATGTCTAAGGAATGAAAGCCATAAAAATGGGCTTTCTCTTGCTTTACTCAAATCTGCTTCCTCAAATATTTATTTTCATGACTTTCTTACCGTATTTATTTTAATTTTTTATGTTATAAAAAATCAGTGGAAACAGATGACAAAAGATTTTCTAATACTTTAAATTCAGTGCAGCCCTCTCTTTTCCTTCAGGGTTCCTAGCAGCATTTGTGTTTGGTTTCCATTTGTTTCTCCCTGTTATCAGCATCCCTTAAGAAAGATTAGTTGTTCTTCTTAGATAACCTAGAGATATTTGTATATTTGAATTATGACTCTAGGCATCTTTAAACAATTTACATGAAATCTTTAATAGCTGTAAATACTCCCTTCTTTCCCTCCCGCCACCCCATTCCTTCAGGATGAAGTTGCATGTTTCATACTTGTCTTAAAAATTTTCAGACAAAAGAGAGGATGACAGCAAAACACAACTTCCTTGTTTATAGACGTTAATATATGCTGGACTGAAGCTTATTTATTTGGACTGCTCCTTCGTTGCAGATTAACAGTTGGTTGAGAAGGAAAGTTAGGTGAAGAATTTCAGATGCCAGATTCTCGACTGGTATAAACTGATACTGAATTTGGTGGAGTTACGTTGCTTGTGCTTGCAAAAGGGGCATCTACTGTTTTCTCAAAAATATTGATCTGAGTAAAATTTGTTCTCTTTTTCTCTCTCAAATAATATTTATATTTCTATAGTAATCTGAAAGAATTGCAGTTTGTACTCTCCTCATCTTCTCTGGCAGGCCACGTTGATCTCAGGAGTTTGGCTCCTGTACACTCCRGCTGTGTAATGCCATTAAAAATGCTTTTCCAGCAAAGCTTGCAGAAAATTCCCTATAGAACCCAAGGGAACAGAATTCTACCTCAGTTTATTTTGAGCAAATATAGTTCTTACCTGGAAATTAATTATAGTGAGTTTACTGTTGAGAGATCTGCCAATAGTCATGGATAAGTAAGGCCTTATCTAATGCCTGCTTTCACCAAAAGAAAGACGTGTCCTAAATTAAATGGACTTTGACTGAGGCTCTAATTTAGCTCAGGCTTTTCTGTGAACCGTGAAAAGACAAGCAGTTACAGGCAAGTGCCGCAGCAGCTGCAGGTGTAGCTGGTTGTCTAAATCAAACCTAGCACGTCTTGGACATATCCATAGAAGCCGGCCTGCACGGTGCGACTGGGTCAGCTGGGAGTTTAGACTGGGGATGAAACAGAAAACGCTCCAGCGCAGTTCCYGCAGACGGTGTGCGTCGCTGGACGAGATCCTGTGAGGCGGAGAGTTCCAACGTCGCGGCGGTGGCAGTCGCACGGGAAGGCAGCGTGCCGGGGCCACAGAAATCTTTAGCTGTGGAGCACGCTGCGAAGCAGCCCGCTCTCCGAAATGCCAAGCAGCCACACGAGAGCGGTGCCCCGGTGCCGCGGGGGACGGAACGGTCAGCAGCGAAACTGCTCTCAGCAGGGCTGTGCGTTCAGACCTGTGAGTATTTCTAAATTTTCTGAAATGGCCTAATGGCCAATACTGCTTTTATGAGATCATTTTAATAATCCCGGCCTCTGCCTCATTGCATGGGAAACATTATTAAAAGGGTAATAAACTCCTACAAAGACATGAGATAAAAATAATTTGATAAATAATGCAATTGCCCAGAAACGTTTCAATTTGCAGTAGAGTTGTGGCACAGAGGAAAGTTGTTGTTAGGCTGAAAATGGCTCTAGCTATTGCTGCCTGTGAGTTATGGGTAAAGAGGGAGCAAACACGCTGTTGAGAATTCAGCCTGATCCGCTTGGTCTGTCTGGCACTTCTGCCTTCTCCCCCTGCTTCCAGCCCCCTGCCCGTGTGAGGCTCCCGTGGATGGACAATAGGCCGTTCATCATGTAGGCTGAAATACCCCGTTTTTCCCAGGTACATTTAACCTAAATCTTCTCTCAGAAGACAGATTATCTCCTAGCAGAACTCTGGCACCACAGTCTCTTTTCAATAGCCATGTCAACCACTGCCACAAAGGCTGTACATGAAGGGATCAATGATCGTTTTATCTGAAATTGCACTCAGTGTGTGTTTCTTCCAACTGACATTCATTTAAATGCTTACTCTAAGACATCTTTTCTCCCTGTAATAGAAAAARGATCAGACATCCTAAGCATTGTTTCCTGGGGAACAAAAATTAAAAATATGCACTTGGCTAAGCATGAAATATTTCTGATGTTTATGTTTAATCAACAGTGAAAGCAAGTAGAGTTGTGCTTGTATTTCATAAATTAAAATACTAAAATTATCAAATAAGAAGCAACATACCTTCTTTCATTGTAGCGTACTAATAAGACCATTTGAAAGAAAAAAATCTCTTTATAATTATGAATACTTTGCTCCAAAGAAGCATTCAGCTCTAATAGGCAATTCAATAGCTCTGCAGCCCGCCTGCGTGCTATGTCCCTAAGGAAGGTAACTGTTAAATGTCACACACTTAGCCTGCCATATGCACTGCCTCTGCAGTCCATTCATGTTCCACGTTTCCATCTGGTGAACAGAAGAGCAGAGGGCACGTTGACAGCAACGTGTTGAGGGATAGCTGCGATATCATTTGTCTGGTGCAGATCTTCTGCTGGTGTCACGGGGGCTTTGTGAGTCTGTAAATAATTTAAAATGAAAAGGTTAGCGCACGAGCACGCTCCCCGTACGCACAAAGGCTCCCCTTTTCCCTGCCGGCTGCAAGGCGCGGGTGCAGTTTCTCGGTTTCTGGCTGTGTAGTGCTGTTACGCTGGTTCCTGGACCTGGCAGTTCTTGTTTTAATGAAGCAACCTTCTTGGACCTGGGTGTTGCGGTAAATGTTGTAAGTCTTCGATTTCTAAGCAAAGACTCTGTTGAAGTAGGGGGGTCAAAACTGACCAACAGATCATAAGTGTGTTTGGGTAGATACAAGTGGTGCAGTTGGATACCCAAAGGTCAGATTTCCTTGGAGCTGTGCTGGAGGTTACGGCTGATACTCAAGTTTATGATGTGCTCTGGGAGTTTTGCAGTTTTCAGTTACCACGTGTGTTCCAAATAATGGCTTGATCTTGTTTGCACTGCATCAAGAGTAAAACTCATACTGATCTCAGTGGGATTTATTCTATCTCTACATACATATGTT
Source organism: Rhea americana (assembly GCF_003343005.1). Lineage (NCBI taxonomy): Eukaryota > Metazoa > Chordata > Aves > Rheiformes > Rheidae > Rhea > Rhea americana. Next base: position 1,829,968 of record NW_028185705.1, on the reverse strand, counting down.
ACTCACTGGAAAACATTTTTCTGCCCCCGGGAAGCCCACTTAGCAATATGAAGTGCTACGGTGAGCCATGTGAATTGGAAGTGTCGAGCTTGATTCGGAGCTGGAAGCAACGGAGCCTACGAATGGGCCAGGTATTAAGATATGAAAAGTATGGGATAGTAAATCACAGCAAAAGGATTAAGCAGTGATATTTTTCTTAATATTGCTGCTCAACGTGGTACCAGCATGGGCCTGTTATAACTAGCTTGAGTGTCTTTGGATAATGCCACTCTATACAAGTGTAACACGCACTTAGGTATTTTTCTTCCATAAAGATGTCTTGGTGCATCTTTCTCCATCCTGTATTTTTCAAGATTCACACCAACCAACCAAACAAATGCCTGAAGAGACTCATGTTCCTGCAAAGCCAGGAAAGGGCACTCACAACCATTGGTTATATAGCACCAACGAGAAGCTGTCATGAAAACTGTGTACATAACAATTTTGAAAAAGACTTCTTTAGGGTATCTAACATGAAGTGCATAAAGTGTTCAGCTTGCAACTTTTTTCATGTGCTGCTGCAGCAGCAAAAAGTGGCCAGGGAAGGCTAGGGAGGAATGTTTTCAGCATTTTTAAAGGTCCTTTGTCCCCAGAAGATTTTTGATCAAAAAATGACAAGGTTAGCTCTTACTTGGGTAGAACCCAAAGCTTTCTTTTAAGAAACAAGCAATCCTTTTATCTGCTAATTTCAGATATGTTTCTACTCTCTGTGGATATGAAGTCTGCCACTGACAACCAAAACCAACCAATTCTTTCTTACAAATTTCTTTCTTACAAATGTATTTTTAAAACAGATGACCTTTCTTTATATAAGGATGCTAAAATATCTTACATCATCTTTATTTTCCAGATTGGTACTTCTATTTTCTTTGATTATTCCGTTACACTAGCAATAACCAAATGCCAGCTTACCAGCACATCAGTTGCACTAGACTGTGCAGGAGCAGAATTGCATTTTTAGTTCTTCTCATCAGTGTTGTGATTAGTGGTGCCAGGGAATGCAGCATATCCAGTATCAAGTTAATAGCTTGTTCTGAGCTTKTAGTGGTTTAAAGGGATGTGTATTCAACAACTGACATGTTATTCTCAAGCAATACGTACATTTATGGGAAATGTGGTTTTACTTTTATGTCTTCCTAGGCATCTTATTAGAAAATATTTTGGGAATATACTTCAAAAGAAGAAGAAAGTGTTTCTTTTAATTTGAACTTCGTATCTTTAAAGAACTTTTTCAACCGAACTACTTAAAGTGGTTGATCAAGGGATGTTTGCTTTCAACCCAATTAGCAGTTTGAGATCCTTCAATGGGCTAAAATGAGCCTTTCCTCTTGTTTAATGCAGATATGTCTACAAAGAAAATTTGTGAAGTAGCAAAATCAGTGAAAGTCATTCCTACTTTCTCAACTAACTGTAACAAATTTCAAAGTGTTAAAATAATTACTCATTACCTTCTAGCACATTGAATTCAAATTAAAGGACAAAACATTCGGTGTAGAAAAGCATCTTCAGCAGAAAGAGCCACGTAACCATAAGGCTCCTAATCAATGAGTCAGAGTAGGATTTTAATGGTCTGATTTATTTTAAAAAATTCAGTTAACTTCCCAATTATTTGTCAATTTTAATGCTGGTCTCTTACAGGAATGTGCAGAGAATTACTTACKTAGGTGCTAGCTTAAAATGAAAGATTCTTGGAGAAGTTCCAGGGAGTGGGTTGAGGGACCTTTGTGCACATCCCTCTTGAACTCTTTGCTGTGTGTTATCAGAGGTAAAAGATACCAATGTGCTCAAATTTTAAAGCCAGCCACACGTAACTTTCAGTTTAGAAATGGTAGAAAATAAAGACAGCACTAACTCCATAAGATGTGCCCAAAGTGGATCGTGGATTTACTGAATTCATCCGAAGAATGTCCCTGGAGCAAGCCATTCCACATTTACCACAAGCTAGTTCTACAYTGGAAATGAAGTCGACTTAGAAGGAAACCAATAGCACTGGAAAGACAGAGACACAAAAGCCATTAACATTTGAAATGAAAGATGGTTTGATCAGAGACATAATTAAAACGCATCGTCCATGTGAAGGATCATGCAATAAATAATTTTCGACCATATAGAAACATACAGAAATAAAATCTCAGCTGAACTGAAATTTATTTTGTATTAAGATTATTTTGTACTAAGATGCAGTAGAACTTACTTAATACTTTAAATCCATAGATATCATAGTCTTTCCCATATTAAAAGTTAAGAAAAAGATAGTAAAAAGAAGACAAATGGCTCCCTGAAGATAGCAGAAGGGCAGTGACGTTGAAGATAAGACATTGAATCAAGGTCTTCTGACACGGCTCTGTTGCTTGTCCACTGGCTAAGTCTATCTTGGGTATATGGACCACTTCTATATTACAGGTAAAAGAGTTTCAAAAGACTCATCTTTGAATGTCATGCCTTTCCCAAACATAAGCAAGGATCATATATATTTATATATATATACATATATAKAGAGAATTTCTCTATGTAGATACAATAACGATAAGAAAATAAACATAAGGCTATTTTTGGTTGTTGTTGTTTAAGAAAAATGTGATCTTAGAAAAGCTTTCCTTGGTCCATTTCTTTAGACTTCTTAAACTAAAAATAAATTCATCAGGCCATCATTTTTCCTGGGCTTCTTGGGATGGCAAAATGCTCAAGGAGTGTGTGCGCTGCCTGGCGTTGAGTGTAGGGCTGGGGCTGGGGGTCCTTCCTGAGCTGGAGCATATTGCTGAGCTTGTTTCTGTCGTTTATATTGATTTGAATTTTAATGTGCCAAGGGCACCTTCAGCTTTCAGAAAGGTGCTGTTGTTTCCAAAGAACTGGAATTAATAACAACAATAAGTGAATCCTTGGAAATTCCTGATGCTGCCACTGTCCAGGCTTCTGCGCATGAGAGGCCAGTAGGGCAAGTCCTGTTTACCAGTATCTATTTAATGTAATACAGACATAGATTTGTGCCAGCACAGTGGTGAAACCAAGAGACAAGTAGCAACGTACTGCTCTCTTCCAATTATTGAGCTGGAGCAACTGCTACAGAAGCAAATACATGGCGCTGGACTTCTGCAAAAAATAAATTACAATAGTGAATGTTACTGACTGCAACAATTTGGAGACCTATAAGCCAGTTGCGAAACTTCTATTAATACCGCTACTACTGACGTGTGAAATATGACCTCTGTCCCTGTTCTGTCCTTGCCGGCCTGCCTGTCATTGCATCGCTACAGATCAGGGAAAGGCTAGCCAGAGGGGAGATGTGATGGCTCCTGTCAGAGCATCTTGGACCATCTTCCTTCTCCTCGCATGGTGCTGTCACTGGAAAGAGACTCAAACTCTTTGTCATTTCTTAGAGTAGCATCAGCCTATGCTGTAACTTGCATGCAAGTATTTTTTGCTAAATTTCTTTCATCCTGATTACTCAATCAACTTGCACAGAGCTTGATTGGTGTTAAGAATGCAGGAAGACTTCTTCATTTTCTTTCAAATGAGTCAAATTGGATATAATTGAGCAGGAGAAGGCAGGAATTAATACAAGATTTTCAATGCAGGTCTGAAATTAGCTGAAGGGCAGACAGCAGATTGTGCTACAAGACAGGATACTAAGCAGACAACCAAATGCTCTGCTAAAAGAGATGATGCTRGGCTGGAGTTTCTATAGAATATTTTGGGGTGACTTCAAAGATAGCTGATTACACAATACCTTGACATAGAGTGGTTAAAAGCTACTAGTGTGATGAGAGCAGACAGGACAGAAAAGGAAGTTTTAATGCCATGTTACAAAGCACCATTGATACCTCATCTACTATCCTATTCGCTCACTGCTGTCCGTGTTGAAGGAAAAGGAAATTAAAGCAGCAGAGATGCACACAAGGCTAAAGGATGGACAAGGAAACTGAGAAGCTACTATATAAGGATAGACTAAGGGAGCAAGAGATAGTTGGTGAGCAAAACAAGGTCTAGAGGGGGATGTTTCTTTCTGGTTGAARGTTAGAAGACTGCAAAGAACAGGATTARAGAGGTTCTGGAACAACCCCAGGAACATTTAAAAATAAGTTTTAAAGTAGAGCTCAGTAGACAACCTGATGGGGATTGTATGTTGTGGTTGCATTCAACAAGAGGGAGCAAACTCGGAGATCTCTTAGTCCTGTGCTTATGTTGCCATTAAAAGGTCAAATCTGAAATTATTTCAGTGAGAGGGAGMAATGGAAGCTGTGCAGGAGCTGTGGGGTGGTACCCGAACTGACTGTCACTGGCATGGTGCAAGTTTGCTTTTACCGGACTTGGTGTGGTGGAAGTCTTTCTTTGGTATCTTCGCATGTTAGTAGCCACTTCRTTGATCTCAACGGTAAGAAATCCGTGAGAACAGAGAGAACAGCATTTCCTGTTTTCACCCTCTTCGGTACATTTGCTGTGGTACAGGCATAGCCCATAAATGCTGCTGGACCTTGGCTAATTCCTCCTCTCTGGTTGTCACCGGTGTGGCATGGTAGTCACCAAGTGTGTCTCTTCCTGCAGGGCCGAGCTGGGGAGCGCTGCAATGAGCTGGCTCTCAAAAGCCGCCCCATCCATCAGCGCTTAGGTGCGTTTGGACTATGCCAGGAAAGCGGAGCAAGGCCCGTGTGTATGGCAGTAGTTAGTCAACACTGTGTCCAGTGCCCCTTGTAGCTGTTTCTTACACTGCTTATGGGAATTKTCTTCTAACAGGTTATTAGAGAAGAGGTAGGATTCAGCTGGTTTGGTATTAGCTGCAGAACACCTCTCTGTTCACAAAAAGCTACTGGAAAGATAATATTTTGCAAACTTAAAATCATGGTTGTTTAACAGTGTAATAACCAGCTGTAATGACCATGTTGACTGGGTGCCGCTTGTGATTCTGGGATTTCCTTGAGAATATATGAGGTATTGCAATGAATAATAACTAAAATTTTTGCTGCGACTCAAGCTCTTTTTTGCTCCTACMTATCTTCTGCCTTCTTTCCAGAGTATAGTACCCAGTTGTGAGCAGCTCTGCAAATAATTACTTTTGCACTGAACCAAAAATGTCAGGGGGAAGGGAAAAGAATCCCTTCAGTCCCCCAAAAAATTATCACAATTTTTCTTGCCAAAAAATAGAGGTAAGAGAAGAAAATAATTTAAACAAAATGTTTTGTTCACATGGAACAAAATCCTSTTGTTTCTGTTGCGGTCATTTTTATCCATGACAAAGTAATGTAAAAGAAGGACTTGGTGTGGGACAATATTTGCAACAGAACACCAGGAAAATATGGCTGCGTTTGAACAAGGCCAGAGGCGRTGCACATGGACAGGGCAGGATCCTCCTGCACTGAATCCCTGCCACGTGCCAGGTGACCTCCTTGGAGGGCTCCAGGAGAGCGAAACTCCCAGGGAGCCTCAGACGTGGCTTTTGCTCTGTCTTGGGGGAATCATGATACCCAAAGAAACTAGTTGTCGCTCATGGCTCTCAGCACTGTGTCTCTGTAGTAMATTGCAGGGGGGTTACCTGCGCCAAACGGACAGTGAGGAGTGTGGGAGGACTTGCAAAGAAGAGAAGATTGCAAACTTCCACAAAGCAAATCATTTGATGAGAATGTGAACAAGTTATACAAATGCGAAGTGACAGTAGCTGCTTGGCATCTGAGGAGACATTGGATCCAGCAGAGCTGTCACGCCATATGTTRTTCTGAATCAGACATAAACTGGGTAATGAGTGTACCCAATCCTTTCTCTCCTCCAGTGCAAGGAACTCGCATTTTGGTGCTTCTAGTCAAATACTTGGCCTACAATTGAAGGGTTTTACTCACCGAGATCAGAACTTCTAGTTTTCCTTCACGTAGAGCAGAGAGAAAGAAAATGCAGTAGAAGACAAAGGTAACTCTGAGGACCAAGAAACCCTTAAATACAGGCCTTATGCAATGCTAAAGTAAGGGGCRCGAGAGAAGGGGCTAATGTGGAGTCCTCCCCTGCCTCCCTCTGCCCTGCGGAGGCGGGACGCTGCGGATCGCAGTTCTCCCTGCCGGGGARCGTGCCGAGGGCACGGAAATGCCATCGGGTTTCTTTAACTTGCAAGGGCAGTTGCRGATAAGTGCCCTGGGGTGAGTTACACTGCACGCGGAGAGGTGCAGAGCAAGGAGGGAGAGCTTGGCACTGTGGTGCCCTTGCTGAGAAGCAATCAGCCGTCTTGAAAAAAGCAGCGGCGAAACACCTGCTTCATTGCACCTGCTCCGCAGCAGCTTCTACATTGTTAAGCAGCRAGTATCTAGATTTTTAGACATAGCCTGTGTGCCCCGTGTTGCAAGGGTTGTCATGGTGAGCTCTGAATAGCAAAGTACAGATTCACATAAAACCTRCACAAGCTGCTAGCGTGTAAATTAAAGTTGCCCTCAAGTAAAGACACAGACAACTCATGTAAATGATGCATTCGCTATTTATGAATTACGTCCAAAGAGATTTCTGTCAGCTAAACTTCCTCTTAACTAGCAACGGACTGTCTCTTGTTCAAACTGTAAATAATTAATGCAGACTCAAAAGAATTTTATGGTAACTTAAAAAATATATAACTTCTGTGCCTGACTGTCTTCCTAGGATCACTGTGYTGGATGATGGAAGCCTCCGAATTGTCAATGTGACTAAATCAGACGCTGGAAGTTACACCTGTATAGCAACAAACCACTTTGGGACAGCCAGCAGCACTGGCAGTTTGCTTGTGAAAGGTAATTACAATTTTTATTACATGTGACTGATACTCCATCTTAATTTCTAAGTGAGTCAGCAGAAGCCACACACGTGCCACTGCTTTTTCCTTTGATCCTGATGCGACTGAGCCCCATGGGAATTCAAGTGTCTTTTGCAGTCAGTCTCTCTGGTATATCATGAATTTGCTGAGCTTTATGAGTTAAAGATAACATCATAGAATCACAGAATCAGTAAGGTTGGAAGGAACCTCTGGAGATCATCTAGTCCAACCCTCCTGCTCAGCAGGGTCACCCAGAGCATGTTAGACAGGGTTGCACCCAGGCAGGCCTTGAGTATCTCCAGAGAAGGAGACTCCACAACCTTTCTGGGCAACCTGTGCCAGTGCTCCGTCACTCTCGCAGGACAGAAATTCCCCCTCACWTTCAGGCAGAACTTCCTGTGCTTCAATTTCTGCCCATTGCCTCTTGTCCTGTCACACGGGACAACTGAAAAGAGTTTGTCCCATCCGCTTGACACTCTCCCTTCACATACTTATACACATTGATAAGATCCCCCCTCAGTCTTCTCTTCCCCAGGCTGAAGAAGCCCAGCTCTCGCAGCCGTTCCTCGTAGGGCAGATGCTCCAGCCCTCTGATCATCTTTGTAGCCCTGTCCTGCACTCTCTGCAGTAGCTCCATGTCTCTCTTGGACTGGGGAGCCCAAAACTGGACACAGTACTCGAGATGAGGCCTCAGCAGGGCTGAGGAGAGGGGCAGGATCACCTCCCTCGACCTKCTGGCAACACTCTTCCCAATGCACCCCAGGAGACCATTGGCTTTCTTGGCCACAAGGGCACATTGCTGGCTCATGGTCAGTTTGTCATCCACCAGCACTTCTAGGTCCTTCTCTGCAGAGCTGCTCTCCAGCAGGTCAGCCCCCACCTTGTACTGGTGCATGGAGTTATTCTTCCCTAGGTGCAGGACTCTGCACTTGCCCTTGTGGAACCTCAGGAGGTTCCTCTCCGCCCAACTCTCCAGCCTGTCCAGGTCTCTGGATGGCAGCACAGCCCTCTGGTGTGTCAGCCACTCCTGCCAGCTTGGTATCATCAGCAAACTTGCTGAGGAGGCACTCTGCCCCCTCATCCAGGTTGTYGATGAAGCAGTTGAACAGGATGGGACCCGGTACTGAGCCCTGGGGGATGCCACTAGCCACAGGCCTCCAACTGGACTCCACACCACTGATGATGACCCTCTGAGCTCTGCCTTTCCRCCACTTCTCAATCCACCTCACTGTCCACTCATCTAACCCATGCTTCCTGAGCTTATGTAGGAGGATGTTATGGGAGACAGTGTCAAAGGCCTTGCTGAAGTCAAGGTACACAATGTCCACTGCTCTCCCCTCATCCACCCAGCCAGTCAGTCCATCATAGAAGGCTCTCAGATTGGTTAAGCAGGATTTCCCCTTGGTAAATCCATGCTGGCTACTCCCGATCACCTTCTTTTCCTCCATATATCTGGAGATGACATCCAGAATGAGCTGTTCCATCACCTTTCCAGGGGTGGAGGTGAGGCTGACCAGCCTATAGTTGCCTGGGTCCTCCTTSTTGCCCTTCTTGAAGACTGGAGTGACACTGGCTTTCTTCAGCCCTCAGGCACCTCTCCAGTTCTCCAGGACCTTTCAAAGATGATGGAGAGTGGCCTGGCAACAACATCCGCCAGCTCCGTCAGTACCCATGGGTGCATCCCATCTGGGCCCATGGATTTGTGGATGTCTAGCCTGCCCAGAAGGTCTCTAATCCTATCCTCCTCAACCAACCAAAGGGAAGTCTTCCCTTCTCCAGACTTTCTCCCTTGTGTCCAGGCTACAGGATTCCTGGGGGCTGCCCTTAGCAGTGAAGACTGAAGCAAAGAAGGCATTCAGTAATTCTGCCTTCTCTGTATCCSTTGTCGCCAGGGCCCCCRCCCCATGCAGGGGCCCACATTTTCCCTAGTCCTCCTCTTGCTGCTGATGTATCTGAAGAAKCCCWTCYTATTGTCCTTGACATCCCTTGCCAGACTCAATTCCAGCTGGGCCTTAGCCTTCCTCGTCACATCTCTACATACTCTGACTGCATTCCTATAATTCTCCCAAGTAGCCTGTCCCCTCTTCCACATTCTGTGTATTTTCTTCTTCTGCCTGAATTTGGCCAAGAGCTCCTTGCTCACCCATGCAGGTCTCCTGCCCCTTTTGCTGCACTTCTTACTCAGAGGGATGCACYRCTCTTGAGCTTGGAGGAAGTGATACTTGAATACTAGCCAGCTCTCCTGGACCCCCTTCCTTCTAGGRCCTTAACCCATGAGACTCTACCAATTAGGTCTCTGRAGAGCCCAAAGTCCACTCTCCTGAAGTCCAGGGTTGCAATCCTGCTTGTTGCCTTACTTCTTTCCTGCAAGGTCCTGAACTCCACCATCTCATGGTCACTGCAGCCAAGGCTGTCCCCAACCTTCACATCTCTAACCAGTCCCTCTCTGTTGGTAAGGACAAGATCCAGCAGGACACCCTTCCACGTAGGCTCCTCCGCCATTTGTGACAGGAAGTTATCATCAGTGCAGGAGCCTCCTGGACTGCTTGTGCCTTGCTGTGCAGTCCTTCCAGCAGATGTCRGGGTGGTTGAAGTCCCCCATGAGAACCAGGGCCTGTGATCTTGAGGCTACTTCCAGCTGTCTATAAAATGCCTTATCGACTTTCTCTTCCTGGTCAGGTGGCCTGTAGTAGACACGCACAACAGTGTCTCCCATGCTAGCCTGACCTTTGATCTTTACCCATAAGCTCTCAACTGCCTCCTCCTCCTCCCCGCCTAGGCAGAGCTCAGTGCATTCCAGTTGCTCTCTCACAYAAAGAGYRRCTCCACCACCTCGCCTTCCTGGCCTGTCTCTCCTAAAAAGCACGTAGCCATCCATGACAGCATTCCAGTCATGTGAGCTATCCCACCATGTCTCCATGACTGCAATGAGATCATGGCCCTGCGATCGCACACAGATCTCCAGCTCCTCCTGTTTGGTCCCCATGCTGCGTGCATTGGTGTACAGGCATTTCAAAGAGGTGGTCATGCCTGCAGGTTTCCCAGGAAGGGTGTACGGGGGTCCCCCCATAGCCGTGTCCCAAATGCACATCCCCAGCAGCATGCACCCGTTGGAGGCCCCCCAACCCAACTTGTGTTTTAGTGTCTACCCTGTATGTATGACACTCCCCCTCCCCCCTCCTACCTAGTTTAAAGCCCTCTTTACTAGGCTGGCCAACCTGTTTGCAAAGGCAAATGTGCCCCRCTTGGTGAGGTGAATCYCATSTCTCSCCACCAGWTGTTGATCTTCAARCCATGTTCCAYRGTCATAGAATCCAAAACCTTGTTGCCAACACCAGCGGCRTAGCCAGTTGTTGATTTGGAAAATCTTCCTACTCCTCTTCCCAGGCCTCCCCCTCATCAGCAGGACCGATGAGAAGACCACCTGGGTTCCCAGACCCTTGACCACCATGCCCAAGGCCTTGAAGTCTTCTTTGATTGTCTCTAGTTTGTTCTCTGTATTGTTAGCACCCACATGAAAGAGCAACAGAGGGTAGTGTCTGATGAGCGGACAAGCCTTGGTAGCCTTTCAGACACATCTCATATCCTAGCCTCCAGCAGGCAGCAAACTTCTCTAGAGGAGGGGTCAGGTCGGCAGATAGGYGCCTCTGTCCCCCTCAGCGTGGAATCACCCCCTACAACCACTCGTCACCTCTTCCAAGTGGTCATGCAAGGCACAGGGTCAGACAGCCCARTTGYTTCCCTGCGCAGCTGTGCTCCTGGTCACACTAAGTAATGCTGCCTGCAGCAAGTTAATGCATGTGTTTTCACATGGAAGTAAAATTATAGTGAATATAATATGGGAATTGTAATACCAAGTCAAGTCCCTGGTCCATATCACTGACAAATTTCTTTCTAGCGGTAGCCAATACTAATGCTTGGGAAATGCTTGCCACTGCAGTAGCCATGGGTGGACTCAGACTGCAGTTCTGCGRAGGACATGCTTAAACCCATGGTCTATCTGTGGAGAAATATGTTGAGATTAGTTGGTATCCTTTATAAATATTTATCTTAAATAATTCAATTTCATTTATCCTTGTTATTCTTAAATTTCAATAATCCTTTTAAAAATCGTACTAAACTCTTTAATATGCTTCATCTTGTTACAAAACAGTACGAGAGTTTCACCTTTGCAATGCAATATCATACTTTTCTAAAATATACACAAAATCTGATTTAATTTTGTTAATTCTCATCCAGAGTTGAGTTTCTGCATTGCAGGAGTTTCAAGGGCATATTTGTGTATATTCAGAACTCCTCTGTTAACATTTTTTTCAAAAGTAAAAGCTATCATGTTTGACAAAGACATTTGAAGTAATAATCTGTTAAACACACTGAGTGACACTGACAAATGCTTTAAATTAATTTTTGCCCTGCATATGAGTAGTCCTTTGTCTGATGAATTATTATAGTCAGTGAGTATATAGATTATTACACTTACAACCATTCTCCATCGCCTCCTTATTTGGGGAAAAACCTATATTGGATAACAAATCAGGAAAGATTGATTACAAAGCAATAAATCAATCACAAAGCTCTAATGCTGTCAGTTTTAATTCCCCCATATATTGTCATTGATGGATAGTATTTGGTTAGAGGCTCTCCCTGTCAATTATTTCTATGGTATATAGGGAATACTTTAAAATGTTTCAATAGAAGTTTAAATCTGTGGGTTTTATAGTCAAAGCACATCTCAGCAAGTAATGCCAGAATCGAACAGCTGCTGATAAGGCTGGTGAGCGCCTTATTATTTTTATAAAATACAGATGATAGTGGTTCAATAGYAGTTTTTTCTCAGAGCAAAATTTATTTTAATATTTGGGATATGCATATGCAGGACTGTGCCTCAAGGCAATAAGAATAGACCAATCATATTGTTACAGCTATGTTGCTTTTTCCCCAGCTTGTATCAAGTATGTGCAGTAAGGGTGAGAGCAAGGCTCGTGAAACAGGAGCGTAAGGAAACACCTTGCCTAGCGTTAAAGGTGGCAATCAGCTGCTGCCTGCCCTGGAGGTGGGTGGAGGGGAAAATGGTAAATTCAGCCCATGCTGCCCTCATCTCCTGGCGAGGGCGGTGGGATTCGATTCTATGACAGAGCACTGGACCGGGTYGCCCAGAGAGGTTGTGGAGTCTCCTTCTCTGGAGATMYTCAAGGCCYGCCTGGGTGCAACCCTGTCTAACATGCTGTAGGTGACCCTGCTGAGCAGGGAGGTTGGACTAGATGRTCTCCRGAGGTTCCTTCCAACCTTACTGATTCTGTGATTCTGTGATTTGGGGAGGGCAGAAGCTGCCCGCGAGCGGGGCGGTCCCGGCTTGCAACCGCTTGGTTGGGCACAAGGAGGCCGCCGTGTTTTTCGGAGCGCCGCAGGGCGCAGGCCGCTGGGTTCAGGTCTGCAGCACCTCCGCAGTGCAGGGACTGCGTGCACCCCCATAAAAAAGCCAGTCACCAAAAACACATTTTGTTTCCTTATTTCATTTCTGTTATTGAAGAGTCATGCTTTTGTAATTCACAGCTTATTCTTTCTTATTATTAGTACCCTAGGGATAGCCACTAACTTAGAATATAATAGTTAGTAGCTATTGTACCTGCTTTTTGCGATCACCTGGGTTACAAATCATGCTTCTTTGCGGTAAGGTTATAGAGGATTAGCAAGTACTTTTTTCTCCCTCAGTGCTCAGTTTTAACTCGATTCGATTAGCATTAATGGGAGTGACACATGTGCATGAAGCAGAGAATAAACTCTTAAGCCCAAGATGTGGATATTAACAGCAAACTGAGAAATGCAATTTCAAAGTCTATCCCATAAAAAGTATAAAAGAGCAGAAACTATTCTGAACTCCAAATGAACTGTGTAAGATACTGTATTTTACACTGAAATGCTTGAGTCTCTCTGCCCTAAGTAAAACACAGAAGACTTTTGATGGAAATATGACTGAACACCTTATTTTAACTCAACTTTGTGATGTACAAAAAGACAAATTTATCAGCTGATGAGTCTTCTGACTTTAAGGTATGCTTACATTCTTTTTTATCTCATATGTCATTGAGTAAAAAACTGAAGGTCAGAAGATATTTTTCCTAACCTTTCTGTGTTCTTCCATTAACATTGCAGGCTCTCTCTCTCTCTTTTCTTTTTTTTAAATATTTTTTCTCTCTCTTGGGGAGAGATGCCGACCGCGTAGGCAATGGGGGGAGGAGGAGAGGAGGAGGAGAATAGCTGTTATGCCAGAACCAGGGAGCTTAAAATAAATCTCTGGCAAACAACCAGAGAGGGATGAATAAATATTCATATTATGCATGAGTAGACAGCTTAAAAATATGAAATTTTGATGGGTGCCCATAGGGCTGTTTATTAACATGCTGTTGTCAGAAATGTTGAACCTCAGTGGTTTTCCAAACCAGTAAGATTATGTTCGGAGTTTGTTCTGTTGGTTAGTTCTAAATGAGAACTTTTCTGGCCTTTGAGACCTAAAATCTTGCAAACTTGCGTGTACAGTTTGACCTTTAAATTAAAAAGCAGGATTGAATTTATTAGGATAGTGAAGAATTCAGCAGGCAGATCTCAGAGCGAGGAGGACATGGCATGTGTTTGCATGAAGTATAAAAATATGAATTTTCCATCTTTTTATTTCCCTTTTCACTGTACTTGCGGCTAAATGTTCCGATTCTCCCAACACATAGAAGTCTGTAGTCTTTCTTAGCACCAGAGGTTTTACATGACAAATAGTGCAAACAGGCCTGTGCTGTACAAGGTGAGTTCATTTGTATTTCATGCAGTCGTACCAAATGGCTAACGTAGCCGCGGCTCTGAAAAACAAAACCACAGGCGAGCCGCTGCGGTCAGATCTCCGGCTGTGGTAAGGGCAGGAGAGGACGGGGAGGCGAGCCAGGGTCGGGTCCAGTTTACCCGCAGAACTGTTTCAGTGCCAGTCACTTCAACGCCTAAGTGCCGAATGCAGTCTGTGATCGCCTGCAGACCCGGATGRTCCAGTCCTTCCCAGTCCTCTTCCCGCCGGCCAAAACAGCATCTCAGGGCTTGGTGGAGCCTGTGAAGTCCTGGTCTTGCAGTAGATTATAGCAGTTCTGGTAATGCTGTTGCAGCTCCGACAGGGGCAAGTCCTGGTGACATTATTTGCCTGTTTCGTTATGATGTACCTTTAACATTTTCATACTGCCATTAGCTTGTCTCGTATTTACTGTCATGCCACGGCTCAAAGCAGAAAAGCGAGAGATTTTTTATTACGTGTATTCAGACTAGCTGGTATCTGTATCATTTTAGCAGAAAAAGAATACAAAGATAATGTCAGAAGGTTATTTTTTTCCTCACACTTCAGTAGACTGATAGTCTTGATTATGTCCAGCACACTGATCCAAATAATTTTTGATGAAATTGCATATTTTCCATTCCAGGCCTTATTCCTTTGTGTGAACATTGAATTGATGTGTTACATTTAAAATTGGAAAGATTGATTAAATACCGTAAACTTTGGTCCGTCATCAGATAACTTTTCAGAGACTTCWCGTGTTGCTACCGTCGAACCTGCAGTTTTTGCTCTGTTACTCCYGCAGTATTCCCGAATAGCTGGCCTTGTGGTTCAGGAGCGGCGTGGTACTAATCGGCATGGAGGCAGGCGTTGTGCTCCTGAAAACGGGGCGGTGGRATGCAGCAGTCTTCCTGGCATTTCTTGCCATCTGTGATTGTTTTGCTTTCAACATGATCAATATTTAACAAGTTCTTCAGAAAATGTATTGTGTTTGCTTGAAATCCATGGGGCTAGGGTGGATTTATACTGCTACGAGTTGTCTCAGGAGACAAGGAATAACTGTTCTTCATCTTCAGAGATTATGAGTGTTACGCTATCCTTACAGACTAGAAAAGAATTCAGTTCTTCAGCTCTGAAAGTACGCCACGGCAGAGAGCCATCGCCTTCCAGCGGCTGGCCATCTGCCCGTTACTGTGTCTTTCAGAAGTTTTGTTTTGAACGTGGTTGGTAATGCACAGTTCAGGGTTTCTTCAAGTTGTTTGTGGCTTAATTTCCTCATAATACAGCAGGCTGGGATGTGCTAATGAGCACACATGCAGTCAGACGGACGTGCTTATGCCTTCTTTTGCATTAGTGCCTATCGCSCTTTGGCCGGGCTGCGGCGACTCTGATGCATCGCTATCAGTCGGCCTCCCTGAAGCCAACCGGCAGCTGCTCCCCGCCACGCGTGCCCATGAGGTTGGCTCCTCRGCTGAGGCAGGGACAACGAGGGCTGTGCTGGAAAGTCCAGCCCTTAAAAAGAGCCATGTCCTGTTCTTCCCTGTGAGTAATACTCACCACCTAGTTCTGCTGTTGTTTTGGCCGTGCGGTTTTGGCCAGGTGCGGCAGGGAACGGTGAGAAGTATTCGAAGGGGTTACCTTTGAAGCCTCAGCATAACCAACCGTAACTGCCTTACAAGACAAGTTAGTATAATGCATTCAGAGGTTGGTTGTCATCTTAAGGGTCCAGTCAGGCTTTTAAATTAATCCAATTTGCATGCTATAATAGACTGAGGAATATAACCTGGAAAATATAGAGATCAAACTCTTACAGAAAATCATGCAGTCTGAATGAGATCCTTGGTGGGTTTCCAAAAAATTGTTTTATTCTTTTGGAAATATTTACATGTTGCTACAATTCACATTTTTTCTTGGCCAGCCATAGATAAACTCCATTTGAATCTCAAGAGTGTTATCATCTGAATTTTAATACTGCAAGGTCCATACCTAAGCACAGCTCAGTGTTTGTTACAAAATCCCTTCCACCCCTAGGATGGCATAYGTACCTATTTATGTCTTGTTTTATGTTTAAAAAACATTCTTTCCTTTGTCACAGACAATGATTCAATGTAACAGGGTTAGTATTTGCTGACTCAGCTCTTTAGCRTGTGCTTTGGCTTCAATGTCGCTCTTAAATCTACCTGTTTGACCATGTGGACTATGGAGATCAGCAAATGCTGGGCTCACCTGTAACGGCTCCCGTCCCCGAACAGCACCACTGCTGACTTCATCAGTAAACAGAGTGGTCTTCAGTAACCCTCATTTGCTCTTGGTCAGAAATATGTGTAGCTTTTTTGAAATGTATCTACCTAACCGTGCGGAGGTTTTGGATTGATTAACAAAATACCTGTCCTTTTTAGGAAATGATCTGGCTGYACAACAACTATGTAGTGGTTTTACTTTACAGTTGTACCAAACGGTAATCTTTCTGCAGGGAGCTTGGCATGTGTATTTTCATGAGAGTCCGTTCTTTTTAAATCAGTGAACTTAAGTAGCTCTAGCACCATTAATTGTACCAGCTTTGTTTTCAGCTGTGACTTGACTACTTCCGAGTAGTCAAGATCAATATAGCCAGTCACTTCCGAGTAACTGGCTGTATCAGTTGCTGGGGGGGATATCAATTTTTCCCCCAGAGGAGGGCATTCCATTAGGATAGGGTTTTTTACATAAATCACAAGAAAAAATGCAGCAGGTACTTTACTGTGTCGACCCATTTAACCACCCTCTCTATAGCTCCTTGAATTTTCCCCTATTGAATATGTTCTGCTGCTTTGCTCAGAAGGAAAACTGCCCTGGTTCTCCATACCCTCTGCCCGTAGGTCGTGCATTTAGTGGTTAATCCTTTACAACCTGAATCACCTCTGTCACTCTTTCAAAGGTCTGTCTTGATCCAACAGTGCTTAAAGTCATGCAAGTTCTTTATTTTGCTTTCCTCATTGTTAGTTCAACTCAGTGTAATTTAAATTTATGTTTGTTGTGCCTCGGACATTAAGGAAGGAACTGGTTAAAGTGACACTTAATGTTGAAAGCAAAAAATATAAGTTAAGAAGAGAGGTAGAGTTTAAAGTAATAATCCCTGAGCAGCAGTTTAGGGCTGTCTGTATTTTTTGGGCTTTTTATAATTATGCTTGATAGCATACTTGATGTGTATTTGGCTGGTATCAGAGCCAACATTTTCTACAGTTTTCAAAGACTTAGGGCTCTGAAAAAGTCAAAAGAAGTTTTATTATTGTTAGAGGTTTTTATTTAAATAGTGGCTGGACACAATTTTTATATATAGTCAAGCTATGAATGTTCCTTATCAGACACACACTGTTTTAAAAATAATTTCAGAGCGAAAAAGTTCATTTTAGCATGCAAGCTGTTGTTCTTATATGTGAGCAAATCCTGAATCTCTAGATCAGGGTTTTATAAGAAAAAAGGATTATAGAGAGTGGTAGAAATAAGTAAGCAGTGATTTATTCTTGAGTTCTTGTTTTCTCATGTTTATGAAATGAAACTTATTTCTAACTTTGGAAATGCACCTTGACTTCTAACTCACAACCAGCAGCAAAGGCTAAATTTTAACAATTGACAATAAAAGCAATAATCTTTGGCTATAAAATTGCAAATGAATATTTTCAGCTCTAATTGGACTATTTCCAGTGAAACCAATTATTTCTAGGATACAATTAGGGATCTCTGGTTAAGTTTAAGTAAAATTATGGCCTAAAGCCCTGCATAAAAGACACAGTTGCAACTGAGAGGCCTGTGCATCCCACTCCTCATCCCCTTCCCTCCTCTGAACTATTTTAGCCCCGAAGCTGCCGGCTGCAGGTTGCTGGGTTTCCGTTACTGATCCTGGCTGGAAAACCCTCAACTAGAAAGTGGTGGTGATGCTGCTCTCCCAGTAGGGATTATCTTACCTCAGGGTCCTGGCAGCTTTTAAGTTCATATAGCACTTAACCAAGTGCTAATAAGAATTAACCAAGTATTTTAGTGTTTCAGGTGTCTTACCTGTTTATTTCCAGATGCAGCCAGAGCTGCCTTGCCCTACTCTTGGACACTGCCCTTTGCCGTGGGGCTTCTTAAATGCGACGGGTCCAACGGGACGGGCATGGTCCAGGACTGTACTTTAAAATGGACCGGGATCACCTCRCCGGGCGCTTCCCTTGGCGTTTTTAGGGGCTAGTTGTAGCCTTTTTGCAGTAAGGGATTTTACTTGGTTTTAACTCATGGCAGCTACTGAATGAACCGGCCGTGAGAACCGTCTGCTTCCTATTTGGGAGGGAAAAAAATTAGGTCAGCTTGTCGGGATAAAAGCAGAAAATAGCAAAGAAACGTGTAGGTGAAATAAACTAAAATAGCAGTAGGCTGCTCTTATGGCTAGTTGAATGAAGTAGGTTAGTTTTTTTCTTGTAAACACTTACTGATCATAACAAATAAAACTTGTAAACATAATACAACTGTTTAGCTTCATTAAATTTGCAGCAGACAATTAATTTTTTCAGGCAATTCAAATGGT
Source organism: Rhea americana (assembly GCF_003343005.1). Lineage (NCBI taxonomy): Eukaryota > Metazoa > Chordata > Aves > Rheiformes > Rheidae > Rhea > Rhea americana. The sequence continues at coordinate 1,811,821 of NW_028185705.1, read as the reverse complement.
CTTCTGTAGTACTGATTCAGTTTAATTGAACATATTACCACAAGCAGACAATAAGAAATATATTGAAGCTATCCATCTGGCTTGCATCGAAAACTTGTGCATTTCATTTTCTATGGCTGTCACAGGCCTTACTAATTGCCTCATTTCAGCTGCATTACAATCAGTGTGATTTAGCCATTAATGTGATAAAAGTCTTCCTGGTGAAGAGCTTGATATTAAAAAGCATAGATCTCTAACCTATCTCTCTTGCCAATTTTGGACTTAACACTAGCATTATTAGAGTTATATTTTTAAACGCAGAAATAGAAATATATTGACTCCCGTAGAACAGCTACTCCAGGTACAAATTCTGATTTAGAGAGAGGCAGTTGTTTGCTCTGGGAGATGGTAAGTGCAGAAGGGTCTTTTCCTGCCTCAGCACCTTCTCTTTTCTCCTCTGYGTCCCCCCAGCCTCTAGTGAATTCTCAGTCACATCAGTGGTCTAAAACAGATAATTACACAGATAAATAAGGAAGTTGAGACAAGAGCAAGTGGCTGATGTTTATAAATGTTTCTATTAGGAGTACAAACATGGAAAAAATGACTCTTTTAAAAAGAGTTCAGCTATTATGTCCATATTCCCTATAGAAAGGAAAATAAAGAAACTTCCCCATTTTTCTCTTTCTTAAACCCACAAGGTATTGCAGACCCTATATTATTTGTTTATATTGCAGACCTTACATTGTTACAACCCCTCCTGCCATAAAAAAATCTTAGAATAACTCCTCAAAAAGCTTGCAGCCTTCCTTTTAGGAATTTTCTTACCCTATCCCCAAAAAGCAAGAGGTTCAGTTCTCATTTAGTATTACCATCAGTAGACATTTGGGTTGTTTAGCTAATCAGTGAAGTTCAAATCCATATATCAGTTGAAAAAGGAGATGACCTATAGGTTAAATGCAGACTCTCAATGAGACAAAAGCAGGTTAATTAACACTTTTTCATCAGCTTGCTTCAATTTAGTTTAACATGATCCATTTCAGAAAGGTTAAAGTATTTTTTCAATTTTTGAATACAAATGAAAGTTCACCATATTTAAAATGAAACATAAATCAAGAGCTTCTGAAATATATTTTAATCAGGGTAAATATAATATGTTTGATTATGTTTGTGTGTTTATGTATGCGGTTGTATATAAAGCATTAGCATCAAGTTCTGTTGCCCAGTGATTAATTGTAACAAAAGAAGACTAGCCAGGGCTTGTTAACTGGAAATTACTGTCAGGCTGGGGACATTTACAAATCCRTAAGAAGAGGAATATGTTTGACTTATGTTTTCCACCCGTTTCCCTAGCTATTAGTTGCAGTGAATTAATTTAGACTTTGGAGAACAGTTACTAAGAGAACTAGGAACAGCTGAGATGCGTAGGATGAGTCAGAGTCAGACGAGTACAATCSAGTTAATGAGGCAGTAACCCCATGCAGAGCAAGCCCGAAAAGTGGTCGATAGATTAAGTCTGTTGGAGGTAGCTGAACTGATTGACCTTCCCCGTGTCAGCGGGCTCTGACGGTTAACAGTTTATGCTATTGGCTCAGCACATATATTGGCTACTTTAGAATAAATGAGCCCAATTGCAGTTGGATGTCAGGAGTCATATTCTCAGTTCCTGCAACTTTGTTTTTCTTAGTGGTGTTACCTGGAGTTTCTCACAGTGGATGAGCTGTCTCCTTGAGCTTTTTAAGGTTTTGCTGTTTTGGTTCTTAGAGAACTAAACACGACAGTCAAGCTGCTGTGGGGCATAAATCTCTTCCCTTCTTTGCACATGCAAGAAGGCATCTCATCATCAAGTCGAATAACATTATGAGTTTGACCTTCATCTTCATCCCAAAGGAGGAGAAGGTTTGTCCTTTTCCAGAGCAGGCAATAGGGTGACCTTCCACGTGTGAGCTTCACGGGAATGCCCCGAACCTCGGTAAAGGAAGGCCAGACTGGGTGAGAAGGCAGCGCCGCAGAGGAAGCTGCCATCAGTCCTGGCATGGAAGATGGGAGCAGGTCCCYCAGGAGCTGCATCTCCCCCTGCCTAAGTAATTCAGTTCAACTGTGCGCTTACGGAGAGGGGGAAAAATGATCTAAATATTACCCGCATTGAGAAAATGACTGCCMGTCTCCATTCCTGGGGAAAGATGAAGGGATCAGTGTGGGAGAAGAAAGGTAAATGTGGTAACGACTCTATTACCCTCAGAACTTTATCCTTGGAAATAGTGACTAAAACCAGATAGGCCTGAAGGCCGTGTTTTTAACATCAAAGACAGAGAGGGAAGTGTTTAGAGTACATTTTCGCTAGTAGGAGGAAAAAGTGTAAGAGCGTTGAAAGAAAGAATCTGGGACAGGGCTTGGGGAAGTATCAGTCCTTTTGTACATTTTCTCAGAAGCATTTTGGGGAGCAGCTTAGCAGARCCAACCTTTGGAGGCTTTGAATAGTTTGAGTTTTTCCCCCTGAGCCTGGCTGGGTTGGTGGGCAGGGGTCTAGGGCGCTGCCCCCTTCGTTTCAGAGGTGCCTTGTGGGGTRAGGACAGCCAGGCAGCGCACAGGTCACGCGAGGTGTGATGGTTTTAACTCAAGCATTGCTGAACGCTCAGGGAGGAGTGTTCGCAATATTAGCGGTACTGGGGACCTGATTTCCCCCTCTTGCGGTGCAACCTATGTGAGATTATGGGCAATCCCATCAAAATCCCTGTGAAGACTGAGAGTCTCTTGCCTTAACCCAAAATCCTGATGGCAGGGAGAATTTAATATCAGAGGCTCAGGAGAATAGGTTTAAGTACTCAGTCTGGATGTGTTTCTGTGTCACAGTGGTCAAGCCAGTTATTTGGGAATATGACAAAATCTTCATGACTCAAAAGCATTTTGCTTTTGAAATAAGAGAAAGKTTTTTGGAAACTGATTTCACTGTCACTGTATTTGAAGATTTTAACAATATCGTGAGGAACCAGTGATCAAAGCTGTAGGTTTTGTTACTAGGTTTTCTTCTAGCTTCACTGAGAATATACCTAAATCATAGTCTCTATTGGAGTTTACTTAGAAATTCAGCAGTATTTCACCAGTATGATTTCAATTTCTTTCCTGTCTTAGTATACCAAAAGAAATGTCTCTAATAATTCAAACCTGAACTCCATTAGTCCCAGTAACTAAGCTGTTTGATATATCATTACCAAAATGTCTTAGCAAAGTTATTTGTGGGTTAGTTGTTGTTTTTTTTTTCTTTGGCTTTTTTTGTTGATTCTGCTCTTACTGTCACTTGATCTTTTTGGACCTTTTCAGTCTTACTTGTGGTAGCACAGAAGTCTCAACAGGATTGCAAGTTAAAGTTTATGTTAAATAAGAATATATACTATGTAAAGTGGTGTAAGAGGACAAAGCACTTTATCATGAAAGTCTGTTAGCTGCACTTTATGGGCTAGGTAAATAAGACCGCAGAGACTTTGAATGACTTGCTCAAAGCCAGGCAGAAAGAAGAACTGAATTTTACTCATTTTTACTTTGCACTCCTGCTGCCCTTCACTCTGCAGAGTAGACTTGGGCTAGAATATCCTTTTTCCCCTCGATTGCTAATCTAATTCTCTTTCTGGTATAACTCTGTTAAGTTTAATTGTTCACATTTGGTTGTGATTCAAGCTTTAAAAATTCAAACGCCTATTTAATAGAATGGCTGTCATGCTGTGTGCGCCCCTAGCAGGAGGCATTTCCCAGCGCGCGGGTTGGGATGTGCTCCCTCTGTGAACAGGCACAAAAGGGAGCTGAAAGCTCCTCCTTCCYGGCTGGCCTTTCCCCATCGCCTGCCTCCCTTCCTGGAGCCCTCGCAGATTCCGGAGGATTGCGGCCGAGTTGGTGCAGGTCCTGTTGTGCTTTCGGAAGTTGGTTTACATTTGCAGGTACTCTCTGGCAATGTGTAATTTCCACAAGTTGGGCTGAAGAGGCTTAAACTTTTCTATTTCAGATAATTGAAGTGACTACCTAAATAAAATATTATGTTTTAAAGCATTGTTAAATAGCAGAAAATTTAGATTTTGACTGAAATAATTTTTCCGAATTGCTCAGTTTATTAAAAAGTTTTACTTTTTTTTTGAGGTTTACCTTCAGGCTGGCCAGATGTTTTTGATGCTGGAAAAAATTTTTTTAAAAAAAGTTATTTTCATAGTTGATAGCCCTACTGGCCTGTCAGCCAAGAGTAGCCACAAATTATGTCATGTCCAGTCCTGCCTCATGTATAAAATTTCTTAGTTATGTCTTGTTGTCCAGCTGTCCTTTACCGAGCCACTGGAGCAATGCCTGGGTTTCTTTTTAGTGTAGAGTGTAAAAAGCTTGGGAATTTTAGATTTTTCTTTTGTGCGGTAGACTGATTTCTCCATGGGAGCTATTTGCTAACACTTCTACTAATTATATTCTAATTATAAAATAGTAGGAGCAGATGCTGCTTTAGAGGAACACTTCGGTTGAAGGCATTTGTGGGATTGATAGGACAACCCAACCAGCAGATCAGCCCTTGCAATATCAGTGGGCTAGCGACACTCGGTGTCGAAAACAGAGGTGCTCATTTTTCCTAATGACAAAAAGCCGTGGGTTCCAGTGCAAAACTGTGCCGTTCATTGGGTTTTTCTATTGTCTTGTGTTCCAGCAGAGACTCAAACTGTTTAATAAACAAGTGTATTCGGTAATGACTGAAATTGGTGAATCAAAAACGCCCGTGTTCTGTTAAGAAATATTTCAAAAACAATTTTGAGACGTCTGCCAGGAGGTAGGGAGGAGAAGGGCCAGAAAGATATGGCATAAATTAGAAGAATGAAAGCAGTCTTGACTGCTTATTCGAGTTCAGCAGCAGAGACCCACAGAACTTGAGGATTAAGGCAGCTGTGGTTTAGTGGTAGGGCTAAGAAGTGGTAAAACTGCATAAGCTTGACTTGGGAATCCTCCCTGATGTGTGTTTTGTTTAAAAATGAATGCATATTCAGGAGTTCCCAGTGCTCTGCCTCCACAACTAAGACCCTCACTGTCAGGAAATCAGTGAAAATGATTTAGCAAGGACAAAACTTGTTCTTTTGTGGATGCAAGTTTTTTCCCCATCCAAGCAGGATAATCCGTCAGGAAACATTGACAGTATTGAGTTAGCTATAGGTATACTCAGTGTCTGTGTGGGAGTTTCAGTGTAGCTCTTAGTTTTGATAACCAACTTTTCATCTAAGATCAGGCTTTTGCAGAAGGCTCTCTGGTCACCACCAGTAAGACAGGGCCTTCGGGGGCAGACAGTGAAGCAGTCAGAAGTTTGCAAAATGTGCAAAGAATTGCCTGTTTTACATGTTTAAAAATTTTTTTTTAATTGTGGCCAGGTTCTTTAGCCTCCTAGCACTGAAAAGTAATCTTAGATCCAGTGTTCTTTTTATTCTCTAGCAAATTGAGATTCTCTAGGGAAAACAAAGCCAACTCTCCTCCTGCAAAACTGAAAGCAAAACTGAATGCAGTCGGCTTTAACTGTTGATCAAATGAAAGAAAAAGCAAGTGCTTCCCTTTGGCGGCTTGGCAGCCACGCGGTGCTCCTTCTCCCTGCGAATGTGACTCGCTCTGGTCCCCCCAGCTGCTTGGGAAGCTGAACGTGTCTTGTGCTGTTTGATAAATCACTGCATGCCAGGGCGTTTGCTTATCCGAGACATTCATGACGGCTACAAGACTTGAGATGAATGACATTAAGGATGGCTACGCTCTGGGTCTTTTGCTGGGAAGCTGGAAGCTCTAGCACGTGATTTTCATGGTATTATTCTGTGTGTTTCAGGTGGGGCATCAGCCCTTAATGACTCTTAATTTGGTATTCTTAATATTCTAATTCTTAATGCCTTGGCCTGATGAGGAGGGTGTAGAAAATAGACATACACAATTCTGATAAGAAAGATCTAAAAATGCATTCTATATCCTAAAAGTGCAGGCTGCCCCAGTCGCTTTATAATTTCGAGGTTTGAATGCCTGCATATCATACTATTGCTGCTCTGTTCCTGTTTGGACATTTAAACCAACATTCTCTTTATTTAAGGTCATTACTCTTCAAAATATATTTAAAAACACTGTAAGTCAACAGTCGCAGTGGGCTGACCTGTTCAGAGCGACGAAATGCCTCCGTCCGCTGTGCGAACGGGCTGCACGAGGTGCTGCACGGCATTGCATTTACACAGTTACCCGTGGCTTGGGTTACAAGGACAGCTGTGATTGATCCTTGAGTGACTTGTAATTTATCAAAGATTAGATATGATTTCTCCTGTATCTGATTAACCTTCTCTGTGAGATGGCCATCATTTTTGTAATGGCAGTAGATTATTCCATACTTGAAAAGATGGATACCAGCTAGTTTCAATCAATAGCCCACAAAAGGTGACACCTTGGATTCACCGGGCTATCTATAAAGCGTGTCACAAATGGTTCGGTCGTTTGACAAATACACCGATTTCATTTAAGGCACCTCTGAAGTGAAGTGTCTTTTATTTTAGTGTGAAATACAGCAAGATAGAGAAGATATGTTTGGGTTCTTTAGCGTAATCAGACACTATTGCACGTTGCTATAAAGAGCAATGAATTTCTGTGAGTGACAGATCTGATTGTCATTTCCATACCCCATTATATATGATTTTCTTTGTCACAATTGTATGGAGAGAGCTTGATTTGATAAGATTGCATTGCACTGGGTAAAATGGAGGTTAAAATGATGTATTGTGCCCTCTTGTTATTTAAGAAACACTCTTTGTACTGCCTGTGGAATGGATATATTTTCGTATGTTTTGTCTTTGAATTTGCTATAATGACACATCCCTCCCCAGTATCCTTCAATGCAATTCTATTCTTAATGTGTTTTCAGATTTAAATTAACCTTCATTTATTATTCAGCCACACAAGAATGCGTATTTCGGTATGCAGAGATGTTAGTTCCGGGGAGGCAGGCTCCTGTGTGAAGTTCAGACACTTCTCAGTCTGTGGGAAGCTCTTTTTCAATGTCCGTTTAAGAAATATGTTAATAACCTGTACCTGGGCTGCAGCTCGGTGCTGAATGAAGCTGAGAAGGAAACTGCCATTCTTGAAAGTGAGTCTTAGGCAGCCTGATGGACAAGCTGCTTAGGAGCGCAGTCACGAAGAACAGCATTTAAACTCTTCCTCCAGCAAAAGCCTTGGCCACATTGAAACGGGATAGATGCTTCCTAAGGGAGGGCAGCTCAGGAGATAACCTGAAGCACCTGTCTGAAAATAATAATTACGTATACCCCGTACCACTGTAGTTCTGATATGGCGAGATTTAAGCCAAATAAATTGCAAGATAAGGATCCTCTTTCAGGAAAGCAGTTTTAGCATGTCTTAAATGCCTGGCTAAACCAGATGTGCTGCTGAATCACAATCTCTGCTCTTCCAGGAAAGGTCGAATCTCTCCCCCCCCCCCCCCCCCCCATTCCTTAATCCCCGTTAAACACCTGGCCATATGTCACTGCTTCCATTGCCAAAAATCACTGCTGCGTGTGGTAAAGATAGAGCCCACTATCTGCATATATTTCTAAAATCACAGAAGTGACTTTAGTCCTAAGCGTGAATTCCCTTTTCTAAGCTGATACATGTCCCCTTCACTTTCGGTGAGATTACGTTGTCTTAGGCACAGTACCAGCGAAAGGACACTGGGTGCGGCAGCGTTTGCTTTTAAGAACTGTGCCTTCGAAATCAGTTACCCGTCTTGTGAGAGCATGTGTGTGATAGCTGATTATATGCAGGAAGAGTATATTGGCCTAGGAAGGAGCACGAGCCTGTTCCTGGAAGCTCAGGTGTGTGAATTGTCACGGCTCGTTTCTCTGATACGGTATCGCAGGGTGTATTTTACCATGGACTTTGCTTTGGCCTTTCCCCATTTCTTTTTCATATTAATTTTGGCCATGCCACATGAAGTGTTCAGACAGTTTACTGAGATAGCTGTAGTTTGCTTGGTTAATTCATACCACATGTTATTTAGTTACTCACCAGTTATTAATCTTTTCAGTTCAGGGTCATATTTTCCTGTCTTCAGCATTTTCCATAATGTCTGATGATGTCCAGAGTGCTGAGAGCTCCCAAATGTTTGATAGCTAGTCATCAGCTCTCAGGTGTTTTTGACTTTAGGGTCTTGGGTAAATGTTTAATTTGCAAACAAAATAGGAAGAAACACTGGCACACATTTGAGCATTAATGTATTGGGCTGAATGATTTTAATTCTTCAGTTGCTTATTGAAAACAGACGATGCTAGCTCCAAGATTGATTTTTTTTTTAATTATATCCAATCACCTTGTCCTGAAAGATCTTTCGTAATTTTGAGGCCAGAAGATATGATTATGTCTAGCTGGTCTGCTCTCCTGCAAAGCAGCTGTACAATTTCCAGTGACTGCTGTGCAGCGTCCAGTAACATGTGGTTAACCTGGAATATACTCATTGAAAAGACAGTGAGCCTTGACTTAAATTCTCCAAATAACGGTGTTGGTAGCACAGGTCTAGGTACGGTGTAAATATCTCTCCTTACTGAAACTGTACATTACTGAAACTTTACGTAGGCACCCTGCTATTTATTGGCCCTGTTCCAGCCCGCGCGCGTTGCTTAGGAGCAGTGCCTGCGCGCGGTGAGTCGGGGAACACTGCATGCAGTTTTTGATGAACTGCTGGTAAAATATCTCTTTGCCAATGCCAAGTATTCTTCTTTGCTCCCTTTTCTGCTTCTTTCCACTGTCCTTTCCAAGTGGAGATCCCCTCAACATCACATTTTTTTACTCTTTTAACAAGTCCAGACAAATTCTTGTTTAAAGTAAACCTTAAGCATTACGCTCTCCAACTGTGGCACGCTGGCAGATCTGCGCGCTAGATGTCTGCGTGTCCTTCCTAAAGCCTGGGAGGTAGTTTGGTGTCTGCTGCGCCACTGAAATGCTGTTGGCCACAGTCTCTCTTTGTTCCCTGGGAATCTATTAGCTTTAGAAAGCAACAGATTTCTCGTATGTGGTATTAAAAGCTAAAGTGAGTGCAGAGAAATGGTCCCGAATGAGTCAGATTTATAGGTGAGTCTGCTGCAAGCCAGATATGTATGGTAAAGATACTGGGAAATTTTGAATGTCTCTGTAAAAAAAAAAAAAGACAAATTGACTTGAAATTAATATGGTACTGTAAAATGGCAAATGAGGATGCTGCTTTGTGATGCATTTATTAATTGCTTTGATAAAAAACAAAATGAAAACCATCAAGGTGCTGCTATTCAAAAAAAAAAAAAAAAAAAAGTCCTAAATACTTGAGTTCAAAAAAATTTACTTCAAATTCTTGTAAATGAAACGGTTTATGTAGATAACTAAAATGTATGAGGATCTCTAACACAGGAGTACTAACAGCTTTTAAGACAATTAGGTTGTTAGAAGGTTAATCAAACTTGCAACTACTGCTTGTATCCCTAGATCTCCATAAGAAGGATCAAAAATTAGAAAGGGGCGTCTGCGCGAGTGCCCCCGTGAGCGGTGCTGCGCCCGTTCTGGCCGGCGCCAGGAGCAGCCCTTTGTGCTTGGCTTTGCTTCCCTCTGCCTTAGCCGCTTGTTTGAAGCATCTGGTAATTGAACATAAACTCTTGCACTCGAGCATTCATGCCTGAACCTGAAATTACCTTGTCATCCGCGCTGGCTTTCGTTAAACAGCTAACAGATGCCCTGGCCTGCTCCGCTCCCCCGGCGCGATACGGCGCGTCGGAGCTTCGCGTGCCGAAGCGGCTTTGCTCTACGTGGTCTGCTCGTGTCCAGCTCGGAACAAATGTCCTGTCTACGGCGCCTGGCGGCAGCCGCCCTGGCCACTACGCGTCTGGGCTGCTTTACCTCAGACATGGCCTTTAGGGACAGTGCTGGGGACACTGGTCTCTCTGTCCTGTGCTTGAAGAAAATGTGCATATCCCTCAACAAAAGCAAACTCTGGCCTTTTTCCATGTAAAGATGCAGAGCATGTTTCTTCTGTCCATAAGCAGCTGCTGCAGGTCTTTACTAGCTGATCTGTGTCCATTTGCACATGTTTTCCCCTCCAAAGCCAAATACTTTGCCTTTTTGGGCAAAAGAGTAAAGGGAGAGGAACATATGCTGCAGACCTTCAATGGAGAATCTGCCACAGAAAATTGGCAGCATGAAAGTGCAAGCAAATCCTGAATAGAATGAAATGGGCAAGGTGTGGGGAAAAAAAGAGGGCAGGAATAAGCCTTTGCAAAGTCTTGCAAAGTCAAATTTCCCTTACAAGAGTCCTGTTTTCAAAGCACCCTTAAATTTGAGGGAGGAGGTTTGATTTTTTTCAACTTTTAAACCCTGGATAAATTTCTCAAAATGCTGGGTATTTCCTTCTCTCATCTTCTCTTGACCTCCTCTTCCGTATCAGGGTAGATGCCCAAATACCCGTTTAGGTATTAGGTATACAAGTTTCAGAAACCAGCATTAAAAATACTGACATTATTTCTTTTTTGGATGAGTCTTGGAGATGCTCAAGTCTGTTGATTTGAGGCCAACAACAGGATCTGTATCTGCAAAGCATGTTGCAGTTCAACCTTTTTTGTTATTGTAAAATATGCTCTATAACTTCTCCGTCCCGGGCTGGCACAGCATAACTCGTTGTTTGCTAAGCACTTTGATATCCTTGAAAGAAAGGCACTGCAGTTATTAATATCGCTGCATCCCTTCCCTCTGGGATCGGATCAGCCTGCACAGCTGAGTCAAGGAGGAAATAAGTGTCTTTGGAAATGGGATGCCAAGTAGCCGTGTAAGGCAAACAGATCTGCTTTCCTCTAGACAGAAAAAACCCTTCATTCAATTGTAATCTGTTGGTCACGGGCACCGCGTACGTAGTGTCGCTTCTTGCTCTGCTCTGGTCCCCAGCTGTCATTCAGCTATCCACGTGTCGTGGACCGACTTGCTCGTTGGGAAAACGCATTCGTCTCCAAGCGTCAGGCTCTGATTTATTTTATGTCACTTGTGTCGTGCCGCTGCAGATGGTGTCCCGCTGTGTCGTGTGCTCTCGATCACTGTGACCCAGCACAGCCCTGCGAGAGCCACAGCCAGCAGGTGCTACAGCGCAAAGCCGTGTATTCTGAGCAGACGAGCCCTCCTAACGACACCCGCTCAGTACGAAGCCGGCGTGGGATGCTTTCCCTTCAGACTAGCTAATGGGTGCCCTCGATCGCACCCGCCACGCGTGTGGCGTGCCGCTTGCGGCTGGCAAGTGCGTTCCTGAGGCGAGGCACGGAGACCAGGCGGTAGGAGCGGCTCAGGACAGGGTCGTTTGAGCGGCGCGCGAGGGGCAGCAGCAATGCGATTCCAGCCTGCGTGCGCATGGGGAACACTGCTCAGTGTTTCTTATTCAAGACAGAAACCTAGCAAGAAAACTTTAAGGTGTCTTACGATAAAAACAAAATGCATTAACTGCAGCAGTAAAGCTAAGGGATGCAACTCGGCCAGAAGAGAGTTAAGAGAAGGACCGAGAGGCTGCGCGCGCCCCGCCGCAGGGTCGGGTCTGCTCCAGCTGTGGCCGTCCCCGCGCCTTGCTCCGCGCAGGCTGAGCCGCCGCCGGGGCCGAAGCACCGCCTGCGGCACCAGAAGAGCGCCCGTCTGCTTCGCGCGGCGGCGGCGGCGGGCCTGGCAATGCTGACGGGAAGGGCTGGGGGGAAGGAGCTCGGGTGCTTCGCTGAGCCTTCAGTGACACCTACAGACAAACGCGCTGGCCGGGGCGCGGCGCGGCGCGGTGCAGCCGGGAGAGCCTGCGGCGACCCTGCGCCGCCGGCCGTACCCGTGCCGTGTGTAACGGAGCGCGAGGACCCGCTCGCTGTGTTGTATCTGTGCGTCGAGGTGGCCCCTCTTGCCCAGCGAGTGGGCAAATACGTAAGYGAGGCGCTATCTGAGAGAGAGAGAATCTTTGCTTTTGTGTTCCTGACTCGGACGCTCACCAGCACAATTCTGGTATCATTGAAGCACTCGCTATAATTTAAAAGGTGCCTGGCAGTACAGGTTTTGAAAATGCAGAGCTAATAATTCTGATTAGCACTTGGCTGCGTGTCGCCAAGGTGTGCCTTCGCTCGCCTTCTTAACAGCATTTTTGCTTTGCTTCACGCGCGCGCCCTGCGGGCGCCGAGCAGGCTGTGGCGGGGCAGTGCCGAGAGGCCTTGGAGGAAGGGCCTCGCGCGCGGGGCCGCGGCGGCGGGACGGGCCGCCGCAGGCCGGGGCTGGGGCCGCCCCGCGTCCTCCCGAGCGCCAAGCACCTGAGAAGTCCAGAGGCATTCGCCGGACAGAAGGGAGTCCAGGCAGTAATGCAGCAAATATTATTGTAGCAACTTGCATTTGTACTGCTTTTTGTCTGAGAAACTTTTAAATGCTTAAAATAACTTGTATTAATTAGGTACGCCTCGTACCACCTACTGTGGTCACACTGAGAATTRCTCTGTTTTGTTAGAAGTGAAACAAAAAACAGATGAATTAAATTTGCCCAAGGTAACACAGTCAAGTCCCTGAGGACTTGAGCTGAAGCCTATTGAAGTCGGTGATGAAATCTTTTCTGCTACCTTCTGTAGACCTCTGATAAGGTCTTTGAATATCCAGGAATAGCTTCACATCCCTTGAATTCTGTGAATAGTTTTGCACGATGCATATTTTTTTCCTGTATTTTTATTATTTTAGCAGGAAATTAAGCAGTCGGCCAACAGTCCCTGGCCGAAGTAGTTAAGATTTCGGATTCATATACTAGAAAATGAATAATGCCCGTAGTATTTTACTGTGACAGCTATGTGAAATGGACTTTCGGAATAAGCAAAAATATCTATCTGTGTATGATTTTCAGACTTTTGGGCTCATTGTTAAGCAATATTTTGTCTCCTTTTCATTTCCTCTGAGGCCCTGTAGAAAAAAATTACAACACTTTTGTCAACAGAAATGAAAGACAAATGTTAACTTGAGAGGCAAAGGGAATTCTTGGGCCCAGATGAGGAGCTGAAGTCTGCATAACGTGTCACGGCTCATCTTTCTGTGCCACCATCTTGCTCGTACTGGTATGAAAAATAGGCAATTAAGCCAGTGGCAACAGCTCCACGTAAACTCCAGCTGTGAATACGGGATTAGTCCCGGAGCCCAAGGTGGAGCTGATATATCCTCCTGCCCGTATTTTTTAGCAGATGGCCCTTCCTACATCTCAGTTGGCCTCAGCCTTTGGGTCTTGCTTTCCTTTGTAAATGTTGTGTTTTGGGCAGTAACCTTTCTGATCTTCTGCGGAGTTCACCTCAAAACCCTTGATCAGCTGTTCACCAGATCAACGGCTTCTCATTTAGAGAGCCTAAAAGTGAGGCAGTCGGAGCCACTAACTGAGCAAACCAGCTGTGCCTGTGGCATGGACAGAGTACCCCTACCCGGGCACAAGCAGATATCACTTGCTCATGTCTTTCATGTAAACTCCTTCACTCTCAATGTAAAACGTCAAAATTAGAATGTTTTCTCGGGGCACTGTTTAATTTAGGAACAACAAAATGTGGTATCATTATTTTGATAACCAAGTATGAGTGTGAAACAAATCCTTGGAGGCGAGAGATTCCAATAAAACGACCTCTWGTCTCCAAGCTCTTACAAAAAATTTAACCAAGCCTTTTAGATCTGATTCATTCTTTTCTGGCCTTTTTTTTTTTTCACCCTGCTCATCTGGATCATGACTAGAAGAGGATCAGGGAAAAGTTGTTAAAGGTGTTTCAGTCTAACTGGAAGTGAAAGGTAACAGAGTAAAACCAAAGATGTGATGATGCAGTTGTTGCACTAAGGATCTTCCTAACTCTAAGTGATCGTTCCAGCTAAACATTTTACATTTTTAAAGTTCTGATGATAATGCTGCATTTGCAGTAGATTGCTTGGGACCATTTTTTGGGAGTCCTGGGATAGCTCTGTATTCTCAGTAAGACAGAATTTGTTCTCGTTTTTTCTGTTTTCTTTGTTGTTTGTAGATCCAACACGGGTCATGGTGTCACCTTTCAGCATGGATGTCACTGTTGGAGAAAGTATTGTCTTGCCCTGTCAGGTATCTCATGATCACTCGCTAGATATTATGTTTACTTGGTCATTTAACGGACAGCTGATAGACTTTGAAAAAGATGGGGATCACTTTGAAAGAGTTGGAGGGGTAAGTATTAATGCTAAAGCAGTCTCCCCAGACTGTTCCTCTTTTGTATTGCGAGTCACAGCCATGACTATAAGTAACTGGAAGGGACTACTAAGTGGAGGGATTTGGCTGACTCAGTAGTAGGAGACCTGTTACCTAGTGTCTCGTAGTCTGAGAAGATAAACACTGCTGGGAGAGTCTTTTGTTAGAGTTGATGTAGAAATATTATAATTGGTTAACGGCCTGCCTTGAAGTCTGCTCTCATGAATGACGCGTGTTAACATTGCAGAGTTTTCTAAGGCAAAAGACCTACAGAGCTTGTCCTCACAGAGAGAAAATTGTGCCTTCTCACTTTTCCCAGAGAGAAGTCCATAATAGTTTTGCTGTGGCTGTAACTGTAAYGGAAATGTAAAATGTAACAGCTGTAGAACTTTGTATTGGCACAGAAGGTAGTGGGAAATCAGAGGATACCCTCAAATTTGTGCAGACAGTTTACGTTGATGTGTTTATATGTCTCAGTCTGTGCTTAGAATAAGTGTTGCTCCACCACACAAAATAATGTGCATAGTATTACAAACGTGTCTGAGCTTGGAGATGACGTTTGTTTTCAGTGTTAACTGAAGTGAAAGGTCACCTCAGTATGTCAGGGTTCCCTGTGCGTGTGTGTGCCCGGGGCAGCCGTCCCACACGCCCCGCAGCCCTGCTCGGCACTGCACCGGCCTCGGCCTCTCTTGCCACCTCTTCCCTCTCCAACTGCCTATTTGATTTGCTCTGTTTTTTACCTAAATTGCAAAAGGTTGATCGCTTCAGCTTTTTCAGCAGTTTTAGATTTTTTTGAAGTTGTTGCGGTATCGATTTTGAGAATCAGAGTTGCTGCCATAAAAGATACCTAAGGAAACCTAAGAGGTTTCAAACCCAGCTGTTAACATATCTGTGAGACCTTCCTCCAGCTCTTTGTTCTAGTCCTCTGACATAAATAATTTTCAAGCAATTTCCAACTAAATTTTGATTTAAGAAAAAGAGCAGCCCTTTTGCAGGCCCTATCTGGACCACGGGTGGAAGGTTTGCTTCACTTYGGAGCCACACTGCTTCCCTTCCCAGCTCACATCACCCCTCATTTAACCCATGCTTTCTTAGGGAGGTCTTGTGGGAGCTGAATTTCTAACTTAGCTGCAACTAAAAATGTTCACTCTCATAATTCTTCCTGATAATTTTTTTCCACTTTTATTTGATGAACATAGCAAGAAAGAGAAGAAAAGAAATCAAAAAAATTTTCAGCAGAGGTAGAAGATGCTATATGTTGCTCTGCTGGCTGTTTTACACGGTCACATGCTCTGCTAGGTTTCAGGCAGACTCCTAGTCTGTGTTTACATTTGTCAGGAGTGAAATTTAATGCTCAATAGAAAAGGAAATACGATTTACAAGCCTTGCTGTTATCTCTGAGAAATCATTAAAAGATGCAGTTAAAGATTTATGCCTAGGGTGCACCTCAGCAGTGACAGCTGTTCCCAGCGACTCTACCTGATTGGCCCACAAAGCTAAAATTACAATCTTTAATAGTCTTCTGCAATCAGAAAGCCACAATCACAGGGTTACCCTGAGATACCTGGTGCACCAAAGGCTTTGTGTCTGGAGAAGAATTTAGAACCAGTTGAGCTTTCTACACATGCAGAAGTATAATTAGTTCTATTCAACAGTTAATCAGACATGCATTTGGCGTTCGGAAAACAAATTACCACTGCTAGGTGATGCAAGATTTCCTTAGAGAGTGCTGTTCTCATGATCTTTAACACAAAAGCGCTGGGCAATCAAAATGCTGGCCTTAATACAAGGCTGTGAAACTATTGCAGATGTCTCACAATTTGGGCTGGTTTTCCCTTACAAAATGGATGTAAGCAGACCTTACACATCTGAATACCAACATCCAGGGAGAGAAAGGAGGAATCAGAGCAAGCCTGCCTTAAATAAGCTCGGTCGCATTGTTTTAATGGGTAAACTGCTTAACTGACCCAAACCAGGCTTCCCTGTCCCTTGTAGGAGCCATAATTTTAGAAATGCGACTGCTCTTATCTTCAAGGCAGACTCACATAATTTTAATAGGCCACGGCTTGCATTAGTAATGTTTTCATCAGCCAGTGTAAAATAAATCCATTAGTCACAGTGTCCTTCATGTGATAATGATGTTTAGCGCTCATTAAAAAGTAATTGTAACCACTTTTCCCTACTTTATCAGCAGGATTCAGCTGGTGATTTGATGATCAGAAGCATCCAGCTGAAGCATGCTGGGAAATATGTCTGCATGGTGCAAACAAGTGTGGACAAGCTATCGGCTGCTGCAGACCTCATTGTAAGAGGTATTTGAATTTTGTTACTGTTCTTGTAAAATTACTTTCTTCCTATCTTCTGCTGCTGGTAAGGCAATTCATGGTCTCAGAGACATTCATTAGAATCCCAGCATCTTGTAATTAATCTAAGACATAAGCTCTAAGTACATGCTGTGGTTCATAGTACGTTTTCAAGCAGTGCATGTGAAGCGTCTGTCATATATACATGCTCACACAAGAGACACGCAGCACAGATAAACAGTGTATGTTCATGTCCTGAATGCAAGACTTACACCGGCTGAGCACCTTTCTGTGGTCAGCAGCACAGCAGAAACAGCGCCCAGTTAATTCATTGCGTTGCTCCCTGACAGTACTTCCTCATTTTCTAGAACAAACATGATATAGGGACACCACTGATGCTTCGAGATCAAATCATTACCGTACATAGGTGATCTTTAAGTATGACATTAACTGAGATGCAATTAATTAATCCAATTCTGGGCCCTTTTAGTAAGTGTGCATTTTCRTGCTCGTTAGCTTTGTGAAAGACCAAACTTGGTTTTGCTCTGTACCTACCATCCTTTGTTCTCAAAGCTCCCAGCAGAAAGGAAAGTACACAGAATTTAGCAAGGATTAATTTCATCACTCAGATCCTAACTACACCCAGGMCTGTAGCTCCTTCCTTTGGTTGTCTCAGGAAGTCAGGGGTGGAGGAAGAGTAAGCACTGAACTGAGCCCTGCACCCTTTTTTTTCCCCATTTCACCCTCAATTTGTCCTCCCAGGTAAAAAATAAGGCAGGTATTTTAAAAATAATTCGAACAAAAAAATTGCAGGCTGTTTTCACATGCAGAGTCCTAGYTTTTATGCTCTCTATGTAATATACATTCTCAGTCCTCTCAAAAAAAACAGAGGAGAGCATAAAAAAGAAATAAGAAATACCTTCTTTATCACAGCCTTGCCAGAGCAAAATGTGGAAGATTAGGCTGTAAACTTTCAGCCACAAATGTACCCTTGCCTGTAGCTGGGCATTTCTGTTATTAACATAATATTGTTGAGCCTTTTAATACTTTTGCCCCTTTAAGAATATGAATGCAGAAGTTCTTGGCCACATGCACTATCAGAGTCTGCCAGAGGAGAAACGATTACTGGACATTTAAGCAGATAAGTGTGGTTTGTCAGCCTCTCCCCCGCCCTGTGGGATAAGATGCTGTTGCTTTTCCATATGCATGCTCCATTTGCTGCCTCTGATGCCAATCAATCCGTCGGCCAAATTAGTGGCACTTGAGGTTCATAAGTGATGCTGTATACAGCATCTTACAAAAAGTGACTAGGGATTATCCTGGGACTGTATAAGCTCTGTAATTATAGTAAGGAGCTAGGGAACACAAACATTTATGCTTTTATGCTCATCGCAAGTATTCTGCTTTGTGGCATGGAGAGCAGCAGGCCGTGCAGGGGCCTTGCCGCACGGGCCGTGTGCTGCGGCTGCCATGGGGCAGCGGCGTGGGCCGGCTCACTCCCTTCTTTTGTGTGAGGCCCCACGTGGAGCAAAACCCAATCACAGCTCCGACTGATATGCCCCGCGTGGGCAGTGAAGCTGCTGCGCTTTGCCTCAGAAGGTTGCCTGGGTTCCCCGTTATATTAATTTTTGTATTTTTGCCACAGCGTTGTTGCAGATGAATTTTTTTTTGCACAAACATTTGCAAACAGGCTGCTGATGAGGACATTGCTTAACTTCCTTAGTACTGGCTCAGTAAACAGGCAGGAGGAACATGCGATTCTCACAAGATACTGACTGTTGGTGACAGCAAAAATACTGATCTCATCACTCACCAGAGCAGCAGCAGGGACTTCGCCCTGCTGGTCCCCGGCAGCCCTCTTCCTTTTCTGATGCTGACAGTTGGGCAGTACCTTGTCACTAGCTGTATGAAAATGAGAAAATATCCATGATACCTGTAACAAAACAGCCTGAGGTAGTCTGTGACAACAGAAGGGGAGGTGAAAAGCGAGTGCCTAAGTAGAATTGTCATAATCAATTTTAAAAGTTTTTCTTTCTAAATATAGCCATTTGCCTTATATTAAAATAACAGATTAGATGCTATGTGTCTAGGACACAAATCAATTAGTTGCTTGATCTCAAGGAATATCAAACTAGGCATTCAGAAGAAGGAACCTGTGGCACCATGCATGGACAAACCAGGCCACCTGGTCAGATTTCTCATGCTGTTATAATATGGTAGTCACGTGTCTGCTGGCAGCCCTGAAATATTTGGGAAACTGGTGACTGAACATGATCATTTTTCCCCCTTTTGCCCTATGGTAGCTTTTTTTTTTTTTTTTTTTTTTTTTTCGTCTGAAGCTGAAAAGATGTTGGTGTCTATCAGAAGAGGGCAGGTACCATAGGCGTGAGCCACTGGGGCCTGGGGGCAGCCCTGTCCCCTGCGGAGCAAAGCGTGAGCAGCCCGGGACGAAGGGCTGCCCGGAGCCCTGCGCTGGGCCGGGCACTGGGCTCCTCACCCCCTTGTGGTTCTGCTGATGCTGCGCGTTCAGGGGATTCATCCTCTTGGTGACAGGCAGCCGCAGTCTCACACTCGTTATCTCACCTAATTGCATGGAGACACAACTAATAATTCTTTGCTATCTCATGTAATAATCGCACAAAGGTGCAAAGAGTCTTTTCCTTTGGTTGATTTTAAGATAGCATCTGCATGAATTGTCTCTTGAGTTCATCCGGCAATATTTCCTTGCACCCTGCTAACAAGGATATTTTGAAATGCTGGGAATAACCATTGTTATTCCAAAATATGAAAGTGACAAGTCATTTCAGCTTCTGCCAAGCAGTATAAGTAATTTGTGAAGGATACAGTGAAATTTCATTTCTCAAATGTAACACTATCGTCTAACTTGTGATGAAGAATTGAACAAGCTAACTGCTTAGCAAGGTTGTATTACATTAATCCCATTGCCCCAGCAAAACTATATAAAACTCTAACTTCTTCAAAATTAAATCTGGCTAGACCTACTGAAACTTTCATTTGAAAGACAGGATATTGGAAGGTTTCAGGGTATTTTAAGTATTTGAACACGTCCAGCTCTCTGAATATCAACGTGTGAGAATTATTTTAGTCCAAAGGCGCAAGAATGTATTGAAAGTGGAGAATTTATTAGGAAACTGTCCTTTTTGGGAAATTTCTGCTCAAGTACAAGTACTGATTGCAATGGTCTTACGATATGGGAGTGAGGTTGTCTCTCAGACAGCTATGTCTTGTAGTGCTTTACTGGTCAGCAGGCCCCAGGCAATGAAACAGAAAATCCTAGTGCATATTTATACAAGATGCTAATTACAGAAACGATCTTCATTCCTCACCAGCTTCTGAGTGCATCCAAGCTGTAGCTGTAAATAATATTTGCTTCTGTAGCCCAGTCCTAAACTGGCAAAAGTGAGGTGACAGACTGATCCTTGGAGTGTTTTAAGCGAAAGTCTTGGTCCATTAGGTAATTCAGATACATCTCAATGTGAAAAGGCCTTTGAGTTGCACGCTTGTGAGACAAGTAATGAGAATGCAGTGGGGCTTGACACCATTGGGCTTCGGTGGGATCATCAGGGCTGTGGATAGAGCTGATAATCGCTGCTTTTGCATATCCATTCCTTCTCAAGCCTCCCAGTCTCACTCAGAAAATGAGAAGGCCATTAAACCACAGCTCTGGCAGAGTGCAACATCTCGACAGAGACCAAATTATCTCTATCCTGAGTCAGGGATGAAGAACAGTGTGTTCTTCCTCATGTCATTCCAATTCTTTAAGCACTTCTCTCCTGTAATTTTTCTAACAGGTCCCCCAGGTCCACCTGAAGCTGTGACAATAGATGAAATTACTGACACCACAGCACAGTTGTCCTGGAGACCAGGAGCAGACAATCACAGCCCTATTACGATGTATGTCGTACAGGCGAGAACCCCCTTCTCCGTGGGGTGGCAAGCGGTGAGCACAGGTAAATGCATCACGCAGCAGAAGTTGAGCCTGGCCTCCAAAGATCTCTGGAGATAAAAAAACAAATCTATCATGATCTACCTGAATAGGCTGAGTGAAACTAACTCTGCACCCAGATGCTGAAAAGTAATTTCATTGACTGCAGAACACTGGTTTTTCTTAACTAGTTTCAAGTTTGGCAACCGAAAGATTTAGGGCACAGTCAGTGCTATTACTCATCCATTTTTCTCATGAATGTTTAAGAGAAAACAGAATGAATTCCTATCTTTCGTTGCTACAGTGGAGATATACAACAGTAATTGTGGTCTATAAAGACATCCCTCAGGGATAGACCATGTCATCTGGCCTATCTTTAAGTAGAATTATTTTCTTGATAGAGGGAAAAATCCCATGATGTAATTGCTCATTCTGTCGTAGGTTAATTTGGTTCCAGTAACCATTAAATAGAGAAAAAATGTACTTAAAAAAATTAAAGTAAAAATAACAAACATCGGTGCCTGTTGTCTTGGCACTTTGTTTTCAAAAGGTGGCAATTTAGGAGAATTCTTTTCATAGCAGTAATCTCTGTGCTGACAGCACAGTGTTTTAGTGCCACCTATTTTACTTTCTTGGCAGTTAACAAAGCATTAAAAATTTTGAAAAGGTTTATCAGTCCTCATTCAGTTCATATTTAACTAATCCTTCATTTTTAAGGGTATCAGATATGTGGTCTTTAATTCTGCTAGTGATTTAATTTCACTCCTGACCTGCCCCTGTGTCTTAGTTCCAGAGATCATCGATGGCCGGACATTCACAGCAACAGTAGTGGGTTTGAACCCTTGGGTCGAGTATGAATTTCGAGTAGTGGCTGCCAACCTGATTGGGATCGGAGAACCAAGCAGACCATCGGAGAAGAGAAGAACTGAAGAAGCTCGTAAGTAGTGGTGGGAAACAGAGTTAAAGGTTGGCAAAAGAACTCACCAGTGTTAAAGAATGTATTACACAGGAGAAAGTGGAGAAGCGTTTTCTACGCTTTCCTCTCTTGTGGCATGTTGTTTGTGTGCGTGCTTCATACGCTCAAGATGGTATAAGCAGCAGGGTTTGTGGAGCTCCTCGTGGGCTCTTTTGACTCCACTACTTCTGGTCATACAGGAAGACTTCCTCCACTTGGAAAATCATCACTTTCTGAGGGTGCTGTCTAGTATCCAGTGATCAGAGGTGGGAACTGTGAGGGTCAGTGCAAGGAGCAAGCTCAGTGTGGTTGTTACAGGAATATGTGCCTCAGTTACAGGGAAACCTCTAGAAGGCGACTCTTCTGTTCTGTAAAGGAACAGAATATCAAATAGGAAAATGAATGAGCCCTTTTTATGAAAGATAAATGTTTAAACTAARCAATTAGTGACTGAACACACAGGTTAATTGCCATATTTCTAATATACTACTATTGACATACTTTTAATATACTATTTGCCATGGAAAATTAGTCATTTGCTAATAATGTTTTTGGTACCCAAAAGGGGAGGACTAGAAGAATCCTGTTGTTATGTAGGTCTGTGTCATTTCAACGCTTTTCCAGTTTCAAAATCACCACATAGCAATCTTTTTTTTGCAGTTCCTGAAGTCACCCCAGCTAACGTCAGCGGAGGCGGAGGGAGCAAGTCTGAGCTGGTCATTACCTGGGAGGTAAGAGGCATCCAAACCAAGAAGAAAATGAGTATGGTCCTGATCGAGAGGCACCCTTTCACCCCAGTGTCACCCCGCCACACACAAACCCCAATGTAGTTTATGCAAATTTCCAACTGCTTGTGGTGAAGAGCCCAAGTTGTGTCATAAAATAGCCCAACTATTAAAATTGAGCTAAAACCACTCCCTCATTGCAGGCCCTGGTGCGGTGCAGAAGTGCTGTGCAAGGGCAGAGGACAGGCTGTACATTGCCGCTTGCACGTGAACGCAGCCCCCTCCATTGCTGAGCACAGCGCCAGAAATACGGCAAAACAGGGACAGACTGCTGTAGGGGCGGGAATTGCCAGGGGTGTAAAGTAGATTTTGTGAGGCCAATCTGGGCAAGTCCTGATCCAATTGAGAATGGCTGTGGTTGGCTCCCAGTCTTAAACCCTCATCCCTGCGCTGGATTATGTGCCARCACGAAGTTGAGAGTTAGCATAACACATCACATGCTGGCTTTTGTTGCTGACAATGAAAACCCACAAAAGGAGATACAAGGAGGAGAAATGTTTAATATTCCTTAGGGCAGTCAYGGTTAGAACTCTAGTCGTTTGTCTGCTCGTATTTTCACGTTATGATGCAATGAAGCTGGCGTATCTTCCCAAATAATGAACTTTACTAGACATGTTAACACTTCCACTGAGCACGACTGTTGACCAAGCTGGCAGAATGAATCATCAGAGATATTTTTAAGATTATTAAAAAACTATAAATGGCTTTTTATCCTTACTACACAGCCCAGTATGCTAATTTTCCTCCTCTTTTGCGCTAATTAGTCTCACTGTATCACTTGAAGATATTCTAGTGTGTTTCAAAAACACATATGGCAAGAACATGAGCCATGACTTTGAATCATAATTTGCAGAAAATATAAATTATATTCCAGTAAAATAATCAGCTTTCACTGTTACGTGCACAGAGGCTCTTTCTTTTGGTTGAGTATTGTTTTGAGCTGTAGAACCCCAAACAGGAAGCAGCCTCTAAAAGTGAGCTCAAGCACCGCTGGCTTCTGCGTGAGCTCAAGGCACTGCCAGCTTCTGTGGGACAGTGGCCTGTAATTAAGGATCATTTTAATAATTTGAAGCTTTGGTTACTGATGCACCTTTTTACAGGGTTACAAGCCCAAGGCTAGGAAACGGCAGCATGTGTAGGAGTGACCCGAAGAAGATGGTAGTTTATTTTTTCAGTTGTCACCTATCACTTACCTGCAGTTCTCCATCACGCTTAGGGCAAGCCACTCACTGTCATCTTGGATCTCCTGACTTCAGGGAGCACGTAGAGTAGCAGGGCTCCTGGCACAGACATACCACTTCAGTGCCTAATGTTAGTATGGGATAAATCCAGGTTAGATGCCAAGTAGGACTRCAGCTGTTTGCAGTTTCTGGTACTCTGTTTAGGACAGTAACGAGGTTAGCACGCAAGGAGAAAGAAATATGCGCTGTGCCTGACCAGGCTGCTCTTGTGTGCTCTGCCGCCTGCAGACGGTGCCCGAGGAGCTGCAGAATGGTGGTGGCTTTGGCTACGTGGTGGCCTTCCGGCCCTTCGGCACYGTCAGCTGGATGCAGACCGTCGTGGCCTCTTCCGATGCCTCCCGATATGTGTTTCGCAACGAGACCTTGCCACCCTTCTCGCCCTAYGAGGTGAAGGTGGGGGTGTACAACAACAAAGGCGAAGGCTCTTTCAGCCCCGTCACCRTCGTCTACTCGGCCGAGGAAGGTACAGCGTGCCACCACCACGTCACCCTCCTCGCCATTGTCTTGCCATTGAGTGCATGAGGTKTTAACAGGAGTTGAAAGGGTTTTGTATCCACGTTGACATATCCTTTGATATCTAATGTTTGCTCTGATTTATAATAAATGGCAAGCCATGATTAATTCTTTTGATAGTCATTAAAATAACATTAATCATAATGAAATCTTTTGATATTAATGGAGAAGTAATATGTAATCTGGAAAGAATTCAGCTGAGATTTGGTATGAATTAATGTCCACTGATGAGAAAATGTTCCCTCTTGTCCTAATTGCAGTACATGGTATTCTGGGCTGAGGCTAGAAATGACATCTTAGTATGGAGAAGTGCAGTCTGGCCCAGGGCTGACAGGGCWTCGTTCTGAAAAGTGAAAGTTTGTTTTGGTGCCTGCGTCTTGTCTCATGTAATGAGGAAAATCCCTTGAAGTTTGTAACTAATTGAACATAAAATTGAAAACTCAAATTTTATTGTTACCTCCTCTCTCCAGAACCGACCAGAGTTCCAACCAGTGTTTTTGCCAGAAGCCTTTCTGCTTCAGACATTGAAATTTCTTGGGCTTCCCCTGGAGAGAATCCAAATAAAGGAAGAATACAGGGCTACGAGGTAGGGAAATGAAATGTGGCGTTATTTCAGTGCTCAGCAGTGAGGAGACACAGAAAGATATAATGGAAAGTCATTTGAATGCTGTTCCTTACACAGCCTGCTCAGGAGGCAGGTTGGTTTCTGCTGAATATTTACTTCATTTCTTCTTCAGCGTTCAGAGATTTCTCTCGCAAGGTAAAAGATTCTGCCGATGCCCATACCCAGCCTGGCTGAAGGCGGAGAGCAGGCATTCCCTGAAGAACACGGCAGGCTGTAGGATCTGAAGTCAGTGTAGTTAAGTGGAAAATTGAAGTCTATAAATTGTCATTTTTTCCATCTCATACCAAATCAGACAGAAGGATCGACCCCTGAATTTACAGACAAAAGCTGGCATTTCTAATTATTGTGGTCTCCCCGGAGATGGAAAAAATGGCAAGATTTACAGAGAGGAGGTAGAACATTGCCCTAATGGAATTTGCAGCTCCAGGATGGTGTGTGCAGCCCTTCTCCATTCAACAGTAATTAGGGTCACGTTAAGCATTCAGATAAACTTCATGTTATTAGACACAGTATTTCACTTGCTTCTGATCTCTGGCTATAAAGAGCTGTGGCCCAGATGGGCTCAGGATACTGAGTTAAGAAGGTAAGTGAACTTTTACGGCCAGCCTCTGTCTAAGGTCTTGAGGACTGGAAGAAAGTGATGCAGCCATGCTTACGCCTAGCAAGCAATGACGAGACGGGAGCAGGTCGTAGGATCTGTCTGCATTGTGCTTGCCATTTGGGCAGCTGTGCAGAGCTGGCATTAGAAGTGAAGCGGGGTGCTGCGGGTACAGTGTGCAGGAGACTCCCCCAATCCGCGGCCGAGCACTGCTGGCACTGCGGCGGTGCTGCTAGCAGGCCCCCGTGGGGCAGCAGAAACCTTGCTGCAGGTGCTATGAGCTGCAGAGCCGGGTCCGAAGGGCAGGTCTTGCCTGGGCTAAAAGGTCATGCAAGGAATATTTACTGTTTGTTCCATATTCCACTTAGCAGCTAGTCAAAAACGTGGAAAAGTTGCCTCTTACTGAACTAAGGAAGTAAAGCCTGCTCTATTTTTCAGGTTAGATATTGGAGATATGATGAAAAGGAAGAAAATGCAAAAAAGATTAGAACTGTTGGTAATCAAACATCCACAAAAGTCACCAATTTGCAAGGCAATGCACTGTATCATTTAGCAGTCAAGGCGTACAACACTGCTGGGACAGGACCTGCCAGTGCCACAGTCAATGTCACAACAAGAAAACCACGTGAGTATTTGTATGGAGAGGCTGGGGTCTTGCGTTTGAAGGATGTCTACGAGCCCTTTCTCTGTCACTTTCAAGCTTTCTCTAGTTTGAAGGTACTGTGAGATATTTCTTTTGCTGGGTTTCTTTGCACACAAGGTTTACCAGCCTCTTTTTATAAGGCTCTTCCTCATGTTAAATAAGCAGAGCATGCAAAACTGAAATCACGGATGGGTAGGAAAATTAAATATTTATCTCATCATTCAAGAGGGTTGAATCTTCTGGTCTCAGACAYGTTGAGCAACTGACCGAATCCTTTTTCATTTGGAGTGCTGTGTTGTGTCGCCCCTTCTGTGACCTTGAGGGCACAGATCAGTGGAACAGCACATTAACTTTCAAGAGCAATGAGGCTCTGTACATGCTCAGCCATGGCAGCAGAAGCTCCATTGGTGCTGGGAGGGATCAAACGGGGAAACTRTGCTCCTTAGCAATGTAATGCCTCCTATGTTTTGATATAGCTCCAAGTCAGCCCCCTGGAAACRTCATATGGAATTCATCCGACTCCAAGATTATACTGAACTGGGATCAAGTAAAAGCCCTGGATAACGAATCAGAGGTGAAGGGATACAAGGTAAATACTCCGAAAGCAGAAGGCTGCTGCCTCGCTGCACTGCCTCCCTCTTGGCCCTCTGACCTGGGAAGGAACTCGTATGCAGTTGTAGCTGTCTCTGGATTCTTGTGTAATGAACATTCAAATGAATCCAGTGTCAAATTTGGGGTTTATAAATAGACCAGATTAAGTGATTTTTCATGATATGGTTTTCCAGGTTAAAAGGCTACAAATAGAGAGCGTATCAGCATTTAGGGAGGCTGCTGTGTGACCCGCAGAGGTTGCTAGTTGAACGCCTTCACCCCCACAGAAAGGGTCTCTGTGTGGTGCATTAACACCCCAGCAGCACCCAGCGGCCCCACCATCAAGGTGGCAAACACCGTCCCGGCCAGCTCTTCCATCCCGGCTTTCCGGTCACAGAGGCTTGTTGGCTGCTCGCAGCCCCCCTGCTTCTGGTAGAAATCTTCCAAACACTASGGCTGGCTCAATACTTGCTTTTTTAATAGCTCTATTTTCTTCAGAAAGCAAAGCCAAAAGAAAGGAAAGAGAATCCTCATTAGTAGCAGTTTTAGTAAGGTATAATTTAGCTAGAGAGAAATCTTGGGAGGAATTCCACTCTATCACCTTACACAAGAGTTTAATTTGGCCCAAAGAAGATACCAGTGTGCAACTGCCAACTATTGCCTGGAGGGTTGAATTGTGTAAACGTTTTCCACCAGAACTTGAAACGATGAAGGAACCGGACGTACTTCGTATATAGTTCAGTCTGAAATTCTGGCTGTGTCACATTTGAGAGTCTCTRYGAGCTTTCCTGAATTTCTGCACTAATTTTTAATTATCTTTGGTGCACTGTATTGGATTGTCAAAATAAGCAATTCCTCAGYGGTTTCAGTCAAAACCTCGGAATAATCTCAGCAGTTTGGACCAACTTTTCACTGCATATTTCAGGTTTGAAATGCAAATTTAAAAGTCAGTTAAAGTGGTGAGAGAGACTGTTGTGACCTCTGAAAAAGGRAAGTGTTAGAATAAAGTACTCAGATTCCTTCCTGGGTCACAGCAAAACATTGCCTCTCATTTTCTGGAAGTCTTCCATTTTCACCATATAGATTAGCAGAATTTCCAGATCTTATGAAAAGACAGAAGGTAAATCGAAAAAAAGCAGTTTATTCTTGGAAGGCAGGTTGAGACTACATCAAACACCCAACTCAGTTTCCTGAAGAAATGTAATAGGTAGTTTTGCCTAAATAAGCCTCAGGATTATTTTAGCTCAACTATTAGTAAGGATTAAAGAGACACTAGATTTGATGTCTGAGGTACCCCACATGGAAAAGGGATGCTTATGAATCTTTCTAACTTGAGGAAAAGTGATATTCGGCACCTTGCATTTTGAGGATAAAGCTGAGGTGTGTTAATGCTAGMTAGGGGAGGAAATACTCCGAATGTAAAGTACTTGCAGGGAATTTGTGAATTCCAAGTTTGCAGGTGCCTCAGTTAGCCCTCCAAAGGGAGACATGGTCCATTTACAAACATCTTCTGGTCGCAAGCTGTAGCAGAACCTGTTTGCTTGTTTGCTTTTCTACTGTACTGATAAAAGTTCTTCCTCCTTTCATTCTTTTATCTGTTGTCCTTGGAGTAATGAGGCTGGAAACACCCTTTTGGAAGCAATTTCTGATAGCTATCCTATAAATTAAATCACATTTTTGATGTGCACCAGCATTGGTTGGAGCTGGCAGTGAAGGAGAGCTTCCAGAACTGCCCCAGGTGATGGGAAGTGCTGTTTAATCAAGCAGAGAGGCCAAGGTGCTCTGCCAGTTGCCAGGGCTGCATTTGGTGGCTGCAGCTTTAGGCTGGCGCTGCACACCCAATTTCCAATATCGGATCCATCCCTCGAGAGCTCCCTGTGCGCTGGTCCTGCACCTTTCACTCGTCACAGAGTCAGGGCCACGCTGGCGGAGATGCCTCACAAAAACACGCACCAGGCTCAGAATAGCAGAGCTTCGAAATCGCTGTTTTCCTAGTCATCACSGAGTAAAAAAGTTTCTGCCTCCTCTTCTCTCTTGCCTTTGCTGCAGGTTTTATACAGGTGGAACAGACAGAGCAGTGCCTCTGTAATAGAAACCAATAAAACGTCTGTGGAGCTGTCCTTGCCTTTCGATGAAGATTACATCATAGAGATAAAGCCGTTCAGCGACGGCGGCGACGGCAGCAGCAGCGAGCAAATCCGAATTCCAAAGATATCGAGTAAGAGTCGGGGGGCTCCGTGCATAGCGGCAGCGGCAGCCTGTGCGCAGCCAGCATTTCTCCTGCCTTCCCCTTTTCTCCTCGCTCAGTGTCAGGGCAGGACGGTTTTACCCAAATGACAGTTCACATYGAGAACCAGGTAAACCGGATGATTCAAGCAGACCCAAGCCGTGGGTCTGCTCGTTCTTGCGCGGGCAGCTGAGATCCAGACTTGCCCAGTAGCAGCAGGCGTTCCAGCCCCAGCTTTTGACTTCATCCTGAACCAGGATTACCCTGTAAGGAAAAGCATAACATGTGGTTATGTTTGTGTTTAAGATTTCTAGACTCTTTCCACTGTCTTTACTTCCATGCTCATATATATTGAGCACATTGTTTCACTGCAATTCACTATAACAAAATATACAATAGAACATTCAGAGGCTTCTAAATTTATAAGGCTACTGTATAGCAATATTCCATTGTATTTTGGATGCATAAATATTTATTTAGGGAAATGAGGTTGTGAGAAGAACAAACAGAAAAGAGAGTATTTTATTACACAGCATTGCTTTTGCAAAATCTCTGYGTCACATCTTCATTAATAATGCTGCAGTTTATAAACTGCATTAAATCAGGATGCTCTGCAATGCAGGAATATGGCATTAAAATTACAAAATGTTAAAAAAAAATCTGGGTGAAATCAGAATTATCTCCAACACATATGTATATTATGGTTGTATAAACCATACAGAAGAATTTAATCAGCAGACACGGGAGAACAGGGGAGAGTGGGAACACATGCCAGCTCCTATTTGGCTCAGCACAGTGGGCCACAAAGCATATATGTAGCTCCTTGAGGACGTGGATCATGCCAGGCTGATGCCGTAAATAACAGCTTGAATATAGCATGGTTGTAAAAAAATAAACAAACAGGCAATGAAGTAATGTAATTGCGAACATACCCTCAGTGCAACAGAGGAAGAATTTAATACCAAAAATTCAGTTAGAGAAGTAAAACCCAATAAGCAGCTGAGTGTTCCTGGACGTGCGGGAGGGCCGAGCCGCTGCGGCGCGTGCGAGAGCCCTGCTCTTCGCCTGCTGACGTCGTTGCGCTTACTTGGAGGAAACGGAGAAAAACCGATGGGGGAGGCATTTGGTTAATGCCTCCTGCAGTATTTACTGTGGGTTTTCCTCTTTCYGCAGATGCGTATGCGAGGGGATCCGGCTCTTCAACGTCCAACGCTTGCACCTTGTCAGCCATCAGCACAATAATGATATCGCTCACAGCTCGGTCCAGTTTATGACAAAAATTACATCAAAGACTTCTTGTTTATAATATAAGCAACATTTAGCTAGTTGTTTTGAAGACACCCAGTACTAAGTAATATTGTGGTCTGAGTACATCTTACTACTGGAAAAATGTTTATGCTTCTTTAGGAATGGCATTATACAGTACTTCCTCAAAGCAAATATAGCTTTGTCTGAAGTTTCCTTGGAAACTCTGCAATGCACTGAAAACATCTGTAATATGATGTTACCAAAGCAGTTTACATATGTCCTTATATGCATATTTTTTATTATATATTTAGTGTTTTATAGAATTTTTTAAAGTTAACATATGATGTAGATATTAATTTTTCCTCTGCTATAAAATGCTATGGACAACATTATCATAAAAATATTGTTTGGGATTTTTTCCTTTATGACTGAGAGTTCAAAGCTGTTCTTAGTAAATTGGCTGCAACTGTATTGTACAGATTTACAAGGCTACACAGCAGCAGAACTGTTTCCAATCGGGTTCTTAATGCAGCTGTATTTAAATGGCAGTTATGATCTTTGTGTTAAATCAACTGCTTTTAACACACAAGATATTTTATGTTTTATTTAGAGGACTAAGCAAGACAAAATAATCATTAAGAACGCTATAATCTCAAAAAAAACCCAGATTTCTGGTCACTTGTGGACTAGAGTTCCTGTAGCTAATATTTTGACATCATGCAGTAAGGTTCCATTTTTACTGTCTTGAAATAGCTTTGTCTTTATCATAGTTAGCATTAAATTGGATAGGAATGAAGGTACTGCAAAGATGTAATCTCTGCCTCTAGTGACACGAAGTGATAGGTAYCGGAGCAGCTGAACAATGTGGTTCTGACCTTTAGGTGCCCTGGTGTAAACCCAGCTAAATCAGTGTTGTTTGTCTGGATTTTATACCACGGAAATTCGAATACAGCAGCTCTGAGACGTTCAGCTACCACTGATTTCATCATCTGAACATTCACTTATTTTCAATGTGCATATTACCGTAATTTGTAATTCTTCATGACTCCACTATAGAGAGTGTTTGTGAAATCTGATTTGAATCCAGATCACCAGATAAAATGTATCATACTTGTAGGGACTGTCACATGGAAGTGTGWAGGGGCTCATATGAATTTGCAAATTATCTGCAGGGAGGTACAATCTCTCAGCAGTTCTGTGCTAGGAAGTCTACATTTCTTTAGAAATTTTTCGTAGAAGTCAGAAGGCATAATAGAATCACACTGGAAAATGACAATATCCACAGCAAAATAACTCTTCTTAAGAGAAGAACTGTTTGTTACTATGGGGTAATTTTGTAAGTTCACTCAGATGGGATAATGCTAGTAAAAGGCAATGGAATTTTCTATACAATTTTCAAGTTTAAATGCGCTGCAGTGGTTTATTATTATTTTTCCTGATAGCTTGAACTTGCCTGTAACTTGTCTTTTTTGCTTACAAATAATACGATTAACTTTTAGACCTTCTAAATATATTTATTCAGTAACTCATAATCAGGATTCCACTTGTGTAGAAGTCAGGGGTGTTGACCAGAGAAATATTGTCAGTATTTCAAGCTGTGTTCCTTTCCTAGTTTGATATGGTTACTTCTATGTAAAAAAGCAAAAACAAAACAAAANAAAAAAAAAAAAAAAAAAAAAAAAAAAAAAAAAAAAAAAAAAAAAAAAAAAAAGAAAAATGGAACAAAAAAAGCTTATGTAGTTTTCTCCCCAGTGTAAATGATACTTATCAGTGATCTAGCAGATGTAACCTTTTTTTAAAGGTATTGGTAATAAATATTCTGTCATTTGTAAAGATACCTGTCTTCAAGGAGCATTTTTCCTCCGCATGCCAAGGTACCTGGTGAGAAATTTCAGCAGTGCAATAGGCAGCATGTTCCTGGGTTGTCACTGACTTGAAAATACAGCATAGGAGAGGCMCCTGGAACAGAGGCCAAAACTCGGTGGACGCAGGAAAATCTCCTCTTGCCTTTAGTTTCCTGCTTCCAAAACAATATCCAAGTGGATGAATTTGTGGTGATGAAATCTATTTATGTAGATTCATGGCCTTTCCAAGCTGTTGGGGTAGAAACTCCACAGCTTAAGAATCTTAGCTTCTCACTTAGATGTGGGAAAAGAAGAAAACAAAACCCCAAACAGCAGTCACTGTCCTCGTGAATGTTTGTCATAACGATGCCATTAAGCCCTCTCASAGCTGTACAGAAAGAAGCAGGCTCCAGCCACGAGCTGCCGGCCCAGCAGGTCGCGAGGCGGGAAGGAGTGAGAGCAGGAGCAGCCTTCAGCTCGGTGGTTCGGCGGCCGGCGCACCCTCGCCAGGTAAGTGCTGTTTCTTGTTGCCCTTCTGAGGATGTATGGAAGCACTGACGGGGGCTGGTGGGGGCTGCTAGTGTTGCCTGGCATTGCTAAATCCACCAAACATGCTGGATTTGCTGCGGGGGTAGCCTGAAGATGGTAGTTGCTCACAGCAGGGAATTTTCTACTCCTCCTGCTGCAGCTTGAATTTAGTGCAGAATTTAGTGCGGAATCTTCTTGGTGGGCTTTGGTTTGTTTTCTGTTGGATGCTCTGAGCGTTGTGCACCACAGGAGGACTCGGATGCCGAGAGAAGGGAAGGGAGTATGTTGCTCCATGGCCAGCTCCTGCGGCACCACGAGCACAGGTGGAGATGAGGCAGCTCTGCGCAGCCGTCGGAGGAGCAGCGCTAAGCCATGACACGGGGCTCCAGCACGCGTGCAGCCACGTCGCCCCTGAGGGGATCTCAGACAGCAGGACCGAGGAAGTGGGAAAGTCCATGGGACGGAGCCTCYGAGACCCTGCTCGGCCTCACAGCGGGCACCAGGCTTTGCAGGCAGGTGGCCCACCTCGCGCCTCCCACTCTTTGCTCGGGGGCTCCCGAGCTCACCCAGCATTACATTTCTGATTTGGGGATACAAATTGTCTGTGTTGTTTATATTCCATTTTTCTTTTTCTCTGACGAAAACAAATACTGTTTGATTTGAGTGTAATGACTGTAAGGAGGCAGTTTGTTTCATAGTCCTCAGTGGATGGTTCTTCTTGAGTAAAGGTAAAGCTCCCCCATCACAAGCCTAGGTGATATACCTCTACACAAGGCAATGTTAGTCTGCCATTAATGGCAAGTAGGTTGGGCTAGATGCTTTGATGGCAAAATTAAGACACCTGTGCTACTCTACACCAGTTTAGCAAATTTAGTTAATAAACAACATACATCTTTTGTTGGAGGGTGTAGAAATATTTGCAAAAAAAAAATAGTGAATATTTTTCATTAGCAGATGCTCTTAAAATGTAATCTTCAAAAACACACACATTTAATACCTTAATGCTGTAAGAACATTGACCTCTTGGCCACAGCTTTTTGCCCACAGCTCCAGACCTGTTCCGAAGGCTGGCAGGGACACTGTGCCTCTTCTGCAGAGAGGGTAACTGAGACACAGAGCAGTAAAGTGAATTTACTGCTGTTGTACAGCCACTAGATTTCAGGTATCTTGATGCTCAGTCTTGATGGTTGGCTCAGTGTTTCATTGATTTCTGGGTCTGTAAGTCAGCAGTACTTAAAACCGCATTGCTTGGTTTGTAATTCTAAACTCTGAATGAAAAAAAAAAAGTGGTTGACAAGCTCATGGAAATAGGAAACTTGCCTTTTGAAAGCTACCACTTGTGTGAAAAGCAAAGTGCTTGCAGGCACAGAATTCTGGCTTTGTAGTTAGAATACAAAAATCAGGGCAACAAAACCAAATAATTAACTGCTGGTTATATTTTTCCTCATGTTCTATTTCATTGGATACGCTTTTCTCAAATCCAGGGTAGCACAGCAGTTTCCGAAYGTACCTTTACTTATCCCTAGTCATACGTCCCTAA
Source organism: Rhea americana (assembly GCF_003343005.1). Classification (NCBI taxonomy): domain Eukaryota; kingdom Metazoa; phylum Chordata; class Aves; order Rheiformes; family Rheidae; genus Rhea; species Rhea americana. The sequence continues at coordinate 1,778,040 of NW_028185705.1, read as the reverse complement.
CAGCCCTGCTGACGGCTTAGAAAGATACCAAGAACCAACTTTCACTGGGTGAACTGGTCATCTCTGAAGCCCTAAGAAATGCCCGTGCTGATGAAAGGAACATTTGAGGGGGTTTTCCTGTTGCCATTCACTCACAGCAATTTTGTGTTATTTTCTTCTGATGTGCAGTGCTTATCGATGGCACTGACATTCAGAAGCGTATTTCCCATTTACAAGATTTTAATCAAAAACCCAAGTATCTGTCCAAGCAAACACTCCTAGGGTGCCTCAGGTGTCTGATTTTGTGGCTACTTCTACTAGTAAGCACAGAGCATTTGCATACTTTCAAATTGCCGAGCATACAGCTCAAATGCAAAATAAATAATCTCTGCATTAATCTCTGCAGTACCTTCYCATTCATTAGAAGGAAAGTATATTTAGAAATCCTATTTATTAGGATAGTTGAAAGCATGACGTAAATGAAATACATCACAATAAATGAATTCTGTCCTGGTTTCATTTTTAGGATTTTACTAATGAAATTCTGATTTTAGACTCAAATCTGGGCACCTCAAATCCATTAAAATCAAATGCAGGAGAGACATCTGAGGTACAAACATTGTTACATTAATGAGCTACATTAAGTTTGATGGAGCCATGCTATTTTAGCCAAATGAGAACTAGCTCATTTATTATAATTATTTCTAGTCTGTAGCACCTGGGAACTCCATTATGTTAGGCACTTTCCAAACAATTGACTTTCAGGTCAAATTCTTCTTTCTATTCTTTGTTAATGTGTTTAACSCCACCACTGGACAGCTCAGATAGGAGTTTTTTGGAAGGTAGAAGAGATTCTGCAAAAACAGAACAGCTTTGTGGTCAGCAGCCAAATCAAGTGCTTTCAAGAAGCAGGTTTATTCGATAACTTGCTTGGTGGATTCGCAATTAAGTATGCAGATCGCACACAGAAACCAACCCTGGCGCAAACTCAGTTCACTTAAGGTGGAACAACAGATAGCTAAGCAGCGTAGGTTGCGGCAGTGGGCTTGGATTTTCAAAATTATCTGAAGGTAGTTGAAATTAAATATGAACTAGTAGTCCAGCTTTTTTAATCTCAGAAAGCCCTGTTAAGAGTACCAAGGGTTCCCTGGCAAATTTCTGTAATCACGGTATAATAATGTTTCCTAGGTGCAGCTGAGGAAGCTTATCAGTATGTGCCATTTTTCTTTTTCCTTAAGTATTAATCCTTTATGCTAGGAAGCATAAGTGATCCATTCTTTTCACTTTGCAGATGCTGCCTGCTGTTGTCAAAAGCAAGAGCCTTCAAAGAAGTCGTGGACTGAAAATGAGCCAGCTGAAGTTTTTCTCTACTTCTCCCTGTCCTCGGGCAAGTGAGCATTCAGGTGGGCAGAAATTACAGCTTTTCAGAGTCTATAAACTCACACAAACAGGAAGGTGAATAAACTCCTCTGCATCCCTCCCGTGCTCGCACCCAGGGAGCTGCTCAGTCACACAAAAGGTGACACATCCACATGGTCCCTCAGAGTGCACGGTACGCTCAGAGCTGGCCACACGAAGCCTACAGGGCAGGGAGCTCTTCCTCAGCTCCAGAGGTCTGCGCTCTGCTGGTGTTTAGTTGCTGGCAGCATGTGAGTGAGAGACTCCTGTCAGTTTTCTGCAGGATTTCTTAGCTATCCCGCAGAATACTTCTCAATTCCCACACTGTGAATTTACTGTAAGTTTAAATTTGGCACCCTAAGAAACCTGCAGTACACAAAACTGTTGCAGATCTCCAGACCATCTGGAAAACCTGACAAGCACAACAAACTGAGATACTTCAGTTGTTTTGCATATGGCAGCAATGTACAAAAGTAACAATACGTTAATTGCATGTCAACCGCATAAGCAGACTACCTTTGTCTTAAACAGCTTATAAAAACAAGAGATCTTCAGAATTTGTAAAAGTCCTGCGATGGAGACACCCGTTTTCCCACCTGCAAAACTTGGCACTGTGTTTAATTAAAAAGCAAACTATAAGTAAGTGACTTCATAAGGCAATGTAGATGCTTAACTTCTGGTTAAATAATATACTGCCAAGTCCCACGTGGACTCTTTCATACCATTCAAGCCATTCCTCGTAACAGAACTGGCTGGCTGCAGGTTCATGGTTTAAAAGAGAGAGGAGATTCTCTTTTCACTTGATGTTGCTTTAAGTTTGCATATAGACTTACTGGTAACAGAACTATTCTGGGATAGGGCTGCTGCACACCAAAAACCTCCCTGAGCAGACGGATGACTGACAGTGATAACTGCAGTAGGTTGGGAATTTGTCAGATTGGGTATTTTTCTCCCACCTCAGAGGCTGGGGGAGGTTTTGGATTAAGAAAATGGTGAGTGAAGAAGCAATACCCAGAGCCCCTAGGTGGCTAGTGAAAGTGCAAGTCTTGTGTGAGGCAGCGCTGGAGCTGCTGAGACAACAGAAACAGGAGGTGAGCCCAGCCAGGCCCCTGGCAGCAGCATTTCTGTGCCCCGGGTCCTTGGGCTTTTCCAGGACACTGGCCCTCACTGACAACTAACTTCTCCTCTGGCAAAACTAAGTCTGAAACCTTTGCAGATGTTCTTGAAATAGAACTGGAGGCTTTTTGCCAGTTCCAAAAATAACATTTGAAAGGGGAATGATGAAGGACGGGGGAGCACATTTCACAAGCTACATAATTGAGGATTATCACATAGCCTTTTTTATCACATTATGGGAATGGATGCAAAAGACGTTTGGAGGGATACTGCATAACAACCTCAAAACAGCAAAATCTTCAGTGAAACTATCCTATTCCTAGACTGTTACGGCACATCACTAGTGTCTCTGGACCATGATTTTTTATCAATTTGATAGTTCCTTAGCTTTATTCACAGTTCTTGCACAGCACAAACAAATGAAGATAGTTGTTTTTCCATGAAGGTTATTCAGTTTACCCTCTGAGTTCATACTGTTGTTTGCCGAAGTGTAGCAGTGAAGGCACAGTGTGGATTCCAGATCTCATCATCAGTTTACCGCAGCAGTGCAGAACTGGGATAGTGCACAGCTTGTTTTAGTCTTTTCCTAGTGTTTAACACACCTTGGTCACTGCCAGGCTGTGTACTTTACTGCCACACGAAGGGCTACAGAACATCCCAATTTGCATTTTACATGCTTGAGTTGTCAGAAGTATGTAAAATAAAACCAAAAAACTAAGCTGCCAACCAGAAAAAAAAGTCATTAGCTCTTTTCTAGAAAATAATTTTTTTATGAGAACCATAACACTTCTAGAGTGTACTATATCCTCCTCAAACTGTGACTTTTCTTGTGTAGGAGCTTATCRTTATGGGAGGCACCTCGTGGACGCAGTTCCTTCATCCCCGTCTCGAAACACTGTGGGTGATCCAGGGTGACATATCCTCTGCCGTGGCTGGGGTTCCTCGCGGTAGCAGCGCTGCATCTCTCAGCCTGGCGAATACGTGGACACATCAGAATACAGAATCTTCCAGGGCACTGGAGTAGAAATCCTCAGCAAAGCTTCCCAGCTCTGTCTCCAGTTCACTGGTGTAGGTACGTGCTCTCTGGAAAGCAAATACTGCTTTTAGCTAGCAAGCTGGGAGGTAACCGAGGATTATCAACTGAATGCCGCTAATTAAAAAGAGAGGATAGTCACAACATCTTTTAAAGCCTATATATGTGGAACATTCGTTATGAAACAAATGCTTTAAAATCCTCAGTTACGACTTACTTTGCAAAATGTGGCATTTCAAATTGGTGTACTCACAGAGGTATTCACTATTCATCAGCCAGTAAGTTTAGTGAGATAAGAGACAAGAAGCAATCTTAAATTTAACGAAAGAGCTTGACTTTGACCAGAAGTTTCATGTTCCTGTTGAAATTTTTGCGGAGGCTGGTCATTGCTTTGCCACTGAGGCCACCAGCCTAGCAGGGCCATAAATAAACACTGCAAAGCCAGGCRAAGCGAGTGAACGTGGGAGTGGTGGTGTCTTCTGAACAGGAACTATAAAAGCAGAGTTATTTTCCTGTTTCAGCTAAGATGTATTGTCTACTGTCATAGCAAAGTCATGTAATGGAGAAATCGATATGCGATTATTTTTTGTTCTGCCTCCTTAGCACGATAGAGTAAAAATGGCTGAGGATGTTGGCGCACAGCTACTGAGTAGGGCTGTGGCTGGGAAGCAGATGAGCCAGGTGCTGATCTGGCCTCTGCCGGTGGCCGCAGTGCCACAGTTCTGGCTCCCTGGCTGTCGCTGAGGATGTGTCTCTACATGGCAGTGGCAGCCGGGACATCAGCTGGGCACCTCTCTGGAGCCAGGAGGAGGTGGCAGCACGTTTCAAGGTAAGGCAGACCCTGACCCTTCAATACTAAGTGAGGTTGCACAGGCAAAAAGCACAGGGACACAGAGGTTTGCAGAAACCGTCTCCCTAGTGATGGTACAGCAACGCAGAAAGCAGTAGTTTAACTGTTGGGAAAGTGAGTGTGAAAGGTCAGCAAGGAGATAGAGAACTGCGTATTTGGGGTTGAGCAAAGCTGCCGCAGAGTCACGTCACCACCTTTGTGGGGTGCCTTCCTCAGTTGACCCTGATGTTTATACCAAAAATTTAGGAACTGAATGCTCACAAATAACTGCCCTAAGTTTCCCTCCTCTTGGTGATCTCAGCAGAGATAACCAGGGCCATGTCTTCACCACTGCCTGCAGAGCATGGTGTTAGGTSGCTATGCTATCTCCAGTTACTGTTCTGCTTCAGGCACGGCTGCTGTGAGTGGCTCTGCACTGTGTCCTGCTGGGACAGTAAAATGGCACAGGAATGGTATCATCAGAAAAATGCAGCCATCCTTCAGGGTTGAGGACAGGAGGGGAGTTTGCCTGCTGTTGTTCTGAGGTAACCAGAAAGCTCCCAGGGTTTCCTGTTTAGTATCATCTACCCACACTGAGTTCACTTTAAATAAAAAGATGACTAAATATAATGCAGTGCTGCTTTTGATAATACAAAACAACCCTTTTAAACTCATGTTTTCTAAATATTGTTTAGCTGCAATGTTAATATTAGCCATTTCTCATATTCTTACTTGTGATACTGTAAGTCATATTATTTTACACCAATGACTAATTGAAACAAATTGAAATATTATACCATAATCTTTTAAGCCTGTTTCCTTGACCAGACCATGGAATAATAACAATACCAAAACAATCAAACCCTATTTCTGAGGGACAAATTAGAATCAAGTTACTGAGCAGCATTTCCCGTGAGCAGACAATGAAGAGTTTTATCTTATCTGTAAGGCAAATGTATTTATCAGGAAGCAACAGCAAACATAATAAGGCTTAAAACCAGCTTAACAGTAGGACCACAACATTTCTCATTGTTAGGTTTCACAAAGTAAATCGGCTCTCCAGGAGTCGAACTCCAGCCGCTGCCAAGGCAGGACTATCTGTCTGGCTGCGCCGGGTGGAAGGAGCAATTGCAGCAAGCTTCCCTACAAAGGCAGAGCTGTAGATATGGCACTATGTGACTGAAATGCATTGCACATTAGAGAAGCTCTAGACAATAGCTCTTAATCCTTCCTCTAGCCCAATACAGTGGAGAAAACCTTTCCCARTTTGGGTTGTTTTCAAACCCTCCCCTTAAGCGTAATCTGCAAACAAGGCCAAATGATGAGCTAYTGTAGCCTGGAATTTGTACAGCCTGTAGGTCCCTTGGGTCAGAGAAGGTGATCACAAAGCCAGCTGAGAAGCACATCAATCGCAACTGCATGAACAGTCTCTCAAATAGTTAAATTCAATGGCTAATTGTATTTAACTGTATTTCATAGTCATAGTTATGGTTATGCATCTTGTTGCATTAATTGCACCTACAAATTACCTATATTTGGCAAGTTTTGCTTAAGATACATTTGAAAATGTAGCCTATATTTAATATTAACAAGGCAAATTCAAAGTCATAACAGTACAAATTACATGCTCGACCAGTAGCCTTCTAGGAAAGTGGCAACACAAACGTGTTTTTTCCTATTCCAAAAAGAATAAAAAAGTGACTAAAATGCTTTTTTACCTCATAGTCATTTGGGAAGGAATCTTTAAATTTGTTTCTGGGTGTTGGAATTGGCGGAAACAGTTTATTCCGTACATGGTTTCTGTAAAAAAAAAAAAACAGCAATGGAGGAATATGAATAAATTGTTCTCTCTAGTTGAAGAAATTTACAAAATAACAGCACATACTTATTCCCAGTGGCTATGTTGTCATGAACTTTACTTGAAGTTTTGGGGTTTGGCCAACATCTCCTCACTCCTGGGAGGCACTGGAGGAGAGCTAGCCCTTCCAGAGGAAGAGTTTACTATTGCTGCACGAATCAAAATCTTTTAAAAGTCATGTCTTTTCCCACCTCTTGGCCCCTCTTGCTCCGACGCCACCCAGTAATTAGTGTCTGGAGACTGATGATGGTGCCAGCAGGTTCAAAGGGGATTAGATAAAGTAGTGGGTAATAGTCCATGCATGGATACTCCAAGGACTACCCAGGTGTGCCTTTGCTAGTAGGATGTTCTGGATCCTGGGGGTGTAAGGATCGCAAGAAGGAGCTAGGCTGGCGTGCTCTCCTTAACCGCGCTCATGTTGGACTGTTGACAAGTTAYAGGCTAGGCAATTCGATCCACTGGGGCTTCTGTGAGGTTTTTAACTGCTAATAGTAGGCCCATCTTCAGAAGAAAGTAATTGCTCTGATCCATCTTTGAGCACTCACTTCTTCCCAAGGGCTGCATTGTCACATTCTTTGGGCATTCGAGACATGCTACCTCTTGCTTAGATTATGGTTTCTGGACATCATCTGTCCATGTCTCCTGGCAGGAGAGCAACTGGAAGTAACTGTGTGCCAAGGGAAGCAGAGGGAGGGAAGGAATGCGACAAGAGATGGCTGACAGTAAACTATTCCCCTTTTAGCAGTTTAACAACTCATCCCACTAATGTACTTTTTGAAATATTCCTTCACTATCTGAAACTCTTTAGTCTGGCTCAAGCATTTATGCCTATGTATTTTTGTAAGTAAGTGCTTTTGTAAGTAAGTAAGTAAAAGTGCTGCAGAGCAAAAAGTGCCTTTGTCTACCAAAACTTTTTCTTTTCTTTGCTATAGCCCAGAATACAGAACTCACATTTCAAATCACTAAAATGAACTCACTAACACTTAAAATTTACCTCTGAATAGCATGGAGTCCAAATAGGGCCAGATTTTAATGGGAACTTTACCTGAGTGAAGACCACAGGATTTACCCCAGAATTAGTATGCAGMGCCTGTTTCTAAGAGCTGGCTTGACTTGCAGGAAGCAAAATATGTAGAAGCAGAGGACTGGCTAAGGTATAGACACAGAACTGGCACCCCTCCTTTGTCCTTCATGCTGGCATCAAAGTCAGATCTGCTCCTATACTCAGTTTATTTTGTGTCAGCTGTCCTGGTTGATGTCTGGTTAGTTGAATGCTTACATTATTATGACTATTCTTCTTTCAAAAGCTTTTTTTATTTCTGTCAAGTTTTCTTTTATCCTATTATTCCTCCTCACCAGGGAGTCTAAAATAAATTCCTGCTATTAACTTATTCCTTTTCATAGCTTTCATATTGAGATACAAAAATTCTTCATCTCTCTCCCATGCCCTCCCCCCCCTCAAAAAGAGTTTCTTCAAAGTATTTTCTGACTGTGAGTTAGAAGCTAAACCTTCCTGGCTGAGCTGCTACTGCCTTAAAGGATATATTGATGCTTAACCATAATTATTCGGTGACGTGATGCCATATGCCACTTCTCACTAAATCGATCTGACCTAGCAAACTATGGGACATTTTCTCATTGCTTCCCAGGGAACAGGTTTTGTGACTGAAGTGTATCGCAAGGAATGGGAATGTGAGGAGAAAATGCAGAGGTGTTTTCAGGGACCATCTACATCTCCTCTCTTGAAAAGCTGAAAGTTGTCTAACCAGCACTGGCCACACAGGGGAGGTTGCACTGCGCAGTCGCACCTGGCAGAGCAGGTCACTAATGTGGTGCTGTGTAGCTCAGGAATGGGACTGGAATGAATGGGAATAATGCTCTGCCTGCTGGCATCATTTCAGCTCTTCTCAGCTTTCCTGCTAATGGTTAAGTAAGTAAGTCTTTCGCATCATATTAACAGGTGACTGTACCCATGTGAGTATGCTCACAAAGTAGCAACATATTGCAAGTTCTGTTGTAGMTACTCAGCCATCATGGCTGAATATACTGTCCTCAGTCCTGTTTCCCAAGCCTCACTGTAGGAAGGCACTTCAGCATATATCCTCACTACCCATAGAAAGCTTATTAACCTAACTGAGTCAGACTCTGGGATCAACTTCAAGCTCCAACAAGGCCAGCTAAGGTCAAAATATAGGTAGCTGTCTTTAAAACATGGGAAAGTTTTGAGTGGATAAAGCCGGTGAATGGCTAAGAGTCTGCTTTAAATGTGCGAGGTTAAATTATTGTTCTCTTGTGACATGAAAAAGGATCGTTTTCCTTTCTTAAACCAGGTTTACTTTGGAACTTAACATTAGATTAGATTAGATCTAATGCAGTAAATTAACTATGCTCAAATGAAACAGGTTCACTTAGCTACAGGGGTGATCGAAAAGGCCCTTGACAGCAAGGTGTTTAGCAAGCCTGACCTTTCTATGGGAATAAATAGGGACTGGTTCACCCCCCCCCCAACCCTGAATCTTCCTGTTGTGCTGGAAGGCCCAGATTACCCTCCACCGCCTGGGCTCATTGAAAGGAGAAGTGAGCAGTTTCACTTTGCCTAAGCTGGTTCCAAAGYGTCTTCTGAGGGCAGATGGTAGCACCTTAGTAAAAGATTGAGTGACTGTCACTGTTACATGCCATGGGGACAAGTAGGAGCCAGCACGGAGAAGGAGTGGTAGCAGGAGATGGAGAGGCTCTCTGAGTATTTTGGATAGSTGTGGAAGAACCTTTGTGAAATGCTCAAAGAAACAAAGGAAGGGATGCATTCTGCTCTTATTTTAGCTCTGAGCTATTGCTGAATAATACAACCAGTAAGATCTGCTTTTGTTTCATTTTGTTTGGAATTGGTGCATTTCTAATTGTGCCGKTCATCTTGAAAAGATTTTGATCAAGTCATACCAAAATTATTTATTGAGTCAGCAAAAAAGCATAAGTAGCATGCCACTTCCAGCATAGAAATACTTTCAAAGGGGTGTACGAACACCCGGTAGAAATGAGGCAGAAGCAAGCTAAAGAGCACACTAGGATTCCTGGTGGTTGTTTGCCCCATCACCTGCAAGATTTTGTTGTGAGGCATTGGTGGGGTTGGTTACAATGGTTGTCTCAGAATGGGCCTGTTCTTTTYGGCAGGACACTGCAAAACTGGAGTTAAGTAAGTGATTTAATATTTTGTCACAAAAAAATGTTTGAAAATATCTACTTGCCTCTACCCTGCCTAGATGATGGTTCTTCCCATTAGCTCTGATTGGACCCTAAGGCTTTGGAGACACGCCAGGGGACCCTGATGGCCTCAAGGTGTTGTGCTGTGTCTTTCCTTCTGAAATTTGGCACTATTTTTCCATGGATTGTGACATTAAAAGGTCAAAGAGAAGTAAGGTAAAGAATAAGTAAGTTCTTCTTTTCCCTCTTATAATCTCTTAAGAAAATCTAAGACAAGACTGGTAATATGTTTATTTTGAGCATATTTTAGAATGCCTCCTCAGTGTCTTGCCTCCCCCGAGATTCCATGTGACATTTTCCACACGACTTTCTCAGAGTAGCTGTTTGGTGATTCTGCTGGTGGGCTTCTATAGGATACAGAAGAGATAGGGGTACCTGCAGGTGGCTGGGATGGCCATGCTGTTATCAGGGTATGGAGGGCTGCCAAACGCATTTTCGAGTGACTGTCCTGATTTCAGTTAAGTGGAGAGCAGCTAGGAGCAAGTTAGTAACTATATTCTCCTGTGGGCTCGCCCTCCAGAAGAAAATGTTATTCCAAGGCACAGCCTAAGGAGATACAGAAGATGCTCATTCAGAAAGGCAGTGTGCATACTAGGAAAACATTCAGTTCTGGTTGTTATCAAGGCAGTATCCCCATCTGCTAGTGCAAGTAAGCAAAGGGAAAAGACTATTTAGACAGTCCCAAAGGGCTACTTTGCCTTGTAGTATTTTTTCCAAAACAGTGGTCTTTATCTCTGATGCCTGCAATCATTCAAAAGTACACAGAAAAATTTACAGAACACTTCGGTATAATGAAATTCTTTTTAATGCCTTCAAATCATGCCACATTTGAAATGATTCTGTGGCTTGGATCACATGATAAACTTCATGAATTCTCTACAGCAGTAAAAACTGAATGTATTAATGAAACAGTGATGCAGGGAACCTGTTCTTTTTTTTTTCTTACTTTTTTATATCTGCAGCTACAATAAATGTGCAGGCCAAGCACTGCATTTGATTTTTTTACACTTCCCACCTCCTGCCAACATGGAGTGGCAGATTAGAGAAAGGGTAGATCAAGAAAAGAGGGTGGCAAAGATATTGAGCAGGGAAGAATGGAGTGAAAATAGCAAGTTTATGAAATTCAATAAAACAAAGAGATAAAATTTTAATCACTTCTTTGACAAAGATGGTATGTAATGAGCTTTCTGGGTGCTAGGGAATTTTATACCAGCCAGGCAGAGAGAAACTCTTGGAAGCAACCAGTGTACCATCAGGCAGCTAAACCTGGAAAAGCTAACTTAAATCACCTAATATAATAAAGTTTGTAAAATGTATTAGTACAGCTTCTTTGGGCTAATCTGTGGGTAGAATTCTTCCCCTATATCTTTTTCTCCCTCTTTATCTGCTTTAAGCTCTTTGCAGGGAATAACTGTGTAATAACCAAACACTTGCTGAGTCTTACAGACAGTAAGTGACCACTCCTCTACTAGTCAGACACCAGTGCATACCAACAATCAAAGAAACTTTGATGGCTTCTTGGATGGTTGTTTTGGTGTCCCAAGTCATTTGTTGTTTTTTAATCCATATAATCATGGCTTCTATGGCAAAAATGAAATCCAGTTCTTCATTGTACGGACTGTAATGGGAGTATTACTGGAGCCCTTGTGCTATCAGAGTTCCTGTGCTTTGACTCTGCAGGGAAGCTCTTCAAGGAGGGCTCTGTCAGTATCTTGCAGATTCTTGTATTCTAGGACTCTTCTGTGGATGGGCCTGGGCACACAAATCTCCRAAGTGGACAGTCAAATTTGAGATCTCTGAAGAACTCCACAGGAAGACATGGAGCTTTGCAACTGCTGCTGCCAATATGTGAATTTACTGCTAACTGGTATTAGAAGATGATGTTTGGCTACCCCAAACAGAGAGATGGCTGCTGGTCAAGATAACACTGGAATAGTGGAGGACCTACAGGTATAAGGACAGGTCGATCCATAAAGGAATCGGTAATTTAAGGAAGAGTAGTTAAAGGATTTCCACTAACTTGTCAAGGATGCTTAGTTAGGTACAAGTTAATATGAAGCACAAAATGAATAAACTCTCTGTAGAGTTAATTTATTTTGGTCCAAAGAGGATTGCTTATTGAGACCTGCTATGCTAACTAAATTGACTTAAGAACAGGTTATCATAGATAATAGACACTTTAGGGAGAATTAATTACAGTTATTCTAATASAACATGTCTGTAGACAAGAAGTCCTTTATTTGATAAAGGAGATGTAGTATGGAAAGGAAAATAGCTAAGAACACATCAGGATGGCCAATAATTTAAAAAGCTTTAAAGAAATTAATAAAAAAAATATAGCAGATTYAAGTCAGCACTTACTTACATTACTGGGAGCTGTGTTGATTGTGGACCTCATAATTGATGCTTGCTATACGTTTCAGGGAAGAAACTTGTAATTATATCATTGATTCTTTAATTCATCACGTATGACCTGACTAGGCACTGCTACAGAAATCCAAACTATGTCTGGGTTCTTTACAGAACAYTTGGGGAAGCTTGACTATATGGTACCTGTTTTCACTACCTGTCACCCAGAATCACCCAGAAACTTTGTAGTGATTAAAAATAAGCTGCAACAAATAGTTAGAAAACTCATAACAAACAGTAGTTAAATGAATTTGTTGCTGTTAAGGGGTAAAGAGGAGCAGCAAACACAAAGGTCCTGAATTTTTAACCTCCACAGAGCATCTACCACACTCCCTGACATCACCTAAAATTCAGACTACATGCACAGGGCGCTCAAGATAGAGTGTAGATGTGCAGGCTGAAGAAGACAAGGCTGAGAATATATTGGCCTGTACACTTTAACCATGAAATATCCTCTTAAGCTTTCACCAGGCTTAAAGATGGAGTCTTCCTGTGGAAATCATTGACCCAGCTAGATCTATTTAAGTGAGGAAAGGAGGTAAGGACAAATAGCTTTTTGACAAGTTCACCTCAATCAGTGTATGGTCTTGTTGTTTAAAATTAAACTGAATAACCTTCTTACCCCACGAGTTCTGTTGAATGTTATTATTGATAATTAATGAGGCTTATTACCACTTATTCAGTGCTTTTGTATAATTAGGCTTGAATACCAAACTCAGTGCCCTTTCTGAAAATCAAGCAATGCTTTTAATGTCACCCCACATCTGTTCAACACCTAGTACTTAGATTGTAATTGGAAGGAAGATGTTGATACTTACATTTTGCATATTATTGCAACAAGCAAGGCTATGGAGCATGAGGACACGCAAAACAGAGCAAGAATCCAGGCTATGGAATTCTCCTGTTTGTTTCCTCCTGAATTTCAAGAAAAAATAAATTATRCATATTTTTATTGCAGATTATTTCAAACGCACCTTCAGAAAAGATTTCATCAACTGGTTTCTATGATTATATTCAAGCAATCACAATTTAACAGGCAAACTTTGAACATTTCATATCTAGAATTAGAAAATAAACTTACAACTTCAAGAATTGTTTTCATGACACTGACTTTCTGCTTTCATTAATAGATTTCTTTCATTTAAATATCAAGGAGAAAGCAAGCTCAGAAATGTGAGGAGCAAGGCCTGTAAGAACCGTCAGGATGGTATGATCGGGTATGTTAACATCCTGAGATATGCAATTCCATGCAACACACACACACACACACACACACACACACACACACACACACACACACAGTTTGTTTTCCATTAAACCATTTTTCGTTTCTGTTAATCATTTATAGCTAGAAGGTGATTTGTTTGGCTTAATAAACTTGCCTGTAAAATAGATATTAAAACCACCAATTTTTCTTGTAGGTTGGTTGCTAATATTCCCTCAGAAAGAATTCCTCTAGTGCCTCTGCCTGTGAGCAGAAGCATATTTTTATCAAGGACAGTGCTTCTATTTTTAAAAGGCATGCTTAGTGACCACAAACATTATTTTGTGCCACATTATGCCATATAACGAAAACATTTACCTTGAACTGCATTTTCAAAAGGTTGCTGAGTCTGTGTGTGCTTATGATAACTACATGTCCTATATTTCAAGATGTCAGCACAGCCATTACTAGGTAATTGAAAGGACATAAATCGGCCAGCAGCAGGAGTGTTGGGTTTATTGGTGCTGTAGACAAAACAATATTCAATTTTGGTCAGATTTGTTTCTGTGAAATGAGGAGCTGAGCCTGCTGTCTCCACTGATGGCTGTAGTTGCACTGCAGTCACTAAGATCGATGTGCATAATGCTATGAGCAAATGATTGCATGAATCAGCTCTGGGCCTTTGTACCACTGCAACAGTGTTACACAGTTAGCCTTTCAATTACAAATGGTTTTAGATGGTTAATATTGCTTTCAGGATTATTTTTCTTACAAGAAAGTAAGATTTGGAATGTAACTGTCAACTCTGCCAAGTTATGAGCAGTGTGAACCTGGAGGATCATTGGGCCAGAGTGTGGAAAACACTTAAGTCTCAAAAAACAATTTTAAGCTTCCCAGCGTGAAGGCTAGCAAATGTCTATTATTTCCAGAGCAAAAATGGAAGTCTTTAAGTCTGTTCCATCTTTTTTATTGGTTAGCAGTGGCCGCGAAAAAAAAATATGATCAGGCAACAGTAAATCTCACTACACCTGAAATAAAGRTGTGGGCAAAAAAGTAATTAGAGGCTCTGCTATTGCTATGTGGATTTGTCCACTGAGCTCCTCCTTGGGGCTTCTCTCCAGGATATGGGAGTTACCAGCCCAGCACAGTGCACTGTTGCGAATAAGCGCATGCAAATGCATAATGAGAGGWGATTTCTATGTTGTGCACTAACCAGCCAAGAAAGGCAAACAGAAGGAAGAGATGAACTTGCTTAGAGTCACCAAGCAAGTTAACAGCAAAGATAATCAGATGGGCAGAAATACATACTGGAATCCAGCAACTTACGCAGTAACCTCTACTGTGTCAGTGAGCTGTAAAAAGCCTTAAAAAAATATCTCTTCATAAGTAAAAAAAAAAAATAAAACTAAAATAATTAGACTTGTTCATGGATATTTTCTGACATTTTAGTAACTTTTTTCATGGAAGACTATGTTCCTTTTTTATCACCAAAATGAATTTTCCACATTTGTCATTTGCTGTGCATTAGTAGTGGAGTCCATAAGGAAGAAGGTTCCAGGTTCTTCAGCCACTGTCACACTCCACAAAAAAAAGAGAGCTCCAAAAGTGCTTCCTCTGACATAAAGGTTCCTCAACTGTTTCAGCTTTGCTAAGAAAGCAGAATCATCAGGACAACATAAATGCGCTRTGAAGTACTTCTCTGTGACTTTGCTTATGGAGTTTCTAAACGGTGAACGATGGCAGCAGCTATTCACACATACCTACTTTTCACAGATTTTATTTCTGTCAGTGTCTTGTGTAATTAATGGGCATGGCCAGTCTACTTGGCCCTAATAATGATTTTTTTACTCTATCATCTTTGACTGTAATGCTTCTAAACAACTAACTAGAGAAAGGTAACATCAAAGTACATTAATAATGCCTATTTTGGCAGTATATGGCTATGTTTCACAGGGTTTAATCACCACAGCCCAAATAAAGGAATCAGAATTGTGTTTCAATTTTTAATGAAGTTAGAGGTTTGCTACTACAAGATGGACAGTCTAGTCCAATGTTTTTACTCTGGATAAGGGCTCAGAAGAAGTCTAGTGGTCTTGAGACTGGACTCATCAGAGTATTTTCCATGTAGGTGCATGAGACTAATAAACTCGCCTAGCACATTTAGTGAGCTGTATTTGGTCAGCCCCTCAGGTAAGTTGTCAGCTGGCTGAGCCTCCCTTCCTGAGATCCAGCCTGTGCCATGAAGCTGGCTAGGAGGCTTAAGGGGATGGGTTAGGGCTAAGAAGGCAAAATACAGGCAGATTCAATCACATTCACTAGCAAACAGATAGGTGTAAGAGGGAAAAGTACAGTAAACAGGAGAGAGTAATGTACTACTACTTTTTCTAGTGAAAACCAGGAAGTGAAGAAACTCAAAAGRTAAGAGCAAGGGAGGATGCCTAAGAACAAACAGTTGATAACGTGCCATGATAAGAAAACTGTTACTTCCAGAAAAACATGTTCAGCAAGCAGGAAATACAAAATAAAGTGGGGCAAATCATCATGTTCCAAAGATGCTAAACTATCTTGTGTTTTCCGATATATAACAGTTCATATAGCTCCAGTAAAGTAATACTTAACATGACCATTCATATTAACTTCCAGCATAAATATCACCGTGTTTGCCAGGGAAATACATGGAAAAACTATAGAAATAATGCCACTAAAATGGTGTGTTGATTTCCTCAGATATGATCTCAAGCCAAGCTATGCTAACTCTTGAGTCATTTCAGAGTTTACACAGTAAACGAAATTGCTTCAGGCTAGGAACCAAGCGGAGCATTCTACGATAACCAGAGGTACTTTAAAAATGGCTGGGGAGACGGCATCCCTCTCTGCATTATGATGTAACTAAGGCTCCAAAATACAGAAAATCAGGGGAAATATGAATTTCTCCACTAGGACAAATTGGTCATTCAGAAAGACTTGCTTTCCTTTGGTTTATAGTTCAATTAATGTTTTTTAGACAGTTCTGAAGTTTGGGTGCCTCAGTACTCATTTTCTGGGTCTGTCTTAGTATTGTAACAGCCATAATAATGTTTACAATAACACAGAGAAACATTTAATTTTCTTGACTGTGTTCATTGATAATTTTGTTCTTTGAAAATGTTTTTATTCTTACTGATTTTAAAAGAACCTGAACCTAGTACTGAAGTTAGTTTAAAGCAGTCTCTGAAAACAAAAGCATGTAAAAACAAAACACTGTCTAAAAAARTACTGCATATGTCTCCAAGTATGTTTGGGGGCTTTTTTGATTGTTTATTTGTAATGGAACAGAGACTCAGCTACCCTTGACAATAACAAGTCAATTTCCTTGCTCAAATACATATTTTCCTGGTCTCTCTTGAAATTACTTGATGTTGTGCATGCTTATGATTAGGCAGTATTTACTTTCCAGCAAAGTATTAATATTTGTTACAAAACAGAGGCATATCATTCTTACCAACATAAAGAATTTCACTCCAGTCACTCCAAAATCCTCTTTTACGACATATGTAATGATTAGCTCGTATCTGTATGGAATATCTGCAGGTAACATCAATTCTTAATCTGAAGTCATTTGATGATACTTTCAATATCTGTTAAAAAAAAATTAATTGTTCTGTTACAGATATTGCTTAAGACTAAAAAATTCAGAAAAAAAAACTTTTAATCATGTTTACTGCAGAGTTAGTCTTTTTAAAAATCTCCTTTACTAGATTAACAGTGAAGGTCATGCATTGTTTAAAACTAGTATCTTTATTTCTGTAGGTATAATTTCTTTACTAGTACAACCATGTTTCAAGCCAAAGTTTTTGAAAGATGTCTCCTTTTCAGAAGGCTTCTTAAAACACTTAATGCTGGATTTTCAGAATTGTCCATTATCTCCAGGCTTATACCACTCCTATTATGAACCCAGGTGCATAAAACTGAGTAACTCCAATTCTTGTCTTTCTGTTTTCCTAGATCATCTGAGCGAGTTTGTTGCAGACATAAAAGATGTCCAGAAAAAGAGGAAGAATTTGAAAATTAATGAGACTTCTTGTCTTTGCTGAACCCTTGTCACTAATGGGACAGAAGTTTCACTGAAGTCCATAGTTTCAAAAAGGCAGCAATAGCTGGTTTGGTTTTAAATCATTTAAAACGTGATGGGTCCGTGAATTGGAGAACTGAACTCAAGACTTTTCACCAAGCTCTAACTTCTAGCTATATAGGACAGTCACCTCAGAGACAGGAACACTATTTAAAACCTAGGCATAAGAGAGGTAATTACCTGCTTGTTACCTGACTTCAAGTTGCAGAGGTAAAATTCATATTCAAAACATTCTTTAGGGAAAGAAGAAATTGGCTTCTCCCACTTGGCCAAGAKATCATTTTGCTCTAAGAATACAGTGACATTTCTGGGAACATTCACTTTCTCTACAAAACAAAAGCAGTACTAGTAAGTTATTTTTAGAGCAAACTTTGAATACTAACAATTGGAGCAATTTATAACTTGACAGTGTTTCCTAGTAGGGCTTATAATGCTTCAATTTATTTGACATTTGGGGCAGAAAAGATAAGGTTTAGGAGAAGTAACGGTATTCAGGAAAATAAATAAGGGAAAACAGTTTTTAAAAATCCACTTAAAAAATTTGGAAAAATAGATTATGGGGGGGGGACTGTGTTTTTTTTATATTCTTTTTTACAAAAGTGTGAAATTAATGGTAGACTCAGTCAGAAAAACTTTTTAATCAGGAAAGATAGATGTTAATAGAAAAGCTACTATAACTGGAATAAATTCAAAGAAATGGATTAATAGTTAAGGGATGATTCCAAGGAAGAAGTTATGTCAAATGTTTTACTTTGTTTAGCAAGAAAAAAGGGAATGCTATCTGTTTTCAAAAAGCAAAAGGTATAGAACTAATGAAGGAAAACAAATTATTTGGGYAGATGAAATGTGATAGACAGTCATGGCTGCATACTCCCTTTTACTCTACAATCTAATGCCTTTCTCTAAAAGGACATTGTTAGCCTGAACATCATAYATCTTTTTTCTTTTAAAGAAAGGCCTTTACTGTATAATAAAACATAGTAAAAACTGTACTTGAAGGTATATTGAATAAATATAGAAAAGGCATATTGGAAATAATGCTTTGGCTAACAAACAGATTAAGTAATAGGTGTTTTCCAACTCTTCTTATCATTCTCATTATGTCATTCTCATTGTCATTTTGTCAGTTAGTTAAACTATCAACCTTTGTCTTCTGATTTCGTTAAGACATCCATGTGAAACCAGCACATGCTTTCACCTGTATTAAGAACCATTCAATCCACTAATACTCTTTCACAAATATTTTGACACTCCTGCTTGACAGTTGAAATATAGTGCAGAAAGAAGTTCTTTACAGTTTCCCTACAACCATTTCACTCAAGGGAAGAAAGTTATATTGGCACTTTTTATGATGCAAAAAAAATGTATTTTTACTCACCAATGGTATTTTGGTTAAATAACTGCTGAAAAGGTTTAATTGCAGCATACTTGCTAGACCCATTAATGTGTATTACAATAAGCTCGTCAATCTCTTCAGGATCAATATGTGTCCTTGAAAATTTGCACTCAATATTCCTGTTCCACTTGTCTTTGATATAATCTTGACATTCTTCAGTGTAGGTCTTATACCTAAATTAAAATATTTGTGAGACGTGATGCTCTTCAAGAAATTCATTGTTGACTAAAATAGGAGACACTAACCTGTAAAATAGAAAGTACTTTGTATCTTCCGGTGCTCCTTTACCAGGAAACCAAGTACAATGGAGAGAAACAGTACTATAAATGGTGATGTAATTAACACAGGACAAATTAGTGACTGATGTCTCTGCAGCACCTATAGAGCCAAGGAATTATAAAATACGGGGGAAAAAAGTCTTATTACAAATGTCATAAGAAATTCTGTTTCTAAAACACTTGATTATAGTCTTTGGTCCATTATTATCTACGTCTGTTCTAGCTAATCTTCCTCTATATCACATAGTGCTATGAATGACGGACTGATGAAGATTTCCAAGCAGTGTAAGTAATGCTGTTCCACACAGCACCATTACATATAAAATACACACCTCGTGATTCCAGGCAATATCATATTTTAATATCTTAGAGTGTATGGAAGTAGGTTACCTTGGCTTTAGCAAGGAACTTTCAGAAAACCTTGTAAGGGTTATCCATGTCATGCATCTCCAGATTGTATTCTTGGCTGCAAAGGCCAAAAGCCCTAAACGAATTAATTTTGTAAGAAGACCAGTGTTGCAGATAGAGGGGGAAATGCCCTATTTTTTTTTAAGTATTAAACCTCTCAACTACTCGTGTCTAGTCCATAGACTAGGACTGAACACAAAAATTCAGCCCTGCCTTGCATTCCAACTTACCAGGCAGAGGCTTCAGCTCACCCATCACCCAGTCGCTTTTCATCTGAAGCTCATTAAACAGAAGTAACGTCCGAATGCGTRCAGAAAAACCATTGTGAAGTACAGCTGTTCGGAAACTACGAGTCTTCTTTGTATCATACTTGAAATTAAAAAAATCTATATCAAACATCACGTGATGCTTAAAAGCTCTGCAAAGACTGATCTACTAAGGATGTGCTTTAAGTTAAATGTCTCATTGTATGCTTGCTTGAAACCTTGAAGACTCTGTACACCACCTACTGTTAATCTGATTTGCCCAAATGATGCACAGCCATCCTGTGCTTCCAAAGAGGGAATCCTGCAGACAGTGATTCTGAGCAAAGCTTGAATCAAGTGCTTTAAACAGCCCATGAGAGTACACCAGCTGTCTCCACTGTCTGCATGAGGAAAAGAGGCAAACCAGCCAGGTTGCTTAGCTGGTTATATTAAGTGTCTAAAGTTAGATAGCACAAATAATTTTCACAAGACGTGCTTACCATATGTTACTTAAGACAGCAAGATCCTTATCTTATGAAAAAAAAATTTATAGTGTGTAATTGTGATGAAACATTATAGTGTAGAATTGTGATGAAACATGGTGCAATATTTTACTGATACTCTGGCATTAATCTGAATTAAATGCACTGACTTGAACAGGGAGCAACATCATGTAATACCAGTATCCAACTTCCCCTCCAAAAGATTATTGTTACAGAGCCTGACAATTCCTGGGGCTAACCCCTTGTTCCAGCAGAGCTGTACCCATAAACATAGGTGAAAGTTAATCTTTCCAGTGCTTAACATATTTGCTTATGAAAAAAAGGACTAAATAATTTGACTATGCCAATGTTGTAGAAGACATATCACACCTATTGCCCTCTTTTTTTTGGTGCAGTATATTTAACTCAACATAAATTTAACCTTCTTAGAATAATGGGATTTATTTTAGACTTACCTCTTCAGACACAGGAGTTATGATTTCCACATCATATCTAATAGTGTAGTTTTTTTGTTCCTGATTAGGATTTGGTTTCCAGTGTAAAAATACTTCTGCTAATGCAGAGACTGTAAGGGTGAAATTAACAGGTGGGAAAACCTGAACTGAAAGAAAATAAAAACACTGATAATAATCTATTTCACTTTTATTAGTGAATTGTTCATAGCAATAGCTACTTATAAAAGTAATGAGAAGCACAAGAAAACCATCACAAATTTCGCTTCAATAACATATTCTCTCAATAGCTTCTTATAAAATGTTTCTAATCTTGAAAAATATTTTTAAATAACAAAACAGAACTTCATTAAATAAGAATTTACTTAAAATTTAGCTTATAAGATTTTTTTTGACAATTCCAACTTGAAATTCACAATGAGTTATTTCATTTAGCTTGTTAAAAAAAATAGGTTCAGGTCTTTCAATTCAATCCTCACACTCACTAGGCATCTGTATTGATAAAAGGCTGATGAACTGATCAGACGTATCTGATCAATTTGCATACACAGACCCTTGCAGAAGAGCAAGATATTGGGGCTTTCTAAGAGGAGGCTGACAGCCACTAGAACTCATATGTGAGAGAAACAAAAAAGTATGATGAACCAAGGAATTAAGTACAAATAGAAGAAAATGTAGAAGGATGGGAATGATAACTTAAAATGACAGGGTAAGGGGGATTCCTGGAGCCCATATGGAAATGAAGAAGTTATCATGCTGGGGGAAAAAAGTGTTAGCATATAAATAGACAGGCAATGAAATAATCAAATCTACTTCATTTCATTTCCAAAGTTCTTCAGAGTCCTTCCTCCTTTATTTGCCATCTCTCAGGCAGCTATGGGAAGTCAGTCCCCATGTCTTTCTCACATAATTTCAACCTTAAATGCCTACTTGCTCGATTTTCAAGCAAGTATCTCATACTAGGAAAACTGCTTCACAAACAGCCAGAAAACCCTGACATAAACAACCTTGAACTCCTTTCTGTGAAATGTTCACTGTTGAGATGCTCACAAGAAAATRTCAATATTAAGGTTCTTGATAAACCAAGATTATGTTGGTAATGTATGACGTTTTGTGTTTTTGTGTTCCTGCAACTAATTGCAGTTTTGTCTCTGGAACTTAAATTATAAGCTTGCTGGAACAATAACTTTGCTCTGGCTAGATCTGTGTTGTTACATAAATTGGATGAGGTACCATTTTCAGGCCCAGAGGCCAAGCAGCACAGCACAGCTTGCATCTATACACCTCATACTACTTCTCCCTCAGGCAAGGTGCCATGTCCAAACTGCCTTTTGGAAAAGAAGGTTCTCAGGTATCATCTGCTGTGAGAGATCTAACTGGTACAGGGTAAAACTATCYCAGGAAGTGTTTTAACACAGTATGGTCATTTGAGGTCCTGTACTCATTTTATGGATCTCCTTTATTTTTGTGCATTTTTGTGCATTTAGCATAGCCCATTTGACTAACACACACAGGGGTCTTGCAACACATAYTGGTCAGAAAGAAGATGCCTTACCTCCTTCAGCTTGAAATACATTTCGCTGAACCATATTCGTGATCCAAAGGAGGATCAGAAAAACTCCCATCACATTGGCCATAATCTTTAGATAGTAAATGAGAAAAGCCATGTATCAGCATATATGCTATATCATCACTTAAACCAAGTAACAGGACACAGGTTGACAGCTGAAAATGAGTACAACCCTAAGCATAAGCACACAAGCTATGGCGCATACTACAGGTATATCTACATTATCAAAGGAATGAAACTGCCACTCTGCAGAGCAAAGACTTCTCCTACCCTTGCAGCAAAATATGTCATCAAAGCTAAATTTAGTATGAGTGCCATTAACTACACTTCATTTTGCTCCCTTTGCTTTTGACAGACTTGAAAAAAGCTACTGTTTTCAATACTGTCATGTGTTCCGAGCAGTCATGGACTTACAGCATCTCTTCAGGGTGAGGAGCCAGTGGGGTACCAGGTATATTTGCTTTCAATAGAGCCCAATTTGCTCCAAGAAGAGAAGTATTCATATTTTTAGCTGCCTATAAAACGGGTACTTGCCAGAACTTACTTTCCAGTTTCAATTTCAATAAAGCTTGCTAAAGAAGCAATCTCAGTGCTTACCTCAAGGGTAATTCTCCAGTGTTAGTTATAGGGTGTAAGAGAAACTAATTTGTTTGTTTCTAATTTAAGTAAGTGACTTTTTTTTAATGCTTTAAAAMAGCATGTTCTTATGCTTCTTACAGATTGTTTCATGATGTACTGGGGAAAAAAAAAGTCTGTGTGCTGTCATTTGTATATAACCTAACATAAACAACATGTATATACTGATCAGCACCTTTCCAAAATGTTCTTACAAAAGAGAAATAAATCCTCCCAGTCCAATCACACCACTAYCTTAGGGCATCTACAGCAATTGCTTGAATGGAAAAAAATAATATTTTCATTTGGTAATGAGTAGAGAAAATATTGTTAACCCACCACTTCTCCCTGAACCTCTAATAAATAACCCAAGGACTGGAAACAATCCAGTTGATCACAGTTGGGGTACTTCATGCTGTAGAGTAACTATTTTTAAAAATAGTGCATCAATGCTGAGTTCATTCAAATGAGGCATAATCTACAAGACACTCTGTGTTTCTCAATGTCCAAGTCCACTCATTATCCATATTCTGTATGTATCAAGTATTCTGTTAGCCAAAATGCATATGAAGCTTACTGAACTGCTGGACTTTTCTCACTAACTATTCCTGGGGAATCAGAGTTTGTTTCTATGTATGCTGGCATATTGGAAGACATTTTGGCCAGACACCTTTGGCTTTTCCAAAATGTATTTGAATCACAATTGGATAACTTCGTTCACAGCACACATTTATGCCTATACAATGCCTCCAAGAGTATTTATTTCTTATTGCATTACTCTTCATGAAAAAAATGTTCTTTAGATTTTGACACTTGAATACTACACAGACCTCTGCGTCACAAAATTCTGGAGAACACAAGATTACAATGGCACTTGAAAACTATGCTGATTTCTGACCACCCCTGCCACACCTATGCTGCCTAGCCTGTGATACTGCTATTTTATGCAAATTCTCTATTATTACTAAGACTCTATCTGATAAGAAGAATTAATAAATAAAAACTRCTAGAATGTTGCCCATATTTCCAAAATGTTTTTGTACAAATTACTGGCATCATCCTCCTCCTTCAAAAAATAAGACACAGTTCATTTACATGATGAAATTATTAAATATATTGACGTCTTTCATTTTTCCATTTAAAAGTAAAAATATATAAGCTTCATGTCACTGAAAATAAAAACTATATATATATATTTTTTAAGCCTACAATAACCTTACTACACCTCTGGTAAGAACAAAACTGTAAACTTTGCAGATGTGTCCACATGTGTTTCTATGCGTGCACACACTTCTATTCCCTGTCTATTAACATTATCCATCATATGCCTTGCAGCTCTCCCACTGGCCACCTACAACCAAAATCAACAGCTGAGAAGCAGTTTCAAGGTCTTCTAAAGTGAACTAGTAGCTGGATTAAAAAAAAAAAAAAAAAAAAAAAACCACCAAAGAGAGACTGACATAAGCTTTCCACTCACATAAGAGAAGGAATGTTGCAATTCCCCAGCTGCAGTCACAGCTTTAATCAAATAAAACAGGTACAACTACAAGACTTTGGGAAATAAGCTTCATTCATTAATTCTATTGCTAAAAGATTTTCCTTTTTAAAGAAATCATTTCAGTAGCTTTCTTTTAAAAAAAAATCTCTAAAAAGAAAATCTTTCATG
This sequence comes from Rhea americana, assembly GCF_003343005.1. Classification (NCBI taxonomy): domain Eukaryota; kingdom Metazoa; phylum Chordata; class Aves; order Rheiformes; family Rheidae; genus Rhea; species Rhea americana. The sequence goes on along the minus strand of NW_028185705.1, from coordinate 1,753,712 downwards.
TTTTACGACTGCTTAGGAATTACATCGTTCACTAACTCAATGCATTGGTTTCAGGATAGCTCTGACGTTTATCACAACTAAAAAGCTGTCTSTCTCCCCCTGGTCTTCTTACAGAGGGTTCAGGTACCTCTGTGCTTTTTAACTTTGCCCTCAAAAAAAAAAATAACAGTTCTGATTCTTCTGGCCACATTCTTTTCCCCAGACATTTGAAAAGATCATAAGGATCAGCTTTTCAAAGGTACTTTTGCTGGCTAAAAATGTGCAAATACATAGCTGAAACATTTCCTGAGCAGTACTTTACTCCTTTGTAATTGAGTATAAACTGTAAGGCAGATGAGTTTTCAATTATTATCCATGTTCTTAATACCAGTTTATGTTCTCCCTCCTTGTTTTCAAAAACATTACTTTTCTTTTTTTTGCTATCATCAGCCTAAGATTGAAAATTTAGCTTTTGGAAGAAGTAATTTCATAGCTATGTTAGCAGTGAGGTATTTCCACAGCTACTAGAAATCTACAACAGCATTAAGCTCCTCTGTAACAACTGAAAATAGTAAGTAAGTAAGTCAGTCCTCAGGATGAAAAAACCCTCAATTATGTTTTGGTTATATATGGTAAGAAGTTAAATAAGAGCAGAAAGTAAAGGATATACTCCTTCTTAAAGRACAACAGAAATCCACACTATAGAAAATAATAGCCTCTAAACGGTAATAATTTTCTTACTTAAAGCTGACATGTTCCCCTGTCTCAGAGTCAACTGGTCAGAAGCAGACTCCAGATGCATTTCCCAGTGCAATGCGAATATGACTTTGAAAAGCAAGACATTTGCAGTTTCCAAACTAAACAAAAACAAACATAACACATTATCCCAGGAGCTCACCTGCAGATTCTCAAAAGTCTTGCGAAGTCTACTTTGTTAAAACATTCTCTGGGTCATCTCCCTGCGGGTTTTTTACAACCGCTGTCTTTTAAGTACAGAGGTRGTTGGTAGGTACTTCAAAATGATGGCAGATGATAAGTTAGACAAGTATGCATTGAAAAAGGGAACTACAGATTTAACCACAGGATGAAAGTCTCCATTCTGAAACTTAGTTTAGCCTAGAAATAATTGTACTTTACTTATTGAGGGTTAAATACAATACCATAGGCTGGTGATTCTCTAATAATTTTGTTTATAGAAGTACAACACTGGTGTAGTTTTCCTTTTTGCGTGAGAAGTCTCTACATGACTCTGCAAAGCAAAGAATTCTATTAGAAAGTTAAAAGAATAAGAAATCAGGAATAAGGAAATAAGAAAACATCTTTTCTGATATGTATATATACTGTGATATATGTATATACCAAGGCTCCTATGATATATTAGATGATAAGGATAAGCAGTATGAATCTTCAGTATACTAACCAACAACTGTCATACAGTGCATTTTGACCAGAATTAGTAATGCAACCAAAGGAGGGAATTAGAGCTCCGGCAGTCATGAGGATTTTAGAAAACTGCCATTTCATATCCAGAAGTAACAAGGAGACAGATTTTTTGCGTTCATAAGAGGGCTTCAATTGCAGTTAAGATGACCACAATTCACACAATAGTTTTGGGCTATTTTGACTTGGGATCATGGCAAACTGGGCTTCACATCTTGAATGTCTAAGGCGCTGAGGGCTTTGCAGGCTTTACTTGATTGCCTTACTGCAATCTTGCTGTTTGCGCCTTGTAGACCTGGCTCACAAGCAAGACAAGCAACAGAAACCTTTGGGTTAAGACAAAAAATGATAAGTAGTGACAGGTAAAATTTGGTTAGATATTAGGGAACACACACACCTAGTGCTAGGGATAGTGAAGCCATGGAACAGCCTGAGGACTAAAATAAACTCCAACACTGCATGTCTTTAGACAACCAACCAGGATYGATGAAGTCATCATCAATCCAGCCATGGGATGCAAAAATAAATTAGGTAATCTCTTAAGATCTTGCCAGCCCTCTTTTCTTTATCTATATGTCTCTGAATAAATAGCTAATTAATTCATAGATAGAGCTCTAACATCAACACTGCAGTGTTTCTGTAGAAAATAAATGAATTCTAAAGGAGAGGAAGGATTTTTTTAATAAGGAACGGTAGCCACACAGAAAAGGTATGAAAAGGTTATGTTCTTACCTTTTTATTCAGATCTGACTACATGTTATTATAGATCTGAGTTCTTCTTCCCTTTTTTTTTTTTTTTGAATAGGTCACTCTCAAAAAGAACTTTTGTACTTGCAAGCATTCCTGCTTCTTTGCACAGTAAGGTGCTGATTTTTTTAGTTACTTAAAAGCTGTGAAAAAGGTTGGGTAGCTTCTGTGTAGCATCTCTTTTTCAATTCTAAAGAAACATGTAGCACTCTTTTTGCTGAGACAGATTTGTTTAGGCTTGGAACTTCAAAGTGGACTAATCTCCCAATTTAACTGGAATTTGGATGAGTTCTTCCTCCAGGCTCTGCTCTTTCGAAATCATCAGGTTTTGTGAGTGAGTTACCTTTTCCACAGGAATAGGGAGGTGCTATGAGAGCTGGTCTAGGCCCTGAGGAATATGCAGGAGACAAAATTAGTCAGCAATGAAATTATACTTGTGAAGATGGAAGGACTGACACCTTGAACAGTACCAAATCCCCAGGACTCCAATGTCAGCTCTTCTTGTCTGTGTACCCCTACACATTAAAGAAAATGTAAATCAATCCAGGCCAACAAACTTAAACCAAGTATTTAAACTACACTGAGATGCTATTGGGCACAGTTTGCCATCTGTCAAGTTTAACAGTGGAAATGGCTCTATTTCGGTGATAACTGAAGTGATCTCTACTGGTCATTGGCTACATAAACCCTTCTGAAATAGTTAGCTTATTTCCTTTTTCATGGTTGGCTCCTTACTGAAGTACAGCTTAATGTTTTCCTTTGGTAATCCTCTTTTTACTAAAATGAAATCAAGTCATAATTTTTTTTCCCTGTTTTGTATTTTTTGTTTTGTATTTATTTTCCAATATTGCAGCTATGTCCCTTCTTTCGTGCTTTATTTCTCATCAGGACAAATAATAATCACCTGCTTTCCACTGTGTTCAGGGCCACCTTGCACTCTTAACTATAAGTAGTAGTACCAGCCCTGTGCTCCTTAAGAGAGCTCAGGTTCTTCATTTGCCAAAAAATCAGAATTCAATCCGAGGGCTCAGTGAAAGAAAAACAGGGGCAAACAGTAGATGCAAAAACTGCTCTAATGCTGCTCTTCGCTGTAGTCTAGTCTAAAACAGAATGAACAAACACTAAGATTCCCCGCAGTTAATTGCAGCTTAATGATAAAACTTGTTAACGGACCTGTAAAGATTTCATCACATTATGCTACCTGTGAATCCTCATTAGTTAAAAGCGTACATTCCACCAAAAAGTACTTCCTGTACTGGAATATGCAGAACTCTCACTCATGTTCCCAATACCAGGTATGCCCAGATCGTCCAGCTGACATCATCACATCAGAGGAAAGCAGAAAGCTTCGTAACATACCTGGACAAGCGTTTTTTTCCTGGAAGAGACAGCCTTCTGATCCTGGGATGGCCCTAAATAGCAAATTTAATAGTTTCTAGCTTCCTTTGAGAAGCTATACATTATTTTCTTGATACAAAATTAGTTGCTCAGTATATTARGCTATCCATAGGGTACCATGCCCTGACTGTCCACATAAATGAAGCTTACCAGCTCACCAACTAAATACCTCATGAAAAAATGTTTTGTTTTAACGTCCTGGCTATTCATTTTCAGTGACCTATGGGTCTCAAACTCAAATGTGAGTAATATGCTGCAAAATTACATGGTAATGTGAGACTCCAGCTGGAATATGAGATAATGAGTCTGGGAACTCAGGTGCTCTGAACAGAAAAGGCCATTCAGAATATTATTTAGTAAGTACTAGCTCTGTTATTAGAAGCAGAATTAGCTCTTTATATAGCTTTTATATAATATCAAAGTTTTTTCTTTTTTTTTTCCTGGCGTTTCAAGAAGCTTTTCAAGCCTCAGGCTTCCTGCCACRCAGAGACAGTTGAACTACAGTAATTTATAAACGGCAGGTTCTGCGTGAGGGGGCTTCGTGCAGGCGTTGYGCGTTCACCAGTAACGCAAATGGGTTTTCAGTCCCGACCTCCCCTCCCCGTAGCAGCCCGCCCCAGGCCCTCCCACCACCGCTCGGCGAGACCTCCGCCCCGGGGCGGGCTGTGTGCGGACGCATCTCCCCCGTCTCGCCTGCGGCCTGGCGGCGGCGGCCGGAGCCGGAGCCGGAGGAAGCTCCGCCCGCGGAGGGGCGGAGCGCGGCGCACCGCGGAGCTGAGCTCATCGCCCGGCGCCGGGGACGCGATGCGCCGGGGGSGTCCGCGCGCCGCCTCACTCAGCCTGCCCGGGCGCAGATGTGGGCCGGGGCGCTGCTCCTGCGCTGCGGGGCGCGGCTGCGGCACCGGCTCCTTCCGCGGCGGCAGCAGCAGC
>NW_028185705.1:1679486-1748883 GCF_003343005.1 Rhea americana | reverse complement strand
GCGGCGGCGGCCGTAGGTAGCTGCTGCGGTGGGGCAGCTACAGGCCGTTGTTCAGTTTTAGTCACCGTTACAGCAGTGACTTAAAAATGGTGGATCTTTCTCTTCCTCAGCTTCCCCGGGCTGCTGTTCCTGAGTAAACTTAGTCTGCGTATTTTTTCCTGTGCTGGCAGCACAAATTCGCTGTGGCCTGTCATTAAGTTAGCTAAAGCTTCTTGTTACCTCATGCATTACCGGTTGCCGGAAACGTTCTGCCTCTCCGAGTCTCCCAGTGTCACGTTAGCAAAAACATGAATATTTAGGGTGTCAGAAAGGCCCGTGCTCCTCATCATAGCTCGAACGGTGAATTAGCGTGCTCGGAGCAGCTGTTGTGCTTTGGGAAACGTGGGTGCGTAGGGTGACCTGAGTCTGTGCAGGGCTAGCCGCGAGAAAGATCTGTCGTGGCGAACTCATCCAGGTTCACAGGAACACACACCGGGCACATTGCTGGTTCAGCACAGCAGTTTACTCTGTGGATTGAAAAATAAAGCTATATTGCAACCATGAAAATGAAAATACAGCTTGGTRCCCAGCTGTATACCTCATTTGTGCATTTCGCATGAAACAGATATCTGTGTTTTGCCACTTACTGTGTATTGTAATATCTATACCCACCTGTATGAACTTAACCTGTAGTAGTCGACAGACTGTTTTCTTTTTATTTTAGAAAGTGTTTTATGGTTTTCCTTTCCTTCTCAGAACTGTTTGAGAAGAAGAACTATGAGCTGAGAATAGCAGGAGGTGCCGTGAGGGATTTGCTTAGCGGGATGAAACCAGAAGATGTAGATTTTGCCACTACGGCAACRCCAGCAGAGATGAAAGAGATGTTCACGTCTGCTGGTGTTCGTCTGATCAATAATAAAGGAGAAAAACATGGAACCATTACTGCGAGGGTTGGTTTATGTTCTGAGTTTGCATGTTTTTGTGCATGTTACCTCTGTAACCTTTTATGCTGCTGAATCATTGTTAGAAAAGATAGTATAGGCTGCTTATATCTTCATGTAATGTGAGGAAGTTGATCCTAGTGTTTCCTGTTCTTACTCCTGATTTCCCAAGTCTTGCTTCCTCTATTCTGCGTGTTCCTCTGCCTCTTATTCCATCTTCTGCAGGAAGACTTCTGCAGACTAGCTAGAAAATGAATAATGCAAAGATTATTTTCAGGTATTGATATTTTTTGATTGCTCTGTGTGGAAATATATGTATAGTTAATGTTCAAGCTGGATAAATGTAAAAACTAGGTATTCTTTCTGCCCTGTGCTGGTTTGCATGTATGTTCATTATTGTGTTGTAGTAACAGTATTTGTGGAATTTGCAGCTCCATGAACAGAATTTTGAAATAACAACTCTCAGAATAGATGTTGTCACCGATGGACGACATGCAGAGGTAGAATTTACCACTGACTGGGAAAAGGATGCTGAAAGGAGAGATCTCACTGTCAATTCCATGTTTTTAGGTAAATTCTTTCAAAAGTAAATTTTAGATGAAGCATTGCTTTTCAATTTCAGCCAATAGATTATCTCAATCTGTTTCCACTTTATTTTTCTATATTGCTGTTAGCTGAAAGRTATGTGCAAATATGAGGGAAGATCTGACAAACTAGATCCAGACCTTGTATTTTCAAATTACTGCGTTGAATTATGCAAGCCATGTTTGTTTGGCTTGCTGTTAACTAAATTCCCAATTTCTTATATAGTCATGTAAGTTTATGTTCACCTGTTTTTTTTTATTATTTTTTTCTTCTAGGTTTGGATGGAATAYTGTATGATTTTTTTAATGGATATGAAGACTTAAAAAACAAGAAAATTAGATTTGTAGGACAGGCAAGTGAGAGAATACAGGAAGACTATTTACGAATCCTGAGATATTTCAGGTACTAGGCTTTGCCTTTTCCAGATAAAGAAATGACCTAAAGAAATAATTGCTTCTCATAACTAAGTGGATAGAAAAGTAGTTTGATAGAGAAGATGGAATCAAAATTCAGACAGTGCTTTTTTTCTCAGAAACATGCTGAAAACACTTGTTACTTGCCTTTTCCATGTTATTGAAAAATAGCAGTTGTGCTTCAAATAAGATTTTTTTTCAGCAGTTCTAAGGCTGAAATACAACAAACAATCTAAAAGGAAATAATGTGAAGTTTACTGATAACATAGATGGTTGAACTGCATTCCATCAACAAAACTAAAATTACTTGCCTTGACGCTTTCCACGAATAGATARAGGACAGGGGTTTCTCATCAAGACTGGTCTAGCTAAGCTGCTTTGGACAGCCAAACTCCTTAAGATATTCCAAATAKAATCCTGGTCCTCTTTTACTGAGGGGTAGACAATTTTAATTTCAGTGGGTGCAAAATGTTGCTGTCCCATTAAGAGAGTACTGTGTGTGACATSTTATCTGGGAGAAGAAAGAAGAATAGGTGTTCTGAAGACAAGAATGATGTATAATTACTGAAAGATGAATTAGTGTGATTCTGTGTAAGTACAAATGAGGAATATGCTTCAACAATATTTAATTCCCAGAAAAGCACTTTGGTAGTTAGTTTTCAGAAGTGCCCAAAGAGATTTTCAAATGCTACATCTCTAGTTACTTTTTTTTATAAATCTGATACCTCTTTTCCTCACCACTGACCTTTTGCAAGTCATTAAGTCTCTCTCCATTTTTTTTGTAGTACTACTTTGTAAAATGACTTGTAAAACAGCAGTGGAGACCTTTAAGATCTATGGATGAAGAGCATTATAGAAGGCCTTAGAAACATCATAGAAAGGTATCTGTGATATAAAATGAGTTGTAGTTGTCATATTTTTAAGTGTCTATTAGTATTTTAAGTGAGAACATTTAACATTGTCATGATATACGTTCTCTGAATAGTAATAAGTGGAACAATTGTTCTGAACAGTAACATACAGAGTTTATTTGGGCAGGTTTTACGGAAGAATTGCAGAAAAGCCTGGTGATCACGAACCCAGCACACTGCAGGCAATTAAAGAAAATGCCAAAGGCTTGGCTGGAATATCAGGAGAAAGGATTTGGGTGGAACTGAAGAAAATTCTTCTTGGAAACCATGTAAATCATTTGGTTCGACTTATGTGTGAGCTTGATGTTGCCCAACATATAGGTAAAGTGAAAAGAAGATGACTATTTGACACAAAGAGTAGGAAATCAAACAGAACTACAGCATGGCAAGCTAAGATAAAAACTTGTTTTACCCAGTAATAAATTAGATTTTTCCTTTGTTAACTTCTACAATTCTTATTAATGCAGTTTCTTGTTCCTTTTTGTGTGTATCCCTTCAGGACTACCACTTAATGGAAATTTAGAGGAATTTGACAGAGTCACAAAAAATGTTCAAAATCTGTGTCCAAAACCAATGACTGTTCTAACGTCACTGCTCAAGGCAAAGGATGATGTCACAAATCTTGATTTGAGGCTGAAAATCTCCAAAGAAGAGAAGAACCTTGGCCTTTTTATAGTGAAGCATCGGCAAGACCTAACCAAAGCTATGGGTCCAGAACCACTTAAGCCGTATCAGGACTTCATAATGGAGGTGAGTGTATTTCGTATCACTGTATTATATTCTTCACAGTAAACCTAGAACTTACACTTTTACAGATTACTAAAGACATCTAGTGGTAAGAAGGGCCTTCAAGAGTTAAATAAGGGCTGTTTCATTAACAGGTTTGTTTATAGGTCTTGGGCAAATTGCTGCACCTTTATGTCAGAGTTTCTCTTTAGAGACCATGATATTTTCATAAGAAAGCTGGGAAGTACTGATGAAAAAATATTAGCCARAGTTGAATTGCTCCCAGTGTAGTATTGTTACAGTAACTAGAACGTCATTCTGTATTAATAATATGAGTTCCAGTTAACTAAGGTTGTAACAAATCTTAATTCTGTTTTAATCTGAAGAGAGCAAAAATTAATGAGAGCTGTGACAAATGTCCTGGCATGTTTTTGCAACGTAAAACAGAAATTGATATATATATATATATATATATATATATAAAAAAAATTACTTTCCATTAGTAGAGCTTAGTTTTACAGGAGGATAACTATCAGCTTTTCTACTTAAGTTTTCTTTCCCATATAGATACTGAAGCTTTAAGTAAGTTAATTCCTAAGGTTGTTTGTTTGTTTGTTTGTTTTAAATAAAAGGAAACAGTTACCAGTTCTGAGAAACTTGCATTCTGGAGCAACTTTTTGTCTGGATTTAAAAGCCTACCTTTCAGYCAGTTAGACTTGAAAATGTCGATGAAATGAAAGTTTTCTGTACTGTCCCAGCTGATGTTTCCTCCTGCATGAAAACATGAGGCAGGATCTAGACGACTGGGGACTTCAGCTTTTTATGTTCAACTCCTTGAATTGTGCGGTGAAAGCGAGTGCAGCTTCTGGAGCATTGGTATGTGCTCTGTGTGAGGAGTACTGTTCAGCAGGCAACCTGTGACATTCTGCCATAGCAAAGTTCAAGTAATTTTCAAGTGAAGTTCTGCGCTTTTGTTGCAGTACTTGAGACTGAAGCTGAGAGATATTGATCTCTGCAGTAAGATTCTCCCTCATAGGAAAGGTAATAGTTCCCCTTCAATTGCAGGCAGAAGAAAATGGTTACAGCTATTATCTGCAATTCAGGAAGTCTCCACGGATCTCTTCAGGCTTCCAAGTTAGGACCGGGTTCTAAAACTTAAAGAGACAGACGATATCCTAACTTTCGTAGTTCAAACTTGTTGCCCAGTTATTCTTCATAAGGTGTTGTGGGACTAACATGAGTTTGAGCACAAATTGTTTATTTCTTAACATTTTATAGTGAATCTTATTTTCTTTTAGTCTAGGGAAGCTAATACAAATTCCAGGATCTGTGAGCTTCTAAAATACCAAGGAGAAGAACATCTTTTAAGAGAACTGCAGCAATGGACTGTTCCTTCTTTTCCTGTTAGTGGCCATGATTTAAGAAAAATGGGAATTTCTTCTGGGAAAGAAATTGGAACAGCTTTACAACAATTGAGGGATGAATGGAAGAAGAGTGGATACCACATGGATAAAGAAGAACTCTTAAGTTGCCTGAAAAAGCTGTAAAATTGCATAATAGCTGAGAACTGTTTATGCCCTATCTAAATAGACCCAAGGTACTAGTAAATACATTGTCAGTGTATTATCTGCCAGTATAGCATTTTGTATTGTAAAGACCTTCACATGCAAACTGTTCTCCTGTTAACTAGCTCGTAAGAAGTTCTGCAAGCACAGGGTCAATTTTGCAGTAAAGAAGAATGTTATTTGCCAAATTCTAAAAAGCCTACCTCCTTTTGATGGTTTTATTTATAAATACTTGTACTTCATCTTCACTTAGGACAAGTAGAAGTGACACCAGGATTTTTCTCATTCTGACTTGCTGCATCCAGGAAGTGCAGCTAGATAAAATCATCTTCCTCATGTTTTTTGTTTTTCTTTCCCTCCCCTCCACTCTCTTTAGGAAATAAAGTGATCTAGATGTTTTTGTAGGTAAAACTAAATATCAAGTTGAAATCTTCATGTGTGCTTTTACTATGTAAAACGTATGTTTTCTTGAAAGATTTTATTTTTCATAATTTCAGAATCAATTTCTGCTTAACAGGATGATTTAACTGCCTCAGTTTCACAAGCACTATCTATCTACTTGGATATGTGAACTTCCTCTCTCTTCAGTAGTCTTTCAGTAACTTATTCCTGACTCTGAATAACTAAGTTTATAGAAGACTGGTGAAGGGGTCTACAATATGTTTTCAATTTTTTATGTGCAACATTAATGTTAATAGTAGAAAGGAAGGGAGATCAACATTCCCTGCCTTTTATTTGTTTGTTTTTCTCTGTGTCAGGTCAGTGACTCCTGTTCTCCTTCCTTTTCCTTTCACAGCACATTCACTGCAAAGGAATTAAAATGACATTGTTAATGTGCCTGATCTTGAGCTAAATCACATAGTTCTGTCATCTTTAAAGTGCAACCACTCTAGAAAAAGTTGTCGGTTTGCATTCTCCACATAYCTTTTCTCGTAACTTACAGCAGTAAGACACAGAGGCATTTACCCATTCTCTGCCTTGCAGTCATTCCTTTGAAATCAGTAGGAATATTTCAGAAAGAAGTCTTTAATATCCTTCCTACTATCATCAGAACAGGATCTTCCCTAGTTATGTTAATTCTATGTTAATTAATTATCCATACTTACCTTCTGCCTAAACTTATCCACATTAAAAGTGCTCTCTGACTTCAGTTCAAAAGGAAATTTGACTCTTCAGYATTATTAAATATATCAATAATATTTTGGAAAATAAGAGAAATAAATGGGTTTGATTATTAGTCAAAGCTGATGAGGAGGGAGGAAACCTAAGCAAGACATTTGCTTGCATACAGTATCCAATAAATTGTAAAAATCCGGTTTAAGAGTTCTTGAGTTATGTTCATAGTCTGTTTGAACAGTAGCTGTTACTAGTGTGGAAGATATGATAAGTTTTTGAAGCTGTTCCTGACTGGTCTTAATAAGCAAATCAAAAAATCCAGGGATGCTAAAAAAAACCCAACAATGATGACTCTTAAATATAGGAGAAGCTTTTGTTATGTAGATTCTATTAGCAGTTTTAAGTTTTCCTAGGACATCAGGTACTACTATAATAAAATTTTGTTTCCATTTTCTTCAYTGTAGTTATCATTTTCCAACATTAGATGGCAGCTATATCAATGTAGTTTCACAAAAATTAAGCATTTTGTATTTTTGTATAGATGATTTTTCCAGCTGAATTCGCCCCCCCCAGAAGTCACTTACTTACCTTACGTAAGTTATTCTGAAGGTACTTAAGGACTTCGGGAAGACAGCAAGGAATGAAAAAACAATGCTGTTTTTCTCTGTTAATAAGACAAACCTGGTAAGAACATGGTGATGGTTTGTTTACTCATGTAATTAAATTATAGCCTTCTTGAACACTTTTTGTTGAACTACTGAAATCTTGAGTGGGTGGGGACTAACAAAACTTAGTACYGTAATAGATTCTGCTCCTTTAAAGGGCATTCTCCAAAAACTACATCCTTAAAAGCAAAGAARTGCAAATGCTAAAATGTTAGCAACTGCTTTTTATAGTTGTACAAAAATGTTTTCAGAGTGAAACCCCACTTAGAGGTAGGATCATCTGACATTTAAGCAGACATGTTTGTAAAGCTTTATGGGCTTCAGAGCTTGTGGAAGATGATAAAAAGCAAATAAACTGTTCTCAAAGCATAATAATTAAATGGTTCTGCTGCTTTGAATTCAGCACTGGTAGCACACTTAGTTGTTCAAATAATACCTCATTGAAAAGTCTTACTAAAACTGAGGTTTCCAATTGATATATATGTATATATATGTGTATATATATATACACAACACACACACATACAATGTGTGTAATAATATATATTATATATTGTATAATATTTTATACACACACATATATTTGTATTTATATATTTATATGTTTGGAGCCTCAGCTGAGGCAGATGCTGGGCTCCCAAACAGGGTGCTCAGTCCGCCCGGGGTGGTGCACCCACCAGAAAACAGGCTTTAATTTTTCTGTTTCTGCTCACTGTGAAAATGACGCAGATGAGGATGGGATGTTTAAAAGAAAAAGAAAAAAGAAAATCCATTGAACAGTGGACTCACAGTGACCAGGCCTGCCTGCAGTGCCAGTGTGTGCCACCTGGTGCACTGGGGCAGCGAGGGGCTGCACCAGGCACTTGTGCCCACCAGCCAGGAGCAGAGGCAGACTGCTATTAAAAAGATACATATATCTTTTATATATATATAAACTGTATTCCTCGTAGCTGCAAATTCAGAATTGTAGTTAGTTATTTAACCCATAATACATTGACATCTCTTGTGCCTAAGACTATCTGCAATGGAATTGGGCAAGGGGAGCACAGGTCGCTGCACTGGCCCTTGCTGCTAACACCTTGGGAATAGCACGTCCTGCCACCTGCCCTGACTTTTTCCTGGGAACAAACTCAGAGCGAGAGAAGAAAACAGCCCCTCAAACCCTTATATTCTAACAAACAAACAAACAACCCCTCACAGCAACATAGTTCCATCATGTAGTTAAAAAAAAAAAAAAAAGTGCTTTGGGGACCTTCTCTTACTGCCTCTGGGGACCACACGACGCTCACCTCCACCGTGTGCACGGTAAGTAAGAGTTGTACCTGAGCATCTGTCTAGCTGGACATAAAGGCAGGATGATTATCCTTACTCTGCATCCCCATATGGCACAGATGTGAACAGCTCATTAACTTCAGTGGGACTCTCAAGGGATTTAGGGCTCAAATAGCTTTTTGTAGCAATACCAACTTTTTATCAGCAGATTCTGGGGGGGGGGAACGCATATGGAGAGACACAGAATGGGTCCGCATGGAGGCACATGCTACCATATTCAGATATAGATGGAGCTTTTCAAGCAGTTTGTCCTCTAAGTACTCTAAAAGTCATATTTACTTTGTCTAAAAAAAAGAAAAACACACAAAAAAACACCACTTTAAGATTAAGGAAGGCCTATAACATGCTTCTGTTTCAGGCCCTGTGTAATTTCTCCATGGAGTCAATAAAGCCTGCGATAATATCTTTAGGTATCTAGTATTTTAGCAGGGATCTCATTCAGGTGGGTGACCTTTCTTATAAGCCTTCAATAAATCAACAAATCCTACAGAATAGTGGGAGCACGACTGGTTACACCACAATAATTCCTTTTCTTCCCCTAGAAAGCGTCTTCTAGTTCCAAGGGGATAGTAAAGATTATATTACTTTAACTGGCTGTTAGCGGTAAAGAGTGTCCTTTATTGCCTGCGGTGGGCAAAAGGACGAGGATTTAAAGCTTTGACATTTGAGATCATTTCTTTATAACCTGGTAACACAGGAGGTCTCTACGTGTCTGAGGTAAGGTGCAACATGCTCTGCTACCTGTGCATAACCGGAGCTGCCAGTGCTGTAACCTCACTGACGGCATCAACACAGAACTGTGACATGTTTAAAATAAAAGTAATTTGGGCCTCCCCAACCTGTTGTGGCAATGCCTGCAGAGTTTAAAATTCTTTGCTGCTTACATACAGAGCTGCTGCACGTACACCACCTTCCGGGTCCCYTCCTCGCCAGCCTCAGCATCGCCCCACTTCACCTCACTGCTGGGCTCAGCCTTTTCCTCCTGCTCATGGAAACGCCCTTGTTGAGCTGTCCTGCAAAGCCGTCGAGCAGTTTCTCCTCACAGCCTCGCCAGAGCTACCAGCTCCACACTCGCCCTACAGCCACCTCAGCTAGTTTCCTACTGGCTTCTCTTCACAGGTGAACCGGCGATGCGAGGAACGCTGCTGAAGGCATCAGGACTTGCAGACCTGGGGAAGCAAGCACCGAGGGAACCGTGACTTAGGACTGAAGCGAACAACTGCTCGGGCAGAGCCAAGCACAGAAGTTTACGGAAAAGCACAGACAAAGAGGGAAAAGAGAGTCTGAGGTGAAGGACTCAATGGTTCATTTCGATTAGTCAATAAAATGGCAACTTCCGTATTTCTCCCCCTTGCCTCTTCAGCCTGTACAGCTAAGAGGCAGGAGCTCTCTTTGCCACATACGTACATTTATTTTTTTAAATTGTGTTAGTTTCAAAAAGTAAAAATATGAAACAAAACATTATCTTTCTTCCCATCCCAACAATCAGCAAAAAATGTGACCACTGGTTCAGTTTTGAAACAGACTGAGTTTTATTCTTAGCAAACATTTGCAAGCAASAGGATTTTTTTTCTGAAAAGTTGTCTCAGAAGGCAGACAAAGGAAGAGTTAGAGCAGAGAATGTGCTACCCTATCCACAGCTTTTACAAAGCAATTATAACAAAGGTGAAAAAATAATGAGGAGCAAAATGAACTGCAGCACATACAAAAATAACATCATTATAAATAAAAAAAAAGAACTGTATAATGTTCGAAAGCATGATAGGACAGAAAGGAGAGCAGAAGTGACCTGTTGCRATTCTATCTACGCAGCAAAACTAAAGCATGTGAGAACTCGCAGTTTTACAGGCTGAGATTGTATAYTTGTGCTATCGCAACAACGGCCTGAAATGCTGCTGCAGTCCCGCTCCTGCAAGATGCTCGTTCGTCCTCCTCCAGCTAGATCCACACACCAACCCTGTGCCCCTGCAATTCCTATATCTCCCTAAGGACAGAGATTATGGTGGGGGAAGAAGAGGGAAAAACTGTTAATTGGGCAGCAGCCAGCACCTCAGCCAGACTGCAGGCCCACCAGTGAACACTGCTAGTGTAGTTGCTTTCATAAAATTTGCTGATTTCCTTTGTCCTTAGCTCTCGGAAGCATACGATATCCATATTTGTCAATAGCTTTTTTTCCTCAATCCCAACATTCTAGCAGTTTTCTCCTCAAAACAGAGGAAAAAAGCATACAAAATACTAACCAATGTACAGAACCCGTCACAACTCTACGTCCATAGCGTAAGCCACACACTGCGCATGTTGGACTCTTACAGTCGGAGCACTGTAACAAGCAGCTTTACCCCAGCAGGATTCATACTCTTTGCAGTAACTTGAATCACACTTGTTTTCAACTTAGAAAGTGCCATGAACTTCGTAATGGTAACAACAGCATAGAGAATCAGGCAGATGGAAAAGCATCGTCAACAATAACATTCAGTTAGTGCTAAATGTACTTCTGACTTATCTCACTTGATTATATTAATTTACATTTGACTATATATACACAATACCAAAAATATGCCTATTTAGTGTTCAGATATTGTCAACTTAATGCCATTTTTAACTGAAGCAATCTGAAAGACTTGACCAACAACCAAAACACCTTATGAGGTTCAGTGATAGCTGAGAAAACATTCAATTCACTCACCATACCCTCAGTGAATGCTTAAGATGAATGGGAATGGGAGGTACTTCAAACAACCTATAAACTTTTAAGTGCCTAAAAGCCCTATTTATAGTAATGGGAACACCAGATACTCGCTATCTCTCGGGAGAAAAAAAATAAACCACACCTACAACTAAACCACATGTGTGTTTGTGTGCACGTGTGTGCGAGCAAGCAGTGAAGGAAGGATCTAAATATGGTGTCAGTGGTTATGTGAGTACAGAAGTTTCACAATCTCTCACTCTGTCAYACTAGTGCTTATCATTTTAGTCTTCTGAAAGCTTATTAGAGAAACATAAGCAAAATAGAGGATGTTTTATTTAAGAAAATGAGCCATCACTCACCCTCTGCTTGTTCAGAATTATATTAAAAGAAGTATTGCTTTTCACAGCTCACTGGCAAGTCCGAGCACTGCACACAAAATTAAACACTGTATTAAAGATGTCTACAGAGGGAACAAAAGTTATCAGAGAAGCACAGAGGTAGAAGGCTTCAAAGAACTAAACCTGAGTTGCACAATCATTAGTTTCTACATACCTAGCATAAGTATC
This sequence comes from Rhea americana, assembly GCF_003343005.1. NCBI lineage: Eukaryota > Metazoa > Chordata > Aves > Rheiformes > Rheidae > Rhea > Rhea americana. The sequence continues at coordinate 1,737,395 of NW_028185705.1, read as the reverse complement.
CTAACAGCTTCTCAGCATCTAGCATCTTTTCACATCTGGATTTTTCAGCTGCAATGCAACAGACATCACATTATCATTTTAATCAACTACTTGTCTTTTAGAAGACGTTTGACTTTAGCCTTTCACTGAAGTAGTATGTCCATGCTACATACATTTGATGCATGGCTGTGGATGGGGATGGAGCAAAGAGTGGTTCATGTCTTAAGTATTTTTGTGTCATTCTCTTTAACAACACAAGTTCTCAAAGATTTACATTAAGGAAATAGACTGAATTAAAAAAACATGAAAAGGGTGGGAAAAAGTTTGTATGTACACACACATACAGAAGAAATCTGTTGTCTTCAGTTTGTGCCAAAGTGCATTTGGAGGAGATGGGGTGGGGGGAAATCAGCAGCAAAAGCTGCCCCATTTTGGCACCCATTTCTGTAGCAGAGACAGCACCTCAGGGAAAGAAAATAAAAAGAAAACTACTGCCTTTTATATCTGCTTTATTTAGAAACTTGCCTTTTATCAGGTGTGTGGTAACAGTGTAAAATTTCACCTTATGATATGTGTAAAAAAAAAAAAAAACACATAGTAGTGAAAAGTCTCTATAGTTAGTTATTTCAGAGAATTACTTCATAGAACCTTGGGCATCTATACAGGTAAACGAGGCTTCAGAGAGATCATTTGAAAAGTGAATGTAAACATATTAATGGGAATGGAAAATATAGTTTAGGTACTGGGATCAACTTGTGTATTTAGTGTAAATAATTTAAATTTTAAAAGACATCCAAAGGCAAACATGCTAAATATATCAAATAACTTATAAGGACCGAATACTTCATACAGGATTTCTTTCAAAGGGAATTTTGTAATATAATTGTTCTGGCTACAGGTAGCGGGAAGCTCTTGTTTGTGCTCGCTGCAGCACTGTGACTAGGATCACATTACTAACACAACACCCATCAGAACAGAGATTTCAGCCCTTAACTTTCTTTGATGGTTATTAATATTTGAGAATCAACACGAGCATAAAATTGGACGTATTACACACAGTTAGAAACAGGGATTCTCTGCAAAAACACTAAGTGTATCATGGGAAAATATTCCAGTGAATAACTGGTATCTACCATCATACAGAAATAGCATAAATCACACCTTGTTTAACTGTAATTTTAGTTTTCCCCCCTTCTTTCACTGTAGGTCAATAGTGGTAAACATTTTCTGAAATTATATGCAGAAGTAGAAAGTTCAGAGTCAAACCTGTCCAGACGAATCAGATCAGTTTCCTGGTGTCTCACGCTACCTTCTCTCCCAAGCTGTCATTTTAAAGATTCAACCTGCAATTCTCAGTGTGTCTCAAGCAACAGTAACATGTATGCACACCAACCCCAAATGTAGTGATGCCTGCTTGCTTGTTTGGTTGTTTTTTTGTGTGGGTGTGGTTCTTTTTAAGTAAGCATCAGAAGCAGAACTGTGCAGACTGGTGTAAGAGGCAGACTACTGCCTGTTTGTTTCCAAAGCAGGTTACTAGATTACAAGCAGAGCAACGGTGATCTATCCTGGCCTGATTCATCCTCTGTTTCTGGAATCCTGGGCAGGAGAGCGGACCGCGTCAGTCCCCAGAATTTCTGAGGTGACATATCCTTTTTGGTAGCTGTGAACTTCCAGCCCATATGGTTCCCACAGATTCTGCACTGGGCTATAGTCCATGCATACCTATCAAAAACAAAACAAATGGTGTTAATGCTGTCACATACAGAAAAGAGATTTTGTAAATATCAGAACAAAGTTCACTTGTCCAGTAAGAAGAGAACAACAGTTTCAAGCTGAATTTTCAGAGAATCATAGGAGGTCAGGTATCCAGCTCCCATCTACAAACCCTGCAGATCTGTAAGAAATTCAGCCTTCTGGTAGAGAAGGTAAAGCAGCTAAAGCATTTTACTAGTACAACTCTGCAATAGTATGATGAGATGGTGTGTGCCATAAAGGACATTCGCAAAATGGTTCTTGAAGAGTAAATTTAAATCAAAGTTATTTATGGAAATAAAAGTGATTTTTGGACTGAGGGAATAAGAGGAATAAGAGGGAATAAGAGGGAATCTCACTTTCCAGAGCAATGGAGCTTTTCTTTACCACCTCTGAAAAGCAGAACATGAATATTTAAAAACTCTTGTAGAAGAAAAGCAGAGAAAACATTTAAGGACAAGAAAAATGAACTCTAGATACTGTAAGGCGCAAGTTTTCTTCAGGGAGCTTTTAAACATGCATTACTTATGACAGATATGCCATGCATCCTGCTGACCCTCACCTCATTACCAAACACTATGAGATAGTCCAGACAAAATGCATGTACAGTGTGAGAACTCAAGAGCAGATGTATAGCCAAGAACTTTGGGATGGTTAAAAATGCAACCACAGACTATTTTATCAGTAGATAAAAAAAATTGGTTTTTTTCAAAGAGACCAGGATACAGCAAAGAGACTGATGCAACAGGTAATGTTTGACAGAAGAATCACAGAAGAATTTTTGTGAAACTGTAATTCAAATATAATTTGACATTTCAGCTATCTTTAAGAGATTAAATATACGAAGTTTTAAAAGTGTGCCTGAAGTGTTCTTATCTAGTCAAAACTTAAATTTAAGCAACAAGGAGTGGGTGACATTTTGATGAAAGATCTTCATTATTAGGCAGAACTTTGTATCTTCACAATTCTTCTACTGTGTCAGACAGCAAGATCATTTTAAAAAGTAATTAGGTAATTAAACATAGTATCAGTAATTGTTAAACAAATAACAGATATTCAGTTTATAGGTGTAAAAAAGGATCTCAGCAGAATAACTGCATTTAAATAAAATGTTTTATGTTTTTACTCTATACACTTTGTGATCAAAGAAAGTTGCATGGAGACAATTATGATACAAATAATGGCTTATATAAAACAATTCAGAAAAAACTCTCAAAGTTAGTGCTCTCTGTATAGCTTTCAGGTGCTAGACTGTCTTTTAAAAATCTTAAAGCTTCCATAGATTTAAAAGATTTAAGAGAAATTCTGCACGTTTTACCTTAATTTCCTATTTTATTTCGTACTATGGAAAAGTCTACATTTACTTTCGTGTTTTTTCATATGAGCTCAGTGACTGTGTGTGTTTCAAAAAGTATATATTACTCCACTGTTGCAGGAATATATTTACAACTAAATTTCTGTAATTTACCAATAAAATTTCTTTTAATTGCATTACCCAGGAAACCAGCTGTGCTCTGTTGATGGTCGTCCACTGAGATTCAAGTTGCAAGCTTTATAAACAGTAAGGGTTTCGTGGATGTACCCATGAGGATTCACATATGCTGCCATGGGTCCACATAAGGATAAACTGCAACAGAAAAAWAACAATTCTGACAGAGTCCAAGAAGAAATTGAAGCTGAATAGCAACTTCCTATAAAAAACAGATAGAATCTGTATTTCTATTCTTAAATCTGACTTTAAACATGAGAAAAACGTGCATTCATCAGACTAATTTCTCTTCATTCATTTGCTTGCATACACTGTATTAATACACCAGGAATTGTGGCTTCTAGTACCCACCATTTAAGTAGAAACTAAGAAACAAGTTTTAATGACCACATCAGCTTCTTATTACATCGACAAAGGAAAATTGTGGGGAGTCTTGCTTTGTTAACCAAGGCATCTTTTAACCTTTACACTGACACAGATGATGGATAGATATTAGTTACCCAAGATGAAAACAGTGACAAGACTGCCAGAAATAGCAATCATTTAGAAAATGAATTACCTTATCATTGTTTAATAGGGAAGATATTCTATAGGTCAAATACATAATGGGAACACACTGCCCAGAACAGCTCTTAGGATTAAATCTTATTATCTTATACTAAAAGAGAGATCACAATGCTTAATAGCAGAAATACAAAGTTTCCTTATATAATGGTATCCTGGGAACATACAAATACCACCCAATCAGTACATATTAATCTGCTTTTGAATCTTGCTGAGCTATAGAAAGTGGGAATGCACCGTTGGGAATGAATTTTTTATACTATTATTTCTGAATCAAGTTCTTGAGATCCCAAATTTTATACATAACAAAATTTACATTCCGAAATTCACCACAGAGCACATAACTCTCCAGTGGCAATGTGAACTAAGTGATATAACACAGTCTTTCACACTAACTTATACTACAGTATATGTGGTTTCAGGGATGTTTGGATTTACTAACTTTTTGATGAAAAAAGATGAAATAAATAATGTTGTTTTATAAAGAAAATTCCTTATAAATATGTATTTAAATTTTATTAGAGYTGTGGAAAGTGCAATACCTGTATCCTAGCTTAATCCGTTTTGCTATGTCAACAATTCTGATCAAGAACCTCCCAAAGATCAAGAGCATTAAACTCACCTGAATATTTCATTCTTGGTTGTTATTTCTGTATCTTGGCATTGCTTACAACAGAGAGATGTACACTTGAAAAGAAAAACAAAGAGGATAATTTCATTCGTTTTCAGACACTTGTCAGCACAGTGGCAAATAATAAAAAAAATTATCTCCCCTTCTCTCAGAACAGACTTTGTATCAATTGCTTTTTTTTTTTTTTTTTTAACCTGTGCAGTAGTCACTTATGTTTCCTCTTCTCGCTAAAGCGTAAATATTTTTCTATACATTTATTTATGGTAAATATTAATTATTCTCTAAAAGGAAAACATTTTATTTACAATTAGTTTTCAAACATTCACAAAAACATGAGGTACTGATTACAAAACCATAACAGATGAGTCAGACTTTAAGGTCTTTAAAAGCTAATTCAGAAACAGAAAATTGTTGGTCTTCTAAGATATAACAAAAAGATGGATGAGTACCATGTAAACATTAAGTTTTTACAAAACTTCTGAAGCTTGGAAATACTGTAGATCAATGACTTACTTCCTCAAGAAAAATAAGCTATATGTATTGATCTTTCTCTTAAAGATTATAACACATATGTTTATCTCCCATAATTTCTAAAAAGTAGAAAAAACAATTCATCACTGACATTGCCCAGAAAATACGCCTTTAGATCATCTCAGTAGAATACTGTTCTTTACATTCSTAGGAGATGCATTAATTCTACCTCTTTCCAAGGATAATGCATGTGAAATTCTGTCAGCAGAAGGATCCACCTTATTTGGTAACAAAATGCTGCTTCAAGGATCTTTGGAAAAGTCCCCGTGTGAGCGTATTTCTTTTTAAAAATTCAAATAAATCACAGCTTCTGCTTATAATTCTTCCTGATCCTAACCCTATTAATGTGATGTTACACGCAGGTATCCGCCAGCCTTTACTCTCTCATTTCCTCTACTTTGCTGCTCCAGCTTTGCTGCTGAGTTTCAGCTTCCTCCAGCTCCTTTCTTGCAGGTTGCTCTGGTTCCATCCCACAGTTTCAACATACTGTCTGCAGATCTTTGAGATCAAGGGAGGAAAAGTGCTGTCCTATGCATGGATACTGCTAATCGTATGCCAAATTTACTTTACTTTCCTTACTAAAGCTCAGTTTATCTTCCTCTCCTAACCGTGACCTTTAATACCTACTATCGCTCTCTCTCATTTTAATCACCCTTACTTGCAGATTATGATCTAATGTTCACATATCCCTCTCAAAATCCAATTTAGGCAGCTACTTAATTCTTTATTTCCAAATCTGGTTATTACAATGAGCGCTTGCAAGCAGAATTCACGGAAGTGTTATACCTGTGAATGATGTGCATTCCTTTAAAAATAAGCATAGAAACAGTTAACTGTTTTATTAAAAAGTTTTTGAAATATAGTGCTCTTCACTGATATCAAAGAAAAAAGAAAATGGATCAGATCTTGCTACGAGAATTACTATTGTAAAATACACTCTGGAACAATATATTAAGTCCATCTTTGTCAAGTAAACCAAAATATATGCTGTACTGCCAGATCATCCTTTTTTAATGAAGAAATTTGGTTTTAAAAGAGTGGATGTGTCCAAATTAAATGTTGATTAAAAAACTCCATAAAACATAATGCACTACCATTCTTACACTAAACATTTCCCTGAATATTACAACAGTTAAAAACATTTATAAAATATTACTTGTTGATTCAGAAAGCAACCTTTTTAACACTTTTGCGTCCTACATTTCCAGAGAAAGGAAAGCTGTAGACTAAAATCAACTTTATCTTCAATTTTATAAGAGTAATTTAATTATTCTGGTCTCTTTTGAGATTTATGAAATATGTATAATGCGTTGAACATGAACAGCTCTTGGAAGTACCTGAATATTAAAACATTTTCACAGCTCCTGAATCAGTGAAATGACAATGAAGTTTAACATGGTTACAGACCCTTATGTGAAATTTTATCTCAGAATTTGGAAGAGAAGGTTTTCTGTTTCTCCTTTTCTCTGTACATTCTATTTTTATATTTTTTTGTGCACAAGCTTTGGGAAGAGGAAAAACCATCAAACTGATAACCCTAGTTCTCCTTTCCCCAGACATAGGCAGTGGTTTGTAGGCAAACAGGCCGTACTTCCACTGCTATACCCCCAACAGATAAACACAACGCTGATTACGGCTATGCTACACTAATGTTTGAGGCATTACTTCAGTATCTCCAGCAAACTGACAACCAGCAAGGTGAGAGTCAGTTAGGGCTGTACACAGTGATTCTTTGCAATACAACATTACCCTCTAGGACTGGGGTGAGACAGCATTCATCTCTCCATTCAAAAATTACATAGTGAATATTTGAATAGGGAAWAGCAATCTGAACCGCTATTGGAAATGCTGCAAGATGTTACTGCAAATGTTGCTCCTAGAACAGACGCATTCAATATGAGGTTGACTGATACTTAGTTGCATCGTACTTAGTTATATTATGTAATTCAATATTATTTTAGAGAAATATACTATATGATAATAAAACTTTGACTTTAATGTTCTAAATTTAGAGCATTACATATCTTGGGAAGAACATTCAGAGAAGAGAAGACAAGTTTTAAATCATCTTAAAACAGATTAACAAGCAATACACATCTTATGTAAAAATCGTTTTGACCAATATTTATTTTGATGTATACTCAAGAGCTCATTGCTACAAAGATTTATCTTTTGTTACAAAATCCACAATTTCTCATGGCACAAGGCTACTTCATTGCTGTGTATTATACTAACAATGTGGCATTCTGATTTTTATAAGACTGCTACCAGATATGTAGGCCTTCTAGCACCATCTCTTGGTTGAAACAGTGCAGGGATGTGTTGAAATATAACTTCTAACAAGAGCAAATATTATTGTATGTTTCTTGCTTGCTGTTAAACATAAAATCTATCACCGCTAGAAAACATTTTTTTTCTTGAGAAAATTTTCAAACGGGAAGGAAAAATAAAAATTCCCAAATTCACTCTCTAGAAGTATTATAGAGAAATTTCAAACATTTTTGTTATAGATTGTTGCAGTCACTCATATTTTTTTGTAAGAACTATTCAAAGTAAATGGCAGGTAAAGAATATACTCACTTTGTTCATAATATCTAATTCACATCGGAGTCTCTGAACAGCACTACCTATTTTAAGCAACTGTATACGCAATGCATCATCAATTGGCAGGCAGGCAGCAACTCTGTAAGAAAAATCTAGAAATGAAGAAGTATCAGGCCTGTTAGAATGCAAGAGAGAAATAAAAACTACTACTTATCCTCAGTTATAGATTGAAACATAGAACTTTGGGTTATATTAGACAGGTCATCTCAGTCCAACCTTCTCACTATATCTAAAACCATTTCTAACATACTTGTCTAATTCAGGCTTAAAGATCATCAGTGATGGATACTGAAAAACGCTGACAGGTAATTTATTCTAAACCTGTCACAGACCCTGCAGAATACCACTTGACACAGACTTCCACTTTGACAGTGCATTATTGAGTTTTCCAACCACTAGTGGTTTTCCTTAGGTTTACACTGCTTTTTCCAAAAAGAAAGATGTGCTTTTATAAGAGAGAGAGAAATTAACGGAAAACATACATCTACACCTCCCTCATACATTATACCCAAATTCCATTATTTACTTTAGAATTAAAGTATTCGCACTGTTATGTGGGCAGGGAAAAGATATATTCTGTATATATTCCTCTCTGGAGTTTTTGTTTCTTTTTTCCACATTTGAATGCAGACCAAAATTAGATCTGAAAATGTTCAGTGAAGAAGAAAGGTGTTTTTAAGCTTTAAAATGATACTAAAATCTCATTCAGTAGCTTCAATCAAATATTAAAAGGCACAAATACAACAGGTAATGAACTTTACTACAGTCATTCTTCAATGTATCTAACAAAAATCTTTTTAATCGAGATCATCCCATCTCTCACAGCCTGTAATGGAATTGAAAAGCTGACAATTTAAACCAGCAATGTGCTGCAAAATCATGAGAAAAGAAATGCCAAAAGCTTATTAGGTACTAGAGACCTGTACAGAGATGAGATCTCTTCCTTGGAGTACCACCCCAATGCCTACTGTGGAATGAAATCTGCTGTCAAATTTTTTGTCATCAGGTTACTAATGCCATTTTCTCTCAGGAATGTGCTCAAGTCTTATAAAGGGTAATAAGAAGCAAGCACAAGAGATTACAAAAACCACTTGGACTCATTTAATAACAACAAAAATCCAGTATGTTTTTGGCTCATTTTCTTATGAAGCATTCATATTGCATTCCTCCCTAGAGAAAGCACAATAGACTTCTGTTTCTCTTACAGAACATGTTTCATAAAGCCATGCAGTTCATCTGAGTTTTAAGAACTGTATCTTCCTTTTGTCAAATCTGGCCAAAGCCAGCCATCAAAATTTACTGGAAACTGGGAGTGAGGGATGAATTAACAAGCAAATGTAAGCCTTGTTTTAGGAAACAGTTTTTTTTTTTTTTTTAGTTAGTTAGTTTTTTATTGAGATCATAAGCTAAACAACATCATACCTATTGGGTTTGTTGGTAGAGATTCATCTTTAAGATTTTCATCCCATTCATGTAGCTGCCTCTTGACTCTTTCCATCAAGGTTTCCTTTTGTTAGAAGAAAAGCCTAGTTTAAATACACAGGTATTTCTGTTTTCTTAAAAACAAAAAAGGAAGCAAAACGTAGAGTAAGCTATTTGCCCTAAGTGCTTTTAAAACTTACATTAACTACAGATTCACTTCATACACATATATTTCAAACTAAGAGTAAAACAGGGTGGGAAATAGGCCTTATTCAGTCAACAGCCAGGTAGGTATAATTGTCACTTGAGATAAAGAAACAAGTATTCAAATGCCAGAAGAGTGCAAACCAGACCAGGGCTAGCTTCCTCCATACTTCTCCCTCTTTTACACTAATTACTTTCTTTTTACATACATACGTATATATGTATATGAATGACTAAACAGTTTTTTTAAAAACTACAACAGCTCCAAAAGGAAAGATCTGCCTGAGACTATCCAACAGCTTGGTGGTTAGGACATTCACCTGAAGCACATGGGATAGAGGAGGAAGTTTTTGCTCTGAAACAACACAGGAAGGGCCTGAATCTCTGTTATCCAGCTCAGATGCATGCTCTAGCGCCAGGGAACACCTACAAAGAGGGGGAACCTCTCCTGCTCTTTTAACAGTAAACTAAAAATCACATTCTTCTTTAAAATAGAATCTGCAATCTCATAAAATTAAAGGTTTCTTGTTACCCAATAGTTAGGCATTAAAATGTGCAAAGTTAATTGCAGATTACTTGGTAATGTTTAGTATGAACTTACAGCATCATATAAAGAGTAGAGCCAGGGAGGCCAAGATGTCAAACTTGCACAGTGAAACTTCCTCTAAAACAAAAAAAACAAGTTTATTCTTAAACACAGATTTTACCCACAGATCTTGTTCGAACAAATAAAACAGCAAGAGACAGAAGATATCTGATTATTCAAAGATACAATAAGGAGTAGGTAAAATATAAGTAAATAAGTAAGATATAAGTAAAATAAGGAGATTACTGGTCCAGATCAGGTATTTTAAGCTGACATACACGAATTCAAAACATACACGATGACATTTTTTTAAACCGAGAACTGACCTGTTAAAAACGTAATTAAAAATATTAACAGTATCATGTAAGTTAGAAGTTCCAGAGGATACTTTTTCAGAGCTGAACAGTTATATTCGGTACCCTTGATGTTTAATCACACTTTGCTATCTGCTCTCATTCTAGTTGTAATGGAAACCGTATTTTCAGAAATGCTTACTGAACATCAGCGCTTACGCCAGCCTACTGAGAATATGTTAAACAGCCTTTTTATTACTATCCAAAGACAGTGAACAAAATATCATACACTATCCATTTAACAACTCTGTGAAGAAAAATTCAGACCCAAATGGACTGTGGAGTAAGAAACAAAAGTGGAGGAGAAAAGAAAAGCAATATAAAGAAAATAAACTGAAGACCTCACGTATCTTTTACTGAAGGCTTTTCAATCAAATTTTAGTCATGCAATAAATGGTAGGAGGTTAACAGAAGAGTCTCTAAACAACAGAAATGGAACAAAATTTACTCTAATATACCTTGCATTTCTAGAAATTTCTAGATTTCTAGAAGTGCAACAATAAATAGTAATCTAGAGTGACAGTATTGAGAAGTACCTCAACTACATAAAATTTTACTAACAGGAGTGACCTGCCATGGCTGTATCATACTTCACTGTGAACATGACTAACATGTTCATTTAATTTGTGCACTAAAATATCTGTACAATATACAGCAGATTTAGAAAAACAAAATAAACAAACAACCACTAGCTCCTCTTTAGAAACAAAAACAAAAAAAACCCCTTCAGCTTCTGTAGCCTGTATGTTTCCAGCAGACAGGCAACCCTAGATAAAAACTGTATTGATTTGACAAAACTGAATTCCTTAACCACATTTCCAGCACTGTAAGGTTATTTGCTTACTTAACCGATTTTCTACAGTGATTTCAGAGCACTTCAATTTATAGATTTGGGTTAATAAAATCAGAAAAGCAGTAGACCGCACTGTTTTCCAACAGAGGATCTCAAACTGTTCTATCAAAACTTACAAATTAAATCTTATTTTTCCATTCAAGGGCAACTATCCTTATTCTACAAATAGCAAAAAAAATCAGGCAAAGAGAGACTAAAATCCACAGCAAATCAAAAGAACTTTGGAGAAAGAATTCAGCAACACCAAAAGTCAAGATACTGTTTTAATTAGCAAGTGTATTTTCCAAAAGAGCTGACACGGGGTCAGCTCTTCCATGCAGCAGAAACTGTTCTTAAAATGCAATTTCATTTTCTGGTATTTCTCATTATATTGGACAGTAAACATATGGAAGTAGAGCCTCTGATATTGGAAATTAATTAGAGCTCCACAGACAGCAATAGAGCAACTGAGGTCAATAGGACTCTGTCCTTGCTCCAGATCCACAATACGCTTTCTTTTTCTTTGGGGCAGGTGCATTACATTTCAGCCATGATTAGACAGTATTGGTCCTGCAAAGGGATTTTTTTTTCTCCCTGAAGTGTAATGTTTCTGGGCTTGTTAACTCATAGATGAACTTGTTCAAGATCTTTGAGATCAATAACCCTACTCTTATTAATGATATACTCATTCAGGCATTTCTGTTTGCCCGGGAATTCAACCCCGCTAAAAGAAAACAAACAAACATAAACCCCCCCCCAACTTTCAAACCAAAAGGAATCCTTAACCACATCTGACAAGGAGAAGAGTTATGAGAATCTGATAGGAGGCAGTTCCATAGACCACCTCAGACACAGAAGACTTCAAGGAATCTTTCCTCTTTTCTATGYGAGCACACAATCTAACAGGCCCCAGGCCAGGGCTAGCCCCTTTTAACAGATTTTAAAAGTACCTGGGAGACCAGGAAACAACAACTGGTCAGCAAGAACAGCAGCTTTGGCAATGTTCCTGTACCAGTAACTTTACAAGTGACCAAAATGGTGCTATTAAAAAAAAAAAAAAGAAAGAAAAGGAAAAAAGACTGTCTCARTTTCAGTTTTTTCAAAAATGTCAAGCTGCCCTGCCTAACTTAGCAGGAAAATCACTCCAACCAAGCAGGAGCAGCAGCTTTATCCTAGTCCACCACCCCCTCCCCTGCTGACCTCAGTGGAGACCACCGCCCGGTAACCTTGCTGGGCACACTCTTCAGCGGTTAATGAGAGCAGGTCCTGGAAAACCCGACGCCAGGCCTGAACACAAGCCAGGTTTACACTTGAAAGGGTTTGCCAATGTAACAACACTAGCATGATATGCTAGCATGGGGCTTAACATAATTTATTCTAGCAAAATGATCCTTTTGACAGCATGTTTTATTCCGGAGTCCTAAAGGAAAACAGCATATTCTGGCAAAAACACTCTTTCATTTGTATAAATGCATCTTCTGGTACCTTTTAAACAGCACAGCTGTTTCCATCACAAATCACACGCCATCACCCTGAGCAATACAGAGTTTTGTAGCTTAGGTCTGGCAGCAGCTTCTTAAGACTTTTCAGAAAAATTTGGCTATGAGAATAGTTTCCCTCCTGATTTCAAACACTGTCATAGCTGCAATGGTGCAAAAAATAGCATAAACAAGCAAAGGTGGAATTTCTTTCAGTGAAGCAAAACTGGACGTTAATTCCCTAATGGCAATATCAACATCTTGATAATGACCATTTTTCCTCTTCTGTTCTTTTTTATAAATGAAAGAGTCAAGTAAATAACGTTTGAGAACTGTAAATAAGTGTAAAGCCTGCATATGAAAAAAAGCTCTGGGGAATAAAACAGACAAGATTACAGTGTCATTTCATCCACTTTATCTGTGTATAAGGCACTGTCTTCTATTAATAACCATGTCAATGCATGTAAAGCATATGAAAAAAAGTCACATAGATTTGTGACTCCTTCTTATCTTGTCACTTTTACTACTGTAAAAAAAATTATTTAGGCAAGATTCTAAATCTGTTTTTTAAAACAAAAATTACACATTACTTTTTAATTTCATAGTATGTGTTCAACAGTTTTAATTTCTAGGATAGTTAGATTTGGAAATACATACGCAGTTTGTCTTAAGTAAATGGATTATACAGGAATATTGTTGTGATCTGACAAAAAAAATTAAGTACTTAAGTTACCAAAAAACTATATATAACATATAAACACTTACAAGGAGATTAAAGTACAATATAAAGCATGCTCAAAACTGTGAAGTTCAGCRTAGTTGTTAACCAATAGCCTTCTGGATGGGAATATTTGACTGATTTAAATATGTAACTTAGAAAGGTAGCTTAGCGAAAAAAAAAAAAGAAAGAAAAAAAGACTTGCTTTAAACATAGGCATTATATATCAGAGAATCTCCTCTGCCTTCAGCTACCATGACAGACAGAATAATTTCTAATCACAAATGTACTTCTTTTCTAAAAAAACAGATTTTTAGCCTTCCTAACCCATTTGTTTAAACAGTCAGCATAAATACCTGCAGACTTTGTGATTTCACTGATCTTCAAAACAACACCAACATTCCCAAATAAGCATATCCAGAAAGGAAAAGGACATGCAGTTACAGTAATACAACTGTAACTTTCCTGTTTAAACAAGCTGCTACACATTATAACCAATTTAGTAAGATACATACATACAACTTGATTCACCAAAAAGTCAAAATACTGTAATTAAAATTTAGTAGAACTCATAAAACAAAATGTTTATTTGCCCATTGACGTTAGCTGATAAACAATCAAATGATCTGCAACAAAAGCAGGAAGTTGGGATCTAGCATACTTGTTTGTTCATCCTCCCCTAAAGACACAAAGATAGATTTTTTCTATTGATTTTTGAAATACCATCAAAAAAAAAGAAAACACAATTAGCTTCTGACCTTTTGATATTTCTGCCACCATTGATGTATGGCTTGGTCCTGCCACGCTGTAGGTTTCGAAGAAGGAAATATGTGGCATCGGCTGAGAGACTGCAGCTGTATTGCCGACATTGTTGAAGGCAGCACCCGCTCAGGAAGGATCTGTACTTTAGCCTGCTGGATTCTGATAAAGGACAAAAAAAAGATTGATACATATGCACACACATACAGGAGTTTCAGAAATGGATTTTACTGCTTACACAAATACAGGCATGTATAATAGATCAAGTCACTACATAGTATTACGGCATTCAAACAGGAACCCATTTCATCACACATTTACCTTAGGAAATATACAGTATATTTGTAGTAGACCAAACACATACTATTGTAGTATACAGAATCTCTTATGCCGCTGGCTAAATTCTGAAAGCTGCTGGGCTGACCTGACTTTGTTTTACCTGAGATGAAAATAAAAACATTAAAGATTCTTCAATCTTACTTTTCATTTTCCTTTATAAATCAGAATGATCTCTTTACCAAGTATTTTGCACTGGCATACAGAACTCTAAAGGAATCACTGGCTTAACTTTTTCAGCAAAAGTATCCTGCCGTTTTTTTAACTCTCACAGTTAACTTCCTTTTCCATGACGCGCTGTCTATCTGTTTCAGAAGATAGGGTACCTGTTGGGATTGTGGCAGACAGAATTAAAGACAGGTTGGCAGAGGCGACACAGCAGAATATTCTTCCATCTCAGCACTGCATTTTTAGGTTTTTGTCTCCTCAAGTTTCTTTTGGTATTAAGCTAATACCCAGTTAATACATATCAAACCCTCAGAAAGGACATTTGGATGAAATGCAGTTTGCTATTTTCAAACCACAAAAGTTTGTGTGCCTAGCTAGGGTTCAAAATCAGCAGAAATAGGATACAAACTCTGATCATCTCTTAATATCCTAGTATCAACCAGGTCACCTACTCCACATAGTTAAGTAGCTGCTAAGAATACTCTCTAGTAGGAAAGAGTTTACATTTTAACAGTATCGTGTATCAAAAATCCTGAGATAATAAGACATATTATCATGAATTTGCAATTGTTCTTACAAGCGGAGTTAACACTGTAAAAGAAAACATGTTTATTTTTGCAATAACTAGAGATCTCTGAAGTGTGCTCTATTCATATTAATTATAGATGAATGCGATGCCCACATGCCAAGACACTAAAATTCTTGCCAGCAATGGTACTAAGCTACTACATACCAGCCTAGCTATTCTTGCCTCTCTGCAAACACCATCTGCAACCTCACACTAACAGCCCTCACTACTGGTTCATGGGGTTCTGATCACCAAACCTAGATTCCCTAATAGCACCAGCTTCAGGTCAGAAAGCCTTAGAAGGTTCACGAACAAGGATGCAGTTATGTAAATGCTTTTATGGTGTAGAAGACTTAATAAATGACTCTTGCAAATAACACAATTAATGAAAACTAATCAGCCCAACCACTGAATCAAAAAGGCCTGGTTTTGTTTTTTCTCAGAGCAAAATTTCAAGCATTTCTTACTTCTGCTGGATGAGAACAGGTTCACAAATGGTTAAGTCCACRCAAACATTGCCTATATCACCAAGACTTGGAGCACTCATCCATGAGCCCTGGAAAAGCTGACATATTCAGGTAAATGATCAGCCACTTTGACTATTTTAGTCCCATCTTCCTTGTTTCTAAGCACATCTCTTAATTTATGCAGTGCTCTAGCCATTTTGCCTAATGTTACCTGCATAAGCTTGCTCGAAAGAAATGCTAGGAAGTGTTTCTATGTTCTGAACACTACCAGAATACTGATATTGAGCAATAATTCTGGCTGAATTCAAGTACTTTGAATCCCACATCCATCCCTACAGAATTCTCAAGTATGGACCACCAATAACAGAAGTGGAAAGGAAATTTGTACTTACACCACCTCTGCGTTTTTCTATTAGTGAAGAGGCATAAATACATTTTACGGAATACCTCTAGACTGTGTTTGACTACAGATTAGCCATTCTCAGCCACATCTGCAGTCTGTGTATTTTAGAGACACAGTAAGCAAGACTGCAGTTTCACAATCTCATGCTCAATGACTTGGCTACAACTGGTTGATATGACTGGTCATTATTTTAAGTCTTTCAAGAGACAAGCATACTTTTGCTGTTATGGATTCCCATTTTGATCTAAAAAGTCTGGTTAGATGCTAATCCCTTTCATAACTTATTTTTGTAACCAAAGTGTAAATTCAAAACTTCTTCTGTTTCATTTAATAATCTCCTTGTTACAAAAATATTTGCAAATCTTGATGACACAGATGGGCTACAACACTGGTTAGACAGTGCTAAAATATTCTTAATATCATTGGGAAGCCAAATGACAACACTGTGAAAACTTTTCTACAGTAGATATACTTCTATCTATATTTTTTTTAAAAGTGGAAAGGGGCAAATAAGTCTCTCCTGCCGAAGGTGAGGAAAGGAAAGAGAGGTAAGAGTGCAGAGGACAGACTATCCATTTTGCATCTCAAATAGCATACTGAAAGCAGTTAAACACCTAAAATCCCAGACAGACATTTATACAGCTTTCCTTTAGGAAAAAAGAAGGTTTACAGTACCTATTCATAAAACATTGCATAATTACATATACTGGTAAAGAAGGTTATCTTCACCAGCTCTTGAGAAACTGAAAAAATGAGAAATGAAGATGGAGTAGGGAAGGAGAGTGGGAGAAGTCATTGTCCATCACAGGTCTGAAGAGAAAGATCCGTTCTCTCCCTTTGCCCATGTTCTCTGATGTCTTCCAAGAACACTGCTGATAAAAACATCAGGGGAGATGTCATACCTTTAGTAAGCTAACTACATTATTTTCTTAGTTGCAAGACTACAGATACCCAAAGAAGAATGAGTTGCCTAGGAGATCTAGGAGGGAGTAATTTGTCTTTTGATAAGAAGCCACTGTGCTCTGAAAGCGAATCCTCCTGTGCCACTTGCCTTGACTGCCAGAGTAGGATGATCTCCCTGGTTGCTACTACGATGAGTACCACGGCCTATGTCTTTCAGTATGTGCTCTCTGTACTTCCAGGTATCTGTGGACTACTTGTAATGCAGCCAAGAAAGACAAACGTATTATCTACTGGATTGAAAATACATGACAAAAGAATCCGCATCTCCACTAGAAAGTTAAAATAAACAATCAAAAACCTAGAGTCAGATCATGAAATAACACAGTCTTGAGAACAGGGCTTCAGAACAGCTGCCCTCATTGACAGAAACCACAAATAGCCTCAAGAGAACAGAAAGCAACTTATCAGTGAACTACATTAACTTACTATAAATAATAAATTGGCATTTTGCCATAAGCACATAGTAATCAGAAATACTGAGAATGACGATAAACTTTTTCTCACTACGAAGCTTGATAGCTTTCCTTTATCAAAACATCTTTCAGACTGATGATGCTTGTATTCAAACCACCTAACAAAAGAAACAAGAAAACTGGAACCAGGTTCTTAATACTGATGTTTTCTTTTTACAGAAAAAACATAACATCATTTTTATGTCACCTCCAATGTAGGGACAAAAGCGTAATCCAACTGCCATGCTACCAGGCTCTTAAAACAGCYCATTCGTAGAAAGTTAGTTTGTTAGCACAGGAATCTGAAGAATGTCTAATAACCTGCAGAGAAGATCGCTTCCTCATGCCTCCAAAGCATATGGAGAATACTAAAGAGATTCAAAATGACTGACCACTACTATGACAGCAGGTTCTGTAAAAGAAGTATCCATGTAAACTCTAAAATGATGCTGACAGGAGCTTCCCAATCCCAGGCATACACATATAGATACTGAAACCCACTCAAGATCACTCAAATAAGAAGTCTCTTCAGGTTTACTGGAAAGTATATGCTTGGCAGAATAACTATGTCATAAAGAAAGCTAAAAATATTTTGGTCTGTAATAATTACTTCATGTGACTTAAATACTTTTTTTTCCCCTTTTTA
The DNA here is from genome assembly GCF_003343005.1 of Rhea americana. Lineage (NCBI taxonomy): Eukaryota > Metazoa > Chordata > Aves > Rheiformes > Rheidae > Rhea > Rhea americana. The sequence continues at coordinate 1,719,490 of NW_028185705.1, read as the reverse complement.
TAGCTAATTATGGCTTGAAAGTCGAACTGGTAAAGTTTCATCTGCCACTACTATTGGTATGGCCCACAAATGGCTGTTTATTTTCCAAATGTGGAAAATACATTTCGAAAAGGAACATTTTCCCAAACACACAGTCACATTAAACCTATTGGAAATTATACTATCATAAGACCTTAAGGCCCAGAATAGTATTTGAAACCTGAATATATTGCTTAACTTACTCCAAAAATATTAGTTTGCCTTGATTAGAAACTTAACTCCACCTCCCTTTTTCCATACATTCAAAAATTCATGCTTGGGGAAGAAACTTGCAAACACGCTGTGTAGAAGTGACCTCTCCTAGTCAGTAGATACAAAACCACCATAATACAACGTTTTAACAGCACAACAAATCACTGTACATCTCAGCTGTTTCTAGATACTGAATTCTCAAAACGATGCCTTGCTACTGTAGTTATCCAAGCACTGCCATCTTGTGTTCAAACAACAGTTTTCCTAAACTGTAAAATTCGGAATGTTATATGTAACCAAAAGGTTAGATGGTGAAGAATAGCAAAATAACACAGGCATTCTTCACTTCTTTAGCTGCATGCTGTAAAAACCTGAGAAAATGTAAGCTCAGATCGTTCCCAGGTCTCTTTTTAAAACAAAGTTACTATGTGGAACGATAGCAGGATAAAGATGATTTTTAATGAATTTTTAATGGTATTTTTAATGGAGGCAAATCAACATCTTTCTACTACCTTAATTTTCATAAACAAATTCATTCTGACAAATGTTTTCTCACACACATCAAATGAAACTATTAGAGTACATTCCTTAGAAAATTTTAGAGAAAAGTTATTAACAACTAAAACATGAGTCTTAGAACAGAAAATATCAGAAGTCCTTAATAACCAGAGGAGCTGCCACTCAACTGTATAATTAGTATCTATACTAATCAACCATTTGTGCAACCAAAAGGGTAGATTCACTAGGAGTAAAATGAAAACGCTTCAGCGGGGTGGGGGGGGAAGGTAAGTTTTCAGAAGGAAACTAAGCATTATAAAAATATATCAAATATTTAAATACTAAAATATATTAAAATTTTACCGGTCTGCTGTGCACAATGCTGAGGAACAAGACTTGCAACATACAAAATTAAGTTTCTTACCCATCTGACTGGGTTCTTATTTCAAGCACCTTGAACCTTTGTCTTCCTATTGCTTTCACTTTGACAGTTTCAATTCCAAATTCCTGCTCTTCTCGGTATGCATATATTTCTGCTGTTGTTCCAAACTGTGCTTCCCTTTCACGTCCATTACTAAAAGCAATAGAATAAAAAAGGTTACCTATCCTCCAAGTAATACTGCTCTTTCAGATTTAGCTGGTTTTTCTACCTGCACTGACTGTCCACATTTAGTCAATTTGAAAAAGTAAACTAGGTAAAATACCTTCAGACTGACTACAACCATTAATTTTTCATTTTACAAGTTTTTTTTTTTTCGATAACGATTTGGTTTTATTTCACTGTGTAGAGGTGAGATTCGGCGAACACATGAATCACCAATGTATCTGCATTTGAAATGAAGACATTGAAAGTACTAGAATTCTTTAGATTGACTTTCTAAAAACAGCTGCTCCCAAATCTCACATAATTAAATTTTAGTAAAATGGGATAGGAAGGAGGAACGTTCCCAGGCTTTTTTGGCACAGATTACCCTTTACCTTTTCTGCAGTTCTATCATCTCATTTCTCTCAACTCTACTGTTAAACATTTATCTACGCTTGTTAATTTATACACAAAATAAGTAATATATACCTTTAAGACTATTAATAAAGTTCTCAAAGCAAGAATCTCACTTTTTACATTTTAAGTCAAGGCTTTTTCTTTAAGCAAAGTAGAGCGGTAGTTTCAAAGTTACTGAAATCAATGCTTGAAAAGGGAAAGCAAATCAACACTTACTGTTTCACTATACGAAAAAGAATGGCTTTTGTGATGCTGTCATGCAGCTACCCAACATCCTTTTCACTGCGTTTTGGAAGACAGTTTGTCTAACGCTTTCAAACTGCCACTTTTGTTATATACCATAGAACTGATGCAATTATTTGCTTTTGATTTAGTGTCCAAAGAAATCAGCACTAAAAATACATGCTCCATACCATCAGTAAATTCACTCGTGTATTTTACCTGTATGCAAGAACAGCAAATGTTCTGTCTTTCTGAATTAAATTCCGCACCATGCTAACCTCTTGAGGGCGAAAAAGCTGAAGAGGCAACGTCTGTCCAGGAATCAACATCACCATCACATGAGGCAACACTGGAATCACCTGACAGCTGTCATCATCATGTACTGTTCTCCCATGAAATTCTTCCATATCAGAACCTAAATACTGAAAACAAAAAGTAAAGAAGTAGTACTCACACAAGAGGTATTTCTTTTATAAAGATAAAATAAAACTAAGTCGTTGCTTTAAGGATTGTACAACAGAATCAAACAAAAACAATCGTAAGAGGACAATGATTCTAATGAAGTGAATCTGCTTCACTAAATATTCGTTATGGAGTGTATCTTCAAAAGATAATGTGTTCACAACCATGTGTTACCTGTCTATTCTAGACCATAGGATGTGCTCTGGGGAAGACTCTTTTTGGACTCCAGTTGAATTAGTAAAGATAACACAGAACACTGCTTATTTCTACCCCAAGATCCATGTGACAAGTTACAGCAGTAAAGCCCTTACTTCTGCTAAAGCCCTTAATTCTGTTTTCCTTTTTAAAACACATTTAGTGGAATATATATAGAGAGAAAGAACATACCACATGTGATGTTGGCAAGCTGGTGTCAAAATTAATGACATTTGGCTTTTCAGCTTCTTTACTATCTTGATCTTCAACTTCCATTTCATTGTCATCCTCTTCCTCACTCTCTGCTAATAAGCACATACCAAATATTGTGTAGAAATTAGCAAGTAAAGATTAAGACATTGACAAAAGCTCTCTGTTCACACATAGCCTCTTACTAGTATTCCTAGACACTTTTAATTGTTGTTAACCTCTCCTGTGTGTACAGGAAACACTCAAAAATCCAAACCCAACAAAGCCAACCTCTGTGAAAGGAAGCAATATGATTCTGCAAAAGATATCAGATATAAAAAATTACGACTTTCTTTTCATTTCTCAATCCTAGGATGCTATTCCAAAAAAATACTTTCAGGCAAGAGKAAAGTTGTATCATCAGTTTCTTTTATTTTGGAAACACATAAGCAGTGCATTTATCTGTATAAAATGTATTTCAATAATTTATACAGAGCAGTGAACAGCTACTCTGCTTATTTAAAAAATTTCCAAATTTCATATGGCAGTATTTATTTATTTATTTATTAAGCCAGAAAAATCAAAAGACTGTATCTTTCTAAAATGTTGGCTTCACTGACCACTCTATACATTATTTTTAATATAAACACATACTCAAAAAATCCAATTATCACACACCTTTAATTGCATTACTTGATCCCATTTGTTTGCATTATTAGCATAATCAGCATTTACCCACCATGCCTATGTCCAGAATAGATGTTACTATAAAGTTTGCAAATCAAATCTGGTGTATTCTTATGCCAGCAACTGCTGAGTAATAGAAAATCACAGTGGTGCTGAAAATCATCATTTAGAACTTGAACATGAGTACATTACAACAAAATAGCAAAAACCTATCTTCACAGTAGTCTATCTAGCTGCCTGCCTTTACGATTTACATTTTCTTAATGCACAATCCAGCTTTGAAATTACAGGGTAGAGTCCCTGTATTATGCGAGATGTACTGTGAGCAAGTGTACAAAAGAACGACACTTCAGAAGGGGTCTTGCTTCAGAAATGGGAGGACTTCCACCCTCTTTTCACCAAGGTGCAATTTTTGTGAGCAGGAGGAAAAGAGAACAACAGAGAAGACATTGTGTCCTGTTTCTGGAAAGCCTCTTACCTCCCTCCACGTTCATCAGACCCAGTTGTCAAAGGCATTCTGTACAAAACGCTTAGCTGATAACGTTTGTTTTACCTAACCTACCTAGTTTACAGAACCTTCTCTGGAGGAGGAATGGCATGACCCACGGACGTCGCAGGCCCATCCCAAACCACAKTTATCTTGACAAGAAATGATTCAGCACAAAAGAGAAAAAGTTTGGTGGCTCTCTTTATTGTTCTACCTAATTACGTAACTTAAGGCTTCCTCATTACTGCAAAAAAAAAAAAAAAGAAAAAGAAAAAAAAGAAAAGAAAAAAAAGCTCCATTTCTCTATGAAGCTTCTCTTCCATTACATCAAGTCAGGAATCTTAAGCATACACGACCACAGAAGAGACTGTTTAAAAGGCAAAAAACAGCCAGCATTTTGCTTATCTTGGTGGAGGCGGAAAGAGCAGGAACTCTTCGCTCAGTTCCCGAGCAGCAGAGGGAAAACGCAAGCTGCCCGCCGCCAGGAACAAGCGCCCGCACGCACCGCGCCCTCGGCGGCTCCGCGGCGCGGGCCGCGGGCGCAGCGCGGGGCAGAGCCGGCCGCGGCCCGGCGGCCGCCAGGGCTCAGCCCGCCGCAGCGGCACCGCGCAAGCGGCAAACAGCACCGGAACCGCCGGCGGAGGGCACCCCCCGGAAAAAAAGGGGAAAAAAAGCACCTTTTCCGCTCTTAACTACGTATTTTTTTAATTTCAGGACTAGCGTGACCTGAAGCGCACACAGAAGAGGAGAAGGGCACAGAAACTGAATAAAACGGTGCGGAAAACACCCGGTTCTTCCTCCGCGGAGGCGTCAGGCGCGGCGGGACGCGGGCGGAGGGCGCGCGAAGGCCCCGGGCGGCCGCCCCGCCGCCTCCCGCCTCCCCGTCCCTTCCCCTTCCCGCCCCGCGGCGGCGGCCATTACCAGGCACCAGCTGCAGGTGGTTCCCCATGTCGTGGCGGGGCTCGCCGCCTCCCTCCTCGGCGGCCATCGCTGTTTACCCGCGGAGCACCCTGGGAAGGGGACGGGGATGATGCCGCCGCCGCCGCCGCCGCGCACGGAGGAGGAGCCCGCGCCGCCGCCGCTACCGCTGCTGCCGCGCCCTCTAGCGGCGCCGGCCGCAAAGACCCGGGTTCGAGCCCCGCCGCCGGTTCCAGCYGCGCCGCCGCCGCGCCCTCTAGCGGCGCCGGCCGCAAAGACCCGGGTTCGAGCCCCGCCGCCGGTTCCAGCCGCGCCGCCACCGCGCCCTCTAGCGGCGCCGGCAAGAAAGACCCGGGTTCGAGCCCCGCCGCCGCCCTGCCGCGCCGCCGCCCTGCCGCATTCTCCCCCTGTTTCTTTATCACCCGTGCGAAGGCAGCACGTGTCATTTTTTTACACTTTTCTTTTTTTGTTGTTGAAGGGGGAGAGAAACTTACTTTATAAAGGGATAGCAAAGGCGCATGGAGAGCTGGCCGCTCGCCTTGGCGCAGATTTACCGTTCTGCGCAGTTTCGGCCCGTATGCTCTCAGATCTCTCTCCACGTCTGCGCCCCTGTGCTGGATTGCAGTCCATCGGTGTCAAAAAATGAGGAGCCATTTCTTCTCCAAATCCTAGGGTTTGATTAAAAATTTCACTATGATCACATTGGAGTCTGCTGCCCACCGGCCCTCCCCCAGTGAAGATTTCCCCTACAACCACTGACTTCTGGCACACAACACCTATTTTGTTAAGTTTGATAAGGTGYGATTAATTCCTAAATCTGCTAGAAATCACATTTAACATATTGATATTGACATTTACCGGCACCAAAGGCAGTCTCTAGTTTTAATAGAGCGAGATCCAGCCTTTAACCCATCCCAGGCTCGCCCTGGGATCACAACAAGCCGTTTCATACTCTCACCGCGTATTAATCCCGGCACTGATTAAAGACAACAAGAGCAGGAGGCTGGGCACTGAAAAGCGACTGCTTAAATCCCAAATTATTTTACTAAATCCGGTCAGGGACAGTAAGTGCGTATGTATATCCCAGGCGATGACAGTTAAAGCAGTCAGAGCCAACCTGCCTGTAAATAGTCCAAATTACAGCAATTTGAATGAAGTCAGAACGCTGTACTACAATGTAGGGCTTTTTTTTTAGCAGCTGTTTATCATAAAGATACATACCAGGAGCTGCGATGAATTTTGCATTTTGTTTTAGGAGCGCTGCTTGTGAGGATGTTGACTTAATGACAAATTTTAAGCATGTTTTCAGCCCTTGGGGAGTTTAATGCCCTAATACGCATTGTCTGGTTGCATCTTCCAGCTGACGGCTGCAATTAATGGCCAAGTGCAAAACTGAGTGCCGGGTCTCCGAGCAGGCTGGAGTCAGAGGATGTTGATCAGCTTTCTGTAAGAAAAACACAGAAAAGGGACAGTATTAAAGAGGACGTTAAAAGCAGCAATAGGATACCGCCTGGCTCTGCCCAGAGTCGCAGCGGGGCGAGGGAAACGAAGGCCTGGGTGCTGACTGCATTCGTTACGCGGGCGGTTCTCGGCACGGCTGTTTGCAAACAAACACCAACCTCGCRCTCTCGTGCACATGCACACACATACACCAATAGATATATATATTCCTGTACCGAACAAGGAAAAAACACTTGTCAGAAGACAGAAGCAGCCAACGCACTCCCCGTTCCCCACCTACTCGCWCAAATGAAGAGGAAATCTGAACGCGCTGCCAGCCCTGCCGGGCCCGGCGGCACTAGGTGCTGCTCCAGCACGCACCTCTGCGCCGAGCCTGCCTYGCCAGGCGTCCAGGGCGCCGCACGGCTCGCTTGGCGAGCTCCGTTTCTAGGGGATCCAGAGCCAACGATGGAAAAGTTTGATCTCTGACCTGTTCCTTTTAAACTAGATCTTTCTGTGTGTTTCTACAACACGCTGTTTGTAACAGCTTCTGTTTCAAAAGCAGTCTGTACGGTCTAACAGGAAAACCCCATGTGTGTGCACCACTGATTCCCACTCTGCCAATAAATTGGCTCGTTTTACACCCAAATCTGCTAATTCGAGGCACAGCAAAATAGTAGGTCTCARTATTTCCAAATAAAAGGTGACTCTTGACCTTTAGATGGTTTATTAAATGCTGCAAAAAATAATAAAAAAACCCCAAGCAGTTCCAAACCAAATGGATTCTAGTTTCCATCTGGAAAAGCCAGTTAGGAAAAATACGGGAGGACAGCTTCACGCTCCTTTATGTCCTCCCATCTGCAGCCAGGCCATCCCAGCAGGAGAGCCCAAAGCCCAAAGCATGTCCAATTGCCCAAAGAAATTCTTGGGGACAGCGCTGCTCCGTTAATTATAAAACCGGAGCAGATGCTAAGCTGTCCCCTTCCCAGGAACGGGGCCGCCCAGGCGCTCTCCGCTTCAGCAGTGAACGTGCCCTAAGGGAACACTGCAGGAGCAGAGCGAGGCACTTCCGAAACCAACAGCTCGGCCACGGGCAGGAAAACGATTCCAGAAATACGGGTGCCCGGGAAGCAGTTGTGAAGTTGAATAGTAGCAGATGACTAGTTTCTTTCGGAGCAGCTCGTGCTCAGGTCAGCTGGCATGCCAGGAGGTACGCGGCGTACTTATGACTCTCCTTTAATATTTGCTGCCTCGGCATACGATGGGGTCAGGCCAGCGTGACACGCGAGCCGCGCAGCAAGGACGCGCACGGCTTTCCGACAGAGCCCCGCCAGCCAAACGCGCCTTCTACTGCGCTTAGCAGCAAATGCCCTTGCCAGTGAGCTCTCGCCACGCGACCAGCTATTTGGTGTGCGTGCAAAACCCATGCTTGGCACAAGTGAAAATAGCACGGGACTGAAAGAAAATGAGACTATGAACAGAAGTTCGGTTCAAAAAGGAGAGAAGAGAGTGAGAAAAACTCTGCTGTGGTAATGCTAGCTGGAGGAGCATACCAACTCAAAAACACCCTGTGTCCTTTCGGTAACTGAGTATTGGCCCTAACTGAACCTAGAACTTCCAGACAGCGCTGAGACAAAGGGTACATTTTTTGGAGAAAACAGGCCAAGACCTGCTCCCATGTGACTGCTGCTCTTACAAGCAGAGCTGTGAACCAGTGCACCAGTGGGCAGATTTGCTGGTACTGATGAAAGTTAAAGATAACCCTGCACATCAGCCACCACGCTCTGCTCGTGCCCCTGGGGACCTGCACCTTCGGGAGCCTCCCACAAGCATCTGTGGAAAAACCAGCAGAGCCCCAGGCACACGATGCAGACTCGAGAGCCTACAAGAAGATTATTAGGATTCTCCAGCTGCTCCTGGGCCATGCTGAAGCGTGTCCATAGTCTGCAGGGAGAGGCTGGCACAGAMCTGACGTGTCCTCAGCTGCTTTAAGCTGCAAAGCAGATTTATAAGAGATCAAGGGTCTGATCTTCCCTTTAAACTTCTGCATTACAAATTCTGTTTTAGTAGTTGTTTGTGTTGTTAATTAAGTGGCAAAATCTTCAGCTAGTGCAAGAAGGGGAACTCACTGAATCCAGAGCTTCCAAGARTGGCCTGATAGCTGTAACATTTCCTTTTCTTTCTCCATTGCTCTTGTTGGACTTGGCAACACTTGTCTGAGCAGAAATACTGATGTATACWTAATGCTAGGCAGTATTGCAGAAGAGGTCTGGCCAGCTCAGGCTGAACAGAAGTTCATGCACAGCTTGGTTTAGTGCTCCCTGCTTACGGTGCAAACAGTATCAGTTTTGTACACGTATTTGCCAGGCAGAAAAATCACTCAGCACTGAAGAAGGATCAGAGAAGTTAATACGGTCACATCTTTCACAAGAATATTGCCCTTAATCTTGGGAAAAAACACCCCTGATTCTGCYTGAGGCTTTTCTGGCTGCACAAGGCCATAGTCTGCCTTGGGAAAGGAGGTGCATGCCCTCAGTGCAGGAGGGACTGAGCTCCCTTCCTTTGCAGTTTGCTTAGGCGATGCTTTGGAGCGTTCATGCTCCGAAAGGGAACCTGCCCCTACCGCTCGCCCGGGACCCGCTGCACCTGCGGCCTAGCGCTGAGCTGCCGCCGTTGTGCCGCACGGGGTGCCGGCTGCGTGGATGGAGGACGGAGCGCCAGGCACCTCTGGCTGTGCTGCGGCATGGGACCCCGCGGCTGGCCCCCTCCGGTGCCACCGGGAGATGCTCCGACTCCCCCGCTGCGCCACATTTAAAATCCACCCAGCTGCCAGGATCCTCCTGTTGGAACGGGGAGAAAAAAAATCCTGCTGGCAACTGCAYGGAGAAGGAAACCGCTGCCAGATAACCCCTCTCAGGTCCAAAACGGCTTTGGGAGCAGTATTTCTCCTGCACAGGTACATCCTCCAYGTTGCAAGGGCCCCTCCAGCTGCAGGACTCCCCGAGTGGAATGCCAACCTGGCTAGCACCTTCAGGGAGCTTCAGGGACAAGTACCACTTCTAAACCCAGGAGCAGTTCTTCCTCTTTAAAAGCTGTCTCAGGTATCTGATGACCATTGCCTTCAGACTACCAGCTGCCTATTCAGCTGCCCTCAAATTACTCTCAGCTGTGGTTGCTGAAGAGTATGGTCATATCTGCACGTTTGAAGTCAGTGTATGTTAGTGAAAATTCAGGAATAAGAGCATAGCCGGATATACACAGAGCAGGCCAGAGATCCCAGGTAGGAAGTARCTATGAAAAGGATTTCTCCACTGAAGGATTTCCTAGTCAAAGCAATAAAACAATTATCCTAAAAAAACATTATACACATCACCCCTATGATTTGCTCAAAGCCTGAAATACCAGATAAAGCACAGAGGTTAAGGAAAGAGACATTCTAGTAATGTGCACAGTGATGCACAGAGATGCAGTAATCCTATTTTAAATGTTACCTAATTGCAGGGAATACAGCATTGCACTTCAGAGCTTTACAGGAACTGCAGGAAAAAACAAAGCAGTTCAGTCCTCAGAGTCACCACACCCAATTTTCACCTTGGTTAAGGGCAGATGTACACTGATTCCAAGAGGAAACAGACGTTTTCAAACTATCACCGGTCCTTTATGGGGATAATTAGCTGTAAATAGCGAGGTTATTACCATTATTAGTTTCATATTACTCTCTATCAAGCATGAAGAATTTATCGCAGTACAAGTTCTAATGCKGAAGTCCCACTTAGGATTAATTTCCTTCCACGGCTGAGTACTGAGCAGACTCTCAGCGATGTGTTGTATCGTGCTGGCCCTTTACACAGCAGCTGGTTGTCTCCCAGGTTCCCAGTCACCTTAAACTCTCTATTTGAAAACTCACACAATGAACTGGCCTTTATTTAATCGCCTGTCACGAGAAATGGCAAATCAGAATGGTAACAACCAATTCTGATACACAGACCAATAAACTCCAGACCATTTACCTTAACTTGGCCTCTATTTCATTTGTTCTATTCCAAGTAAACAGAATATTGTAGATTTTCACAGCGTTTATATGTGTAGCATGCAGCTAGGTATGGATTAAGATACATAATCAAGATCTTTTTTTTAATAATGTATTTCGTACATGTCATTTTAATGGACACAAAATTCAATAAACTCAAATGAAGGCCAATTTATTTTATTCGCCTGAATTTCTGCAAGTTTGGTTATCCGATTCATCTTGTGTTACAAAGGCAGACATATAAACAATGCACTGGTGGTTCTGGAAAACCACAGTAGGATAGAAAATCACATTTATTCTCTAAAAGGTGTTGAAGTGTCCTTATCCACTCCATATTACAGAAAGCAAATCCAAAGTGCAGTAGGTTAGACTCCGAAGCTGCCCCGGCCTGCCTTCAGCGAGAGGGGTGAMCGCCCCKCCRCTGGCACCCCGCGAGCCCCGGCGCRGAGCCCCGAGGCCGCTCGGAAAGACGCGGAGAAAGCAGCAGGGACGACGCGCTGCGGASAGTCAGCTAAGCGCGGAATTTGCGGTGTTTTGTCTGCGGCGTTTTGTTTTTCCCCCCAAGAAAGCGGCAATTAAAATGAAGAGAGGCCTGATTATGTATGTTTTCACTGACTTCACTATTAGGGTCTGATACTCAAATGGAAAAATAAAATACTAGCCAGTTTGTAAAATGCAAAATGGAATAATTCTCTTTTAATGTCCTGTTTCTCAGGAGCTGAGGAAGGCTCAGTTCCAAGAAAGGAAACCGCGTCTCCTCGGAGGGCACGGCTCTCGCATCCGACCGCCCGCGGCTGAGCCGCGCCGAGCAGCGAGGCCCCGGCGGCGAAGCCTGCCCGCTGCACCGCGGCACGGTTTGCCCTTCCCGAGGAAGAGCTACTTTCTGCCAAAGTACCACACCGACACAACAGGATTCCAACAGCGGCGGCCCGCGGCGTGGCTTTGCAAAGCTGATCGTAATTCAGAGGTTTCCAATCGGAACAGCCTCAGAGGGCGCCGCGGCTGCATCTACCGCGCCGGAGAGGCTCCGTGCCCCCGGCGGGCAGCGAGGGGCGCGGCGGGCGCTCAGAGGCCAGGCTGCAGGGTAGCGCTGTAAAAGCGCTCCGCGCGTCACAGAACGCTGCTCGGCCTAACTTCGGTACGAGTTACAAACGGGATCGGGTGTTATCTGCTGCAGGGCGGCTTCCCGAGGGAGGAASACCCGTGCCGGCCTGTACAGCTGCTTGCAACCAAGCCTCTAAAATAACTGGCTTAAGCAGAAATGGTTCAGTGCGTTCACAACGCACCCGCTCTCCTGCTCTTTCAAACCATCTCAGTTTCGCAACGGTTCTCAATACAGCCTCTAAGTGCAGTGGACGCAGGGGTATTTTCAACGAAGAGCTCTTCCCGTGCTCCAACCCGGCCGCGGTCACACGCAGACCTTACTCCAGCTGCCTAGGGCCCACCGAAAATGGGCAACCCCTGTACGAAACAGCTTTGCTGATCTTAAGGCATCTGGGAGTTCAGCAGCTGCTGCAGGATTCTGGGTCCCAAAGCCCATCAGAACAAGCACACGGGCTGGAAACAAGACTGAAAGCCTAGCCCAATGTTATTTAAATCTAGACAAAATAGTGCTTTTCTGCACTCCCTAATCAGCTGAATACACGCACTCTCCCTTCAAAGGCTCTCCCACAGAAGCTAAGCAATCACCGCATGCTACTAAACCCTGCATTTAGCTAGAAACAACAGTTTGCAAAAGTCATGTTCAAACAAGAAGAGAAAAAAACGCTACATTAAGCAGACCCGCTGGTAGTTATCCCTGATGCATATTGTCTGCAACACATTTATAGCAAGGACTCTGGACTTTACAGCCATTAGATGGATTGAATGGCAACATTTATGATTTTGCTCATTATAAAAGGACTAAAGGATGCCATTCAACGGAAGCATTAATTCAAATTATTATAATACTTTGACACAGATGAAGCTGCTAGGTAAATCCTGTTATGCAAAGGCAACTTTGCTCTGTTTAATATCTTTAGCAATAACCTGGAGGAGCCTGTTCCTGCCAAAGCTGCAGACAACATCGGACTCTCACGATTATGCAGAATGCTCAAACTCTTGTGTAAAGGCAATAAAAGAAGTAGAGGAAGTGTTATTTTCCACAAATGCATTAGGGTATCATTTACTGGCAAGAGAACCAGCAGGTAGAGTTTGATATACCTGTGTTAACAGGATTTTTTTCTTTGTGGGAAAGAGACAAGGCGATCACAGCTTAAGAGATACAGATATAACTGCAATATTTTTGTTGTGGTGGTTGGACTTATTGAAACTCTGAGCTGCAATCAATCAAATAAGCAGCTTGGGGACTGCAAAAGCAGGGAAATGAGAAGCTCGCCTTGTTCACAGATAAGGTGCTAGATGTGCAGACACGAACACTTTATAGTCACAGAATTTTAAAACAAATTCTTGCTTGAGAAACACAGACGAAAACTAGCAGATGATTAGAGGGAAACACATGAAAGTACACTCAAAAACATTGCCCTACCGCTGCAAAGGATCTGAAATTTTGTAATTTGGCCATATTCCTGAGTTGCCTGAATAAAAAGGGTTAACCCTAATGACTATCCATAAGAAGACTGTAATGTTTTAAAAGAATTAAAGGCAAATAATTTATTCTATCAACAAAATTAAACTATTAAATAACTCTGTATGCATACAGGTTCAGGACTGAATTATGTTAACTATGTTTCATTAATGTCTATGCAATGCTTTGAGGGTAACATATCATGTAACTGTAACGAATTCTTAGAATTATTCCCATTTAATGCTTTCTTAAAGCAGCCTCTGCTACATTACCATGCTAAAAATGAATCCCCCCCCAAGGCGAAATCAGGTGGCACTCCAAAGTTTTAGGGTGTCTGGTAGTTCTTTTGCATGGAAAGAAAAGTAACTGTTTTTCCTGAAATCAAATCCCACTTGGAAGTAGCAGTAATAAATAAACGAACAGTGATCACATTTTAAAAATACGAAAGTATATCAAGAAAAGAAGAGCTGGCTATTAATGTCATCTTTCATCATCTTAGGCGCTAATATGGCTGAAGAGTGTTGATTACTTTAAAAGCCCTTAATAACCAAAGAACTATTAGCTTAATATTTCCCTAATCCTCCATGAAATTTTACAGTAAGTCATGATGTGTTTTCTGCTAAGGGTTTTAGGGCTGAATATATCACGCACTTACCTGCAGTGGCAGCTCCAGCGCTGATACTGCAGTTGCTCAAAACTGTGTTAGAGGCATGTAATAATTCTGAAGATTTAATATCATTTTAGACTCTTTGGAAACATGTATTTTCTACTGACAATTTTCAAATTTCTAATTTTCTATCACTCTATAATTTTTGCCTTTTAAATAATMTGTATAATCAGTGCCTAATCTGCATTTATTCAGGAGAGAGAAAAACACTGCAGGAGAAACAAAAACACAACGCGGCCGAAAGTCATTTTGGTGCATACTTAATTGTTAGTGATAGTTTTGCCAARAGATCCTGACGCTGCTAGGAGCCCCCAGCGGATCCCAGCCGCCAGCAGAGAGCGAAGAGCTTCGTGCGCCATCAGCGCTGCCCTCGCGCCAATCCCGCACAGCTCAGGCTTATTTACAGAAATGCTTTCAATATATTGCCACCTACTCTCAGAATTACGGGGATGTCTGACTGCCTCTTCAAAAGAAGATAAAAGGTTTTTACATTCAGAAAAGCCCAGCTGAAAAACTATTACAGAAGGAGATGCACGGCTGCAGACCYGGCTCCAGCTCGCAGCCTTTCCCGGCCGAGCAGCACGGAGGCGCCTCGCTGCGCTCGCTCGCCCTCCCGAAAGCCCCGCTGCCGAGGCGACGCACACGGGTCCCGCAAAGCACAGCGCACCTTTTGCTCTCCTTTACTCCAGTAAAACTAGGACCTTCTCTTGATCCCACGAGTTGCACCTRATCCTCAGCGACTGCTTTCGGCTCAGCGCTCTGATCCCGTCTATGTGAAAATAACTGTGTTATTAAGAGCGTTCCCGTCAGAGCGGGCGAGACGGCGCGAGCAGGGGCGCGCGCGGCGGGGGCCGAGCCCCAGGGCCGGCGAAGCGCCGCTTCCCCGGGATTTCGCCAATGCCCTGGCCCGGTTTGGCACTAAGCACCCGGGGACCTCCCACCCCGCTCGCCCGGGGCCGGCAGGGCCCCCGGCCGGGCCCGCGCAGCGTGCTCACGGCTCACGACGTAATTACTTTAATGACTGGAAACGAACTGCGAATTTCTGAAGAGCTGCCGAAGCAAAGTGTTTTCAGCCGATCTCCCCACATTAGTAACAGGCCGCTAGAGACTGCTCGTGTCTCCGACGCCGCGCGGCACATCTGCTGCACTTCCCCAGCTAGCACTAGCCCCGGTGCTCAGATATCAAACGTAGGGCTTGTTTTCTTCCGACAAAATAAACGGAAAGGGGCGAGAATGCAAATTCCCGAGCGTTTCCCACAGGAGGCAGCCCGGCGGAGGGGAGGGCGCCAGGGCGCGGGACGGCGGGATGCATCGACCGCCCCGTCCCGCCTGCCGTGTTCCTGCTCGCGCTGCCCGACTCATCGCCGAGCTGCTTTCCTGTCGTGTATCCAAGGACGCACAACCACAGCAATATAGGCAGGGAATCCCGCGAGGAGAACGAGACACCGGAGCCCGAGCGCCTCCGTCGGAGGTGGGACTCGAACCAGCTGYAGCAGACACAATTTTCGGACAATTCTAAGTATCACGCAGAAAGAAGTCACCCAGGTTCATGCTTCCACTTCTAGAATGCTGCCTGAGCGTAGAAAAAAGCTATTTTTTAGCTTCCYTGAAAAATAAAAATGTCCACGTCACCATTAATCCTGGTAGATGTTCACTCAAAGAAATGCTGCCCTACAAGCTTAGGGCGCGTAACGCGCGTAACGGCGTTTTGCACTCAGATTTYGCAGTTTCTTTGCAAGCGCCAGAATCACTTTCTGGAGCAGCCTGGGACGATCAGACCTGCAAATGGCAAGAAGCCCCCCGAAAGGCATYGCGCCCCCTCTTCCTGTGCCCACGCCGCACGGCGCACATTAGACCGCAAATGGAGCGGAGATTAAACAGAGCTTTCAACGGGTCTGCAAATACCTACACTGGAGAAAAATGCCAGAGAACAAACTCATTATTTACTGCTAAACAAACTCCCTGTCTTTTCAGATATGGTCTGTTCGTGTTCAGCTACGGCATGGCCTCCACAAATGACTTCCCACAACTCAGCAATATTATAGTTGCTTATTTTAAAAACATAGACAGGTTTTTGCGCTCAGGCATAAAATGGATTCAAGGGATCATCCTTTTTTTGCTCAAGGAATCCTTTACAGAGATCATTTCCTCCAAAWATATGAATTACTGTAATGCACTTAGCACATCTCTTCTCCAAGGTCTTGCCCTGTGGGAAGGTCACGGATGCTTAAATTTCCAGCCATGCCCAAGAGCGGTTAGTTTGCTAAGTYATCCAGCAGCTGCTCTCCTTCTGGGTTAGACATGTGCTCAAACTCTTCTGGAGCGGACGTCTGAGCTGGGAAGTCAGGGAGAATTACACCTTCTTCACGGATCCTGCTGTAGCTGCAGGATGGCTATTCCAGGCTCTTGTGCCCCGGCGCGGCGGTGGCGCTGGCCTGGCTCCCACGCAGAGCCGTCCCGCGCGGAGAGGACTGCTCCGCAGCCCGGGGCAACATTCATTCATATGCTCACCGCCTTATAAAAACCACCAGCTTTAACAAGAAAAATCAGTGGAGGAAATCGCTGTTCAGACCTGCTGCCCTTCTCTTTACCCTGCCTCCGGCAGAGCCGCAGGAGCACCAGGGAAGAAAACGGGATCAGGCCCRGGCCTCCGCGCTCATCTTCTCACCTCCTCATCCAGCAGGCGACTGAACGGCCGAGCTCTGCTGCTGGGAACACCCGCGCGGAGGCGGTCTAACTGGTCAGAGCTTTCAYCGCTGAAGTTCACCGGGGGTTGCACACACGCACCGGCCAACTCCAAACAAGAGGTTCTCCGACTCCTCCGTGAAGTCGCCCCAGAGCTGGCTTGTCTCTTGGACGGCAACGCCGTCCCTCCTCGCCCGCGGCCGCTCGCCGCCCCCGGGGGTATGTGCCACGGCGCCCTTCGCTGGGGCAGAGCTCTGCCCGGGCTGCGACGCGYGCTGGGCACCTGCCTCCGGCGGCCACCGGCGGCCCGCTCCCCAGCTCACAAACCCAACGGCCAAGGAGCATCTGGGCACAGAGGTGTTGCTGGCTTCAAGTCCAGCCCTCAGGAGAATTCCTCTATTTCTGCAATTCCCATTTTCCCATAATTCTGTGCTCAGGAACATTCCCCACCTGGATTTCCRGGGCGGTTTTGCTCTGTTCAGGGCTGCAGCTTTTACGCTAGTAGCTGGGAGACAAACTGAAGGAATTCGAGGTTACAACAAAAAAGGCACAGTTAAAAACAGACCAAAAAGGCAACAAGGTAATTCAGCTGCGCTCCCCTCTCACCAAAGAGGACCAAAGCAGCAGCCCGAGCCGGGCTGCGCTGCTGGGGACACGSGGGACGGGGGAGGCGGCCCGCAGCGAGCCGGCCTCTGAAGCCCCCGTCGTGCCGGCCAAGAGGCGCTGGGACAGGAGCAGCGCCAGGAGGGCGTCCCCAGGGCCACCCGCCGTCCCCYGCTCCGCAGCCCGCGAGGGAGCTCACGGGAGGCCAGCACTGACCCGCCGCGCCACGTACGGGCTGACCGCCGGGCACGCGGAGGCCACCCGCCGCGGGAGCCGAGGCGCACGCGGGCACCGCGCGGGCGCTCGGGAACGGGCAGAGCTGGGGACGAACGGCACCGCTCGTCCCTCCCCAGCACCGCRGCACGGCCTCGCAACGCCGCGGGCGGGCAGACGCTCTCCCGTGGGACGTCTGCAGTCGCTCCGGCGTCCCCCCTGCGCGGGCCCTGGCTTCAAAGCGCAGCGCAGCCCAGCGTCCGGCATCATTTCACATACGCAGCTCCGCTAACGAGTAGCACAGGCCGCCAACGCGCCCCGAACGCACCTGCAAAATGTCACCACCAGCGCTCCGGAAAAGCCAGCCTGACATTTTCAGAAATGCTTGCTGCTGTGTTGCAGGGGGTTTCTGGTAGACGAGGCACATCTGCAGAAAATGCYGGCGTATTTGTTCCCGAGGATAAAGGCAAACAGTGGGAAGGGATCCAAATTCTCTCGGTAACACTGGAATAACTCCACGATAGTCCACAGAGTCCAATGAACATTACAAAACGCTAAAACTGGATTTATACTGCACATAACCGAAAGGAAAATGCACGCCATAAACGGTGAAGCTTAAGTCAGTGGAAGAAGGTGGAAACGCTGCGCTCCCGCTGAAGCGCTTTTCCCGCAGACCGCGAGGAGCACAGACGCAAGGCCACAGGCAGCGCATTAGAGGCCGTGCGTGGCAAATAGCTAAGGAGAAATGAAAGCTGCTAAGGAAAAGAGATGTTGCTGATTTGCAATAGCCTAGGAGTATCCCCAGCAGTGGAGAGTAACATAAAAAAACCCCAAAAGAGTGAGCAGGAAGTTGCAGGCTGGCACGCGCCGCCGTTGCGGGCACCAGGAGGCTGYGCCGCTGGCAAGGCGCTCCAAAGCCTCACTCGTCCCCCCGTGGCTGTCGGAGGGCAGGGAACTCCACTCACTCGACTGTTTTTTTTTTTTTTTTCTGTTTTTAAGCAGGATAGCACAGAAATTTTGTAAAGACATTTTTGTTGTTATCGAGAGATGCTCAAATTCTCCCATCGCACCACGCCAGGGAAGATCATCTGCTCTCAGCAATTTTCCTCCACCTTCCTCCTCTCCCTGAAACTTTCCATCCCCCCTGCTTCTCCTCCTCCTCCTCTAGCAGACAGGAGCCAGCTGACATTAAGAAAGAACTGGCCTTTTTCTTCTCTCTTCCTCCCCGTCGTAGCATGCAYGAGCAGACCGGTTTTCCGTTGCTGTTTTCTGCCACCAGCACTGAGGCATCCCTTGCCGGCAGCACGGGCGCGATCCCAGGATCCGGACAGCGGGATGGACCGGCGAGCCAAGCGTTAGTCCAATTCACCTGCGCTGATGACCAGATCCTGGTGGCATTTTGTTACCAGCTTTTTTTTTTCCTCCTTCACTTCTTTCTCCTTCCCTTTCCCACTGACCTCTCAGTCCTGGTGCCCAGCAGGTTGTTCCTCGGCTCTCCAGGCAGCTCTGACCGCTGGCTAACGTGCCTTGCCAGCCCGGCTGGACRACTGCCAACTCCCGTCCTTCCTTAGCCTAAGACGGCCAGGACCRAACTGCGTTTAGCCCGCTGGGTTTAACACGGAGCCCTGCCAAGGCAGAGCCAAGCTCACGCCACATTTGCAGATCCTGCCTTTCYGGAGGCACCCGCCTTCACGTAACTGGAGGCTGAAACTATCAACATCTTTTGGATTATATTTTTCTTCAGTGATAGAGAGACCTGTTACCAGGGAATTATTTTCTAGTATGAAATCTTGAGACAYTGCTACCTCCTTGTTCCTCTTCAAGGACAGTGGAAAAAAAAATATTGTAAAATGCCATAAGCAAAAGAAATAGCATCCTTTTGCTTCTCAAAATATGTGGAGATGGGGAAAAATATCATACCAGAAACTTTATCAAGCGAAAGGTTGAATTCAATTCAAACTCTTCTAGAATTTACAAAACAGTAAAATTGTTGCATATTGACCCAAATTTTTCCTTAYATTTCATGGTTTTCACAAGCACCTCCAAATCCCCCTCAAGTTCCCACCTTGGTATTAAGTGCCCACGAAGGAAGAGTCCCAGTCACAGGGTACAAGCTAGGTGAGACTAAACCTCTCTCCTCTGCCCGTTCCCCTTCAGAACTGACAAAAAAGTGGGATTATCAGATTATATCCTCCAGCTATCCCTGGGTGCCCACCAAGTAATGCAGAAATTGCCCTTGAACTGGAACGTGATACTAGTGAATGCCGTCACATACACAGACACATACAAATATAGATGGCCAGCAAGACGGTGGTAATTTAAAGACGAGTAAACTGGGATAACAAGGTTTTATAGGCATCTAAGTAGTTCTTGAAATAGTATCTACCACACTTGAAAGTCCCCTCCATAAAAACTAGCATTTGTGTTTCTTCCTTTASCTTTCACTCCCATCAGTATTGCAAATTTAATGATGCTGTGAAGCTTATTTATTTAGGTTGGCTTRCTGCCAAGCAGAAGTTTTGTAAAAGCTGGCTACCATGCCAAATGTTTTAACAAATGGTACCAAAAGCCACCTGCTTTTATCTTTACAATATAGCATGTTTTTAATAACAGCTTTTAATAACTACCAATCCAACAAATGTCGGTGTAATTCCAAATAGTTCATAAGCTCCTCTGTGCCATCAAATATCTCTACGAATTTTGCTCATTTTTCCTAAGTGCTCAGACTGAACTGTGGCACTAAGCGCCACCAGGGGAGAAGATGCTCCAGCCAGGGGTGTTGCCCCAGGAGCAGGCACCTTCAGGCAAGGTTTGGCTACAGGTACTGGCACGCACAAGGGGACACTGGGTGGCTGGGGGGACTTTACTTCCACCTAGCAGAGCCCTGGCCAGGCTGAGATGCAGTGCAATTAATAACAGGAAAAACTGTTCTGTGACCTGCGCAGTGAGGTGACCTTGCAGTATATGGGTTTACTAGTGCCCTGCATGAATGTATTGACCTAGCTTTCTGACAATTCCTGGATTTACACTTAYGAAAAAATACTGTATGTATTCTGGAAAGCCAGTACAACAGAAGGGAAATAGCGTTATGCATACTAGCTATGTCCTTTTCCAACTACTGCAGTTTTTATACGGTTTAGTTGCATACATGAAATTATATACAACAAGGCTGCTGCAAAGCTCATCTGTATACTTCTTACTAATTCCATAATACCTCCCATCAGTGCACCATTTAAGGAAAAAAGTTATGTCTTTCCAGCTCTGCTAAGTTATATCTGTTTTAAGAAATATTGAGTGTGATGCTGGCGTCCTACAGGGCACATCGTCAACAAATCGACTGTGCTCTGCATGGGAACACACATCACGCACAATCCTGTTTCTCACGGCACGCACAAGTGTTAACCATGACGCGAATTCCCTTGCAATTTACTGCCCTGTTCTTTCCAGTTTGCTCCAGTAAGTCTTTCTGCTCTCGACAGCTCTCAATTGCTGGATTCGTTCATCAGGAAACAAGACGACACGGGAGCCCTAATTGATACGCACCCCCTGCAAGCTGCGAGCGTGCGTCTCTCTCTTTCACCGTGCAAGGTCTTCCCCTTCAGTCATCTCYACCAGCGACAGGCAGTGTAATCACTAACTGCCTGGAGGTGGCGACATTAGAAAGAGCAAGAAATACCAATTCTGGGTGCAGTTAGCATCCCGACCGCCGGTGCAGAGCTGCTGCTCCATACCTGCCTCTAGCCTGCGTGGGAGAGTGACCATTAAACCTTCAGCAAAGTTCAAATGCCAACAGCTTATATATGTCAGGTAGAGATAAAACCACCCTGATTTTCCCCAAAGAGTTAAGAGAGTTGAACGTGAAAATACCTTTTCTTTCTCTTCTTCACGYGTTCCATGTCACTGTCTTTGTTCTGTGCATCCTGCCATAGGAGCAAAGCGCATCTCMTGCTGATCCAGCTACACAGCGGACAATACCAGGGAGGTGCGAAAATCCAGGCACGCAGATTTCCACCCAGCTCAAAGGCATTTCTGTATCGCTGAAGCCTCCCTGCAGTAAATACAGAACAACCGACTGTGATTGTATTAAAAAGCACTGATTTCCTCATGGCAACTACTACRCATCAGTATTATAGCCAAGATCCAATGACATCAGAAAAAAAGGATGACAATGTTTTCCCTCAGCCTTGCTGCTCGTCCTGGCAGAAGTGAGTCCATTCTCTGCAAAAGCATATAGGAAGCTGCCTTCCTATTTCTGCAAAATAACATACAAAAAAAGCCCTCATCCATTATTCAGTTCAGAAAGGCTATTCCAGCCTGAAAGTCATGCTTGATATCATTCTCTGCCAAGGAGAGAATAGAGGCTAGGCCTTTGTCACCACACAGCAAACTTCAAAAGAATGAAAAAAATAGAGGAGGAAAACAAGTATGTAAGTGCGCTAGTGATTCTCTGGTCTCTGCTGATGGCACCTTGTCAGCTTTGAGAGAATCCTGTTACATTTTTAATCTAAGCAGTTTACACTAATGAAGCTAACCAGCATCTCAGAAATACACACTGGTGTTTATGTCATCAAATTGTCACATTGTGATTCAAAAAACCTRTACCTCCAGGGCAGAAGTAGTCATTTCAGCTACATTTTCAGAACCTACATATTTAAGTATTTGAAGATAGCTGACAATCTTTACCTCCATGCAGCAAAATACACAACAMAGAGTGGGTCAGCACTGCTTGCTCAAATATTTACAAGAAACCCTGTGTTTTTGCTTGCAGACCGCAAGGCTACCTTAAAGCTCACAGAAACACACTATCCTTCCTCGTCATTCCTGACTGCAAGATTCAAACGTGTTTCCCCTAGATTCAATCCTAATCAGCTTTTATCTGACTTTTTTTTGTGCTGCATTTGAGTATTGTGAGTCCCTGTAAGTAGCACAGGGTCAGCAACTGAGGCAAAGATAGGYTTTGGCTGGCCACCACCACATAGCACCAACTGTCCCTACCTAGACGCAGAGGACTCCACTTTCAAGAGAGATCTGGCAGTAACTGCTTCTCTAACTACCTTTATAGGCCATGCATTTGCCGATATGATTGTGTGAATCCTCATTTCTGGTGGCAAAAAAAGCATACATGCTTTTCATAAATGCATCCAGTGGGTGCTAGATTTAACATAAAATGAAAAACGTCCTAAGAACAGATTGAGCAGGACTTTTAAAAMCCCCAAATAAACACTTATTTAAAAATAGATGAAAGAAACATTTAATTCAGTTCAAGGACTGAAATGAACCATTAACAAATCTAAACTCATCTAAATACCTGCTTGTCATATATATTTAATTGTTCCCAATTACGTTTCCATTTGGATTGCGCTCTGCACTTGCACAGCGATTATGGCATGTCCTTAGGTGCCTGACTATGCAGAAACCGTGCACGACTTTATGGCATGCTTAGATATGGAAACGGAGACTCCTGAGCAAAAATAGATGCCCCAAACACCCAAAAGTCAGTCCCTAATTGGGAATCAATGTGTTTGTCACAGAGCGAATGCAAAAGCAGCGGTATAGAAGAGGGTAGCAATTTTATATATGTATGATTTATTAAAAAAACACCGAGGATTGTTTGGTAGAACTCACTGAAGCATGACTCAGTGCATAAAAATATCTTTATTTCCTTTCTTTTTCTTCAAATTAGGACCCAATTTTGCAAAATATCTTATCTTCTAAAGAACTGAACCCCACTGACTCCGAAGACTCAAATTCACTCGCTGAGTGGCTGGAGGAGCAGGGGCTGGTTTGTGCAGATCTTGGTGGCCCGGGGAGTGTCTACACAGGGCAACGTCTAGGTGGGCGAGTTATGAATCAGTTCACTAATGTCAAATCATGTGAAAAATGTATTTTAAAAGCAGCTGATTAACAAATTTCTGATAATTCTAACATGAGCTAACGCACAGTGCTCATAGTTATCTGTATGCAGATTCCCAACTGCAGCTCTAAACATGTCTTTCAAAGCCCTTGAAAAATTCATTTTCTTTCCAAAGCTTCTCATGATTTATTAACTTACTTTACTCTGAATGCTGGATGACCATAATTTCCTCTCTCCTGGGTATGACTTTTCCCGCTTTCTCTTATTAAAAGGTAGGCAGGAACTCGAACACGTGCTCCGGCTGTTTGATTGCGCTAACCTCTGGGCAGTAAGGACAGGAAGCGGTTTTGCTTTACGTCCTGGAAAAGGGAAAGGGAAGAGACCATGAGAACTCCTAAGTCACAGTTCCACTTTTGTTTCGGGCAATGGGAAGCTCTTCCCAAGTTGGCTGCCCTCTCTGGAGTTTCCTTTATATAGGAGGAACTTCTGTGGCCCCAGCACTGGGGTTCACAAGAGCCTCAGGCTCTTGAATACTTTTCCCTTTTCAACCTCCTGTGGAGAAGGATTTTTTCCGGTTGAGGTACTGAAACACAAAGGGATTAAGACCTGACASCGCCAGGTCTTAACAGGGAGAAACTGTTTTCTCAGCACAATTTGCATGTTAAACACTGGGGCATTCTTCCTGCATATATAACATTTGAAATTCTCGGGGAGTTTTCTGTATCAGATACCTACAGCTATAACTCTCGCTTATCTTTCTAAGAGATGCAGTGAGAGTTCTGTACGCAGGTTTGCCAGCCCAGACATGCTAACTAGGAGCAGGAAAATTCACCCTACTAAAGAGCTTTGCTACGAAAACAAGTTRTTATACGTAGATTTAACTTACGTGAGCCCCCCGAAAGAGTCTCTTTCTGAGGTGTTGTTTGGACAGATGGTGTTTCCATGGCTGGGAAGGGTTTCATTTTTCACCCCGAGCTGCCTCTGCAGCGGAGACGAGGTGTTGTATTAGTCTCCTAATTAAGAGGAGGGGTGGAATTGGTCTCCTAATTAAGGCTGGCTCTCAGTGGGTGACTGTCCAAAATGCACGCTCCTTGAGTGGAAAGTATTAGATGTATCCAATTTCCTTACACAAAATTGAGACATAAAAAAGAATGTAAATCATAAAATCACTACTGTTTTGGTTAATGTCAGGAAAATTTATATTCAAGAAAATACTACAACTGGAGCCCTGTTTCTGCCCCATTTTAAACTAACTTCCAAAAAAAACCGAATAAAAGAGTATCTGGGAGTCCAGAGTCTATTTTCTTAGGAGGTAAACCACTTGTACCCAAAGAATAGAGTGACAATTTCTTCATGTTTCTGAGTTATGGATTAGAAAAACAGTCCCAGCAACACTGATCAATGTGAACTTGAAAGAAAAATGTGGACCATCTATTATATTTTCTCCCAATTACTGTCTTTTTGCTGAGAATTGCATTTTATGTGCCTTCTAGGCTTTCAAGAAAGAGAGTGGGATAAAAAAAAAAAAAAAAAAAAGCTCATAAGCGAGTTTTACCTTTTTATTGAATCCAAACACTATACAGCCAGTTACACTGGCAGTAAATTCCAAATTGCAGTTGCAGATGGGACCAGTTCTATGGTCTCTCCAGAACTATGTGAAAAAATCTTTTCATTTTGTGTCCAAGGGAAGTATAGGAGAAAGGGATTAAAATGTAATTTCAGGTTGATTCCCCCTTCCCCAAAAGTTCAACTGGCAAAACATTTGAAAAACTTGTTTCAAGGTAGCTGAGCAGGTTTTGTCCAACCAGTTAGGTTTTACAGTCCTCTAAAGCCCTTTAAGATTACATTTCAGCTAACTGTGAAATGAAAGCTCTATCCTGAAAACAAAAGTCAAAAATATCAGTCAAATATGCTGTCTTCTCTGATCATTTTGTCCCTTTTTGTTCAAAACTATCTGACAAATTTTATCAAAACGCAGTGATTGTTTCCACTAAGATGAAACTCCTTTATCTTATTTTTGGGGAGTGAGTTTTGGCTCTTCATCATGTTATTTCAATCTAACAAATTCCCAGTACTGATTTTGGAAAGCAAAAGGTGGACTGATTGGTTCCTTTTTCTTTTCTACTCACAGCTAGAGATAAATATGATTCTATCATTATTCACTCCTTAAGGGAAATTGTTTCCTCCTCCTAAGCTAATTAAGGGGCAGAATTATATGTGAAGCCATGAAAGCATCTGGAAGCTATGAAAAATAGCAGCAATGTCTCCTGAGCAGTTGGTACTTTCCCACCGCGGGTTTGGTTTGTTTGTTTGTGTAAGCCCAGGCCGCGGAGCACCCAGCAGTTCCCATTGCCCGTGGTTGCCTCCGCTGGAGGGTAAGCATTTGTTGGCCTGTAATTTCCTCCTGCTTCAGAACATTTTGCACGTTTGCTGTCTAGGGAGGCAAAGGCTCTTTGCACCTCAGAAGCACTCTCAATAGCTTGCAGGACCTGGCCTTTAAACGATTTCCTTCACCTTGCATAGTCCTTAGGCAACTGAAATAGCAAATTATCCCGTGCCTCGTCTCCACCACTTCCTCAACGCTCACAAAGGTGGCAGCTCCGGCCAGCGGCATATTCCTTCTTCCCTGCACGCGGCACTTCCATCAGCATCAACAGCAGCTGCATGCGCGCATTGAAAGGAACATATCCCCCTCAGTGACTAGTTTGGTTTAACTACAAATGGCACAGAATTAAAGGATATGATCTTTAAAGGTCATTAACAAGTCTTTATTCTCATTGCAGTGTAACTATGAAATCACCCCTGTGTTTACCCAGAATTAGAGGCAGCTTTATTTCACAGGGCTCAGATAAAACCAGATTATATTCAGCAAATCATGTAACAATTATCTCTGAAAGCAGTCCACGCCTCAGGGATAGGTGAACTGGACTGGAAAACTGAAAATTTTTCTCCTATTCCAAATCCTGCCTCCTTAACTGATATCACCTTGACATTTTCCATATCATTATTTATTTGTATTACATCTTCTCACACAGTTCCATTTTTTCCCAATACCCAAAGAGATCAAAAGCCCCAAAATACTGTATGAAGGCAAGTCCAGAGAGATTCGCTTTGCCAGTGCCAGGCATCTGTGCTCATTTTTGAAAGAGTAGGCTTTTGTGTATCAGAGCCATGCAGTGAGACCAAATTAAATCAGTGCTCCTCACACATGGGTAGCTGTTCAGTTCAAAAGGCACAAGGTCTGCACCAGCCTATAGGGCTTAACTAAGTTAAAAAACTAATGGTCATGGTTTCTACTACCTTCCCAACCAGATGTAATAAATGCATAGATCTTGTTACCTCCATCTCATTCACCCATCTCCTAAGTAAGGTAAAAAATGACTGCACCTCACAAACTAATGGATGAGAAAGGAAAGAGATCAAATATGGGGGAATCTGTAGACTGCTTTCAAGTCATTGAAATTATGTGTGGCATTAAAGTAAAGCCAGTACATTGCTGGAGCAGGACAGAGTGCAAAGCCTTGTGCAGGTACAAATAAGAACAACACAAATTGCTCCTCAAGAATACAAAAACTCAAGTGCTCACTTTTTCATAGCACACCCAGGCAACTGGGCTTTCTCTGGCAGTGATTTAATTCTCCATGAATGCAGTGTCTTACGCTTAATGCACTATTTCTCAGCATTTTTCAACCCCTTGTATATTGCAAGACACAAAACTTCAAGCAAATCGCTGTGTTCAATGAAGATTCTGATCATGCATCTTTGTGGAGGAAGAAAGACTGGGTAACTTGTGGCAGCAACAGAAAGAAGAGACAAATGACAGTAAGTTCTGAACTGCCATTGAAAATGACCTCTCTGTGCCGACATAAGTACTTCCAAAAGAGGGGCAGCAAGACCTTAAGTATCTATAGGAGTGAAATGGTAACCTTAATTGTAGCTGATCAATGCTTCTGATTCAAAAATCATTTAATTTAAGAGAATAAAATCTGATCTAGGAAATCCTGCAAGGAGAACTATCTTGTTCTGGCGAAAATCTGCACCACATTACAGCAGCGGCTTAAGTGAAAGGTTTCCAAAACATGTTTTTTAACTGTGCCTTGGCCATTACATCCTTTCCTTTAAGTGATGTAGCACCACAGAAAAAGTCAAAGCAATAAGTACAAGCATTTCACAAAATAAACTGAGCATTACCATTATTAATTTTAAAAATAGTTTAACAAAACAAGTCATATGCCAAAATATAGCTGCTCTGTTAACATCTAGATTTAATCTTAAAGTAAATAATACTACAGGTTGACACTAAGTTTTGTGGGCACTTACAGCACCTGACACGGACAACAACAAAGGCTATAAACATACCCAGAATATAGGTAAGTTTGCCCAAATGCTTTGGGCCTCTCTAACTACAAGGAGTATTGTTAACCATGGCTACACAAAACAGTAATTAGTATGTAGTATCATATTAATGACAATTTTGCCTGAAAATTGCATCTGGATTGGATGGCTGCCAGTGTGGAAAGAAGCTTTGTACACGGAGGTTAACATGTTTACTTGCGGAAATTACAAAAAAATACAGGCTCATATTTCATTCTGTAACAAGGTTACAGAAAGAGGTTATTTCTGAGGTTTTTAACAGGAAAGACAAGAGTCTGAAATCTTACAGCTGCCTTTGCAGTTTCGGCAYTTCTAGCAGGCTGAGCTGGATGAGGTCCTGACCAGTGCTTGAAAAAGTAACCTCCAAGGAAAACGTCCAAGATTTGGTTTCACTGATTCAGCCACTTCCCACCCCCGAGTGAAGGGGCACTGGTCTTCAAAAGACCATTTTGGGGACAAACCAAGCATGGCAACACAGGGAGCCTGGCCGCATGACAGAAGAAGAGGTGCAGGGAGCTGAGGACACCGATCACTGCGAAGAAACAGGACAGAGCCATCCAGGGGACAGCTACACACTCGACAGCACTTGTGTCATGGATCCACCCCAAGAAGAGAAAGTTGGTTTGGTCATTTAGTCATTTACATGATACTCCTCAAGCCCTTTCTGACAGTATTTCTCCTCTCCTTCCAAGATACTCTTTATACAAAAAATTCTCATAAACCACCATGGAGGTAGTTGCATACCACTAGGTCTGCAGCAGTCTCTGCACACACAAGGTCCATGTCCTCTACTCCCGAGCTAGGGCTGAGAAACGTGAGAGAGAGGAGAGTCTGCTAGACCCTTCCTGATTTTTTTCAGATGACATAGGAGTCTCTGAGGTTGGTTATAAAGTCTAAACTGCTGGTGCTACTGGAGCACTGAAAGCTTAAGGGGTGGACTGGGGATTACGCAGAGGTTCCCTGGCTCTGTGGGCAAAAAAACCCAAGATGGCACTTGCTCAACACACAAGGTTTGATCATAGCAAAATGAAGCTCAGCTCTCAAAATAGCAGCCTGAAGCAGCCTACCCTCTCCCCCACCAGGCAGCCTTCCTGAACATGCATACAAGATGCTCAGCACCCACCACCTATTGCAGCAGGACCAGGTCTCACGGCCAAGGAGGCTCTTCAGAAAGGATCTGGAGGTTATCAAGGCCACAGCTGGAGCCTGGCATCGCAGGAACGTGGCTGCTGCTGGGATGATGGTCCCCTCTGAAGCCCACAGGGAGGCCAGGGCAAGGCTCTGCTAGTCTTCCCCAGTTCACTCCCCAATGAGTGGTGACCGCCCGCAAGACCCTCCAGCTTAGGGAAAGATTTCTGGTATTAAGGATGCCAGCAGATGTCCTTTCCGAGCCTGTGCTGAGCCTTTTGGCTAGGTAACATAYCTGGCTGATTTTACATGCCTACTTCCGAACTCATCTTTAAAATGAAGATGTTCTTTTGTCGTTCTCATCTGAGAAAATCCTCTCCCGCCAGGTCCTGTCTGGCTTTCACATCAAATAATCTTCTTGCAAACAGGTTTAACTTTCTGACTCTTCTCTTCAGTTTGACAGGTAAAACTGTATTGAACAGTAGGTGAAAAAAACTGTTTTAGGGGCAATTAGTCTGCAAGAATAATTACCTAGAGAGTCCATACAATCGAAAAAGATTTCAGCTATTTTAATCTTGGTTCTGTTAACCCTGACTATGATCAAGGACTGAAAAGAATCTAGCTTCCTCGTTGCTGTCTGAATCCCCTATGGCCTGCACTATATATAATAAGGCTGCTTTGGTTTTGCAATGCCTGCCATTTCCTCACTATTTGGGCATACATGGTAAACAACATGAGTCTGCACAAGCAGAATTTTTACCTAGTCAGTACATCATCAAGCTAGATTTTTCTAGATATAAATTATTATATAGAATATTGAATTTATCACTGGAGTAAATCAGAAGATTTTTTTGTCTGGGAAAAGAATGGTAACAGAAGTTATCTAGAGTCACAATATCAAATTCATCTTTCTTACCACAGAACCTGAGAAAGAATCACTACATTTCCTCTGTACAGTACCACCACACTCTAGCACTTCTTTTCTAACAAATAGAGACGTGGAGCATGCAGACAGGATGGCTGCGGTCTTAAAAACTACATAGATTCCTAATYGCAAAATCAGCACTCCTCATGGGTACACGAGGCCTGTGAGGAAAGAGTGATTTTCTTTTAGTTTCATAGCTAAAATCTGGCTGTGGCCCTAATTCGGGCCAACCTTGTAGCTGCCAGGAGGCTCCGGTGCCTCCTGCGCCCGAAGCCCTGGGATCCGCGGTGGCCCCAGCTACCTGCAGTACACACCGACGGGCAGAGCAGAGCCCTCCTGGAATGGAGCCTGCCCACAAGCTCACCCTGCCCTGSGGCAGCGGGAGCGGAAGCCACTAGGAGGGCCAGGGAGCCTCCAGGAGAGGACCAGGCTTTGCCACCAGCAGATGCTCTGGACCCACRGACACAGGCACGTTCCTAAAGAAAAGATGAGGAAAGATGAGAAAATTGCCTTCTTACTTGGATGTTCCTCTTCACCTTCAAGGTCAGGCTGGGCAGCCAGTGGGAGATGAATTTAGAAGTTTACAGTGCARATGATCAGCAGGACTGGGGTTTACGGCAACCTTAAGTTGCCCCTTATTAAGAAGACAGAGTTGCACAGCAAAGAACACAGATTTCCCAGATCCCAGGCTAATACCATGCCGTCACATCACCGGCTTTAGTCTTTAATCATCCCAGGTACAGCACTCCCACTGATATCAGCACAGGTTTTACGTTCTTGCAAAATCAGCATCTTTTTACAGCAAAATCCTTCAGTCAGCTTTAGTGGGAACTGGGTGGCAAAAACACAGTGAAAAATTCCAGGCAGGTCTGAYGCAAAATTAAAAAATGCAATAGTACTCAGCAGAGACCTATGAATACACTGCAGAACCACACAGCAGGAAATACAATCTTTGTTTTTGAGTCAAGGGGTATGTACATACATRCATATAAATACACTCTAAAAAAATGCAATACTCATTGATGGATTGAAAACAAAGACTTCCTACGTGTCCACACTGCAGTCCTGTGTACAAACACAAGGCTCCTGAATTTGGGTAATAAACACTAGGAGGAAATGTTTACATCCATACRTCTTTTACTGAACATGTTCTAAAACATCCCTTTAAACACCCTGAACACAGAGCACTGGCTTTATGAAAGTAAATGCGGTTTTGTATGTAGTAAGCTATGAACTCACCACGTGCCAGCTCCTCTGCGGCATTTGCCTGTGTACCCTATTGGAAAAAAAAGACGGTTATCTGAGATAATGAGAAGTTGCTAYCATCGAACTCCAAAGAAGGAAAATGAAGATCTCTTTAATTAAGGTTATCAAGTTACCTTGCACTGTCTGTCCTTCCCTGCAGATAGAAAGTGGTACTCAGGGATTGGTTGATATATGGGATCCTTAGGGCAATTTGCTCATGCATCCAAAGCCTGACTTTTCCCTGTTTAAGCTGTACCACCTTTTCAAGGTGTCTTGCTCCCCAACACTGGCTTCCTCGCACGTTTGGCCCACAAGCGGTGCCCAACATGGAAACACAACACCTCGGTCGCTCCTTGCTTGGGAGGGACATTAGCACCTGTGATGATAGTTTCTCTCTTCGCAGTGTCTCTCTGCTGGGACTGACACTTCAATTAGCTGTCACAAAACCCTTCCCAGCATTTGGGGACATGACATTAGAGGGAACATCCATGCTCATGCAGCGAATGAGCAATGCAGATGCAAACAGAACTCATTTTGGGGGAGCAATAGGAGTGAAAATATATTCAGTCCTGAGGGGGAAAAGAGAAAATGTTTTCTGCTTTTGATCTTTGTGGCTCATGGTGGTATTTTTCAAGACTTAGTCAACAAGGCCCTTACCTGGTCCAAACTCTTGTAGGGAGGGGCCTGAACAGCCTCCTTTCTCACCGCTGCAGGGAGCCCTGGGGAGGGAAGTGTGGCCTCCTCCCTGCTGCAGGGCAGCATGCTCCCCTCCTCTCTGTGAAACTCTGCATGAATCCAAGTAACTCCCTGGAATTTGGTTATAGTTAATTTCCTACATCATTTTGTCTTCACAGGAGCTCGGGGTAGTATAAACCTAGCTTCAATACAGTACAAATTTTTACCACTTGGAATGGGCAGCAATTCTCCCCTTGGGAGAAAAGCTGGAGACCCATCACCTCACTGAGACCCAAAGACACTACAAGGTTGTCAATACAGTCAAAGCATCAAAGAGAACTCATCAAAGGTAACAAGAATGCTAAGAAAGGTCTTTTTTTGGCAGGCAGGACCTGTGGAGTGGAGTTACGAAGGGCTCCTGTGGGGTAATGAGGAGGAGGATGCTCAGATGTATTTCTCTCCTCCTGGCAGCTGTAAAGACACTGGCTCTCTCCTAGCCCCTTATGGTGCAAACCTGGAAGAGATCTGGACACTCCTGGACGCAGACAGATCATGAAGCAATAGGTGGGCGAGACCACAAAACTGACAACTCCCCAAAAAAGCAAAGCAGTGCTTTTCACTTCTACATTTTCATATTTACTAAGATATAACCTTATTTCTTGGAAAACATCTTTTAYTATATGAATCATTCTTGTGGGTAGAAAAAGTCTTTTTCCTACAAGGAAATCAAAAAGCCTTCCAAAAACGCATGCTTTTTTCTAGATTTTATTTTTAGGAGGATGAAAAGCTCTAAAACTTATTTGGAATTCAGTTTTTCCTCTGCASTTGCTCAGTCCTGGTAGGAGCTGTAGATATTTGAGTTTGGAACACAGATATTTTCAAATTTACTCTCAGTATGACAATGATTATGTAGCCCATTGAGATGGAGTGGAGTGATTTAGTGTTTTGGAGGTATCTATCTGTCATGTTTGATGAATGYATTTGGTGATACAAGGCAATGAAAATGCGAGATTTCCAGCCAGTGAGAGATAAAGGAAGCCAGCTGATACGTAGGTTTATGGCAGTGGCTATATAAGGTTAGAAAAATTTTATTTGTTTCACATTTACAGTTTTAGAGGAAAATGAGAAGCAAGATATTCTTCAGCTGGCTCTCCAAGATGGAGCTAGGCTGTGTAGACATTTCTAACGTTTTGACAAAACTTAGTTGGAAAGCTAACCAATATTTACTCTTAGCTTTCTTGTCTTCTTTGCTTCCCATTTGTCATTGCTTATCTCTTACTTACATTACCTTTGGGAATAAATTCATTTTGTCCCTGCTTGTACAACACCTGTCATAGCCTGGTCCTGAGTCATGGGTACTGCACTTAGATGTATATAAATATAAATAATACACACCACCATGTGCCTTCCCTGGCACAGCAATGAGACAGCCCCTGATGTGGACACGATCTGTGAAACCTCAGGACTAGCTCAGAATTACTCCAGCATTCAGATTTCTCAAAAGAGTCACAGAAATACTTTGTTTTCCCCTTTGCCTGATTCAGAGCACATTAAAAGTTTGATATGACGCCAACTGGAGTCAATGGGAAAACTGCCTTTAGATTGGGTCCAAATTACAAGCTTTTTCTCAGACAAAATGAGTCAAAATGGAGTTCTCTGAGTAAATGAGACATGCTTTGTCTATGAAGGAGCCAAGAAATGCCTTGTAACATTAGCTGCTTAATTTCTGTACTGCAGTAACCAATCTTTGCTGAAAATTCATAGCAATTACAATTTTATGCATAAAGCCAGCTCAGAAATTTCATTAACATCCAGATAGGATCCAAAACTTTATGTTTCACTTTAGTTTAAAGTCCATAGATTTAAAAGGGTTCTTATAAAAACAAGGTATTTGGAAGTGTGTTTTGTATTACATCACCGTAAACAAATTATCTCACTCTGTAAAGCATGTTTTGAAACACAGGATACCAGGAAGAGTGGTTTGGGAATTCAGTTTGTTTTTTGTGTCATTATTGAATCACTGATAGATGTCAGAGAACTGGAGAGGCCCTTATCAAATGTGGGGTAATGGAGGCAACCACCTGCTCAGAAGCACCCTTCCCCCTTTGACAGAACCATCTCCAGCTCACAGAAGCCATCACTACTACAGTAACAACTGGGAAAGACATAACAAAGACGTAAATCCTGGTGGCTTTCTGTCAGGCCTCTGTTCTGCAGTAAGCTATAGCAATTCAGSAGGAAACAGCCTGAGAGTGGTGATCTCCATGGATTTTGGAGTCACCTCTATATCCACTTTTGCACATGTGCRTGCAGGCACCGCAGGCTGCAGTGGTGACACAGAGGGCAAGAGTAATAAGGAACACACATTGCCAGAGGCGACAAGCCCACGGGGGACAAGTGCCTCACAGAAAACTGCTACGTTTTCACTACCGTCACCAGTTTCCTACAAAGTTATATTCTGTGGCAATGGTATAATCATAATACTTCAAACACAGAAGTTATTCACCTCGTACACATCTTTTAGGGRGTCAAAAGCAGTTTTCTCCTGCTGTCTTCCAGCCCTTGGTTCTGACAGAGTGCCTAAAGCTAGTGGATCTGCTTCCAGAAGAAACCTAGACCCGAAGCTCTGCATATGTGAAAGATGCCAGGTTGTATTTTTCAAAAATTGGATTGTAAAAACTTCTACGTTCTGGCCAAACGTCAAGTCAGATAATTGCAGTGTGCCTGTCCAAATTCCCCCTCCTAGTTTCCCTAGCACGTTATCCATCACCGCCCGGTCTAAGCAGTTGTCTTGCAGAGTTATATGCTTTTAACACCAGAGGAAGCTGACTTCAGTACTGAATGGGCCATATTTCAGTTTGACAAATTCGTAAATCCTTCTGGGATCCCATCAAATGAAAAGCACGATGTGAATACAGGCTATCATTTCACAAAGTCAACACAGCCGTTTGTGGTGTAAGGTGCTATTCAAGGCTGAGCACTGGATGCARAATATTTAATGTGATGATTAGCTTAATTGTGCTCCAGTCTCTTATTCATTCGGACTGTGATTAGTCAGAACACTCCAATTCAGAGTTTGATGAAGTTGCTGTTATGACGGGAGGTATTTGTCATGTTAAACCAGGAGATTTATATGCAGCCATATATTAATGGAAAGCTTGTCGAGAAGTATTGTGAGCCTAACAAGTCCTTTCATTTCTCAGCTGATGCACTTACTATAAATGCCAACTTCCATGCAGAAGATCCACTGAAAACTAAAGTGCGCTGAAACTCATCTTTACCAGGTAACTACTTCTGATATAAGAAGCCTGCAACAGCAATCAGTGAGATCGTTTTTAAAATTTAGTAAGTCTGACCTACCAAAATGACAGCCTTCTTCAAAAAAAGTGTGCTAGAAAGTGTTCCGGTTTTCGTCTTCTCTATTATTACTTCCTTTGAGTTTTGGCAAATACTACATATACATTGATTCATAAAATACTGAGCCTTAAAGTGAGGTGATTACTGTTGGTCTCCAAGTCCAACTCCATTCCCAATCCCTCTCAATTTCACTTTCTTGTCCTAAGAAGTAAAGACTGCTTTGAGCTCACAGAGCTGTGTTTCTAATGGGACAATGTAGCAATTTACCTACCTGACCATAACTAAAAACATGGCCCTGTGGAAGCCAGATCATGCCCAGCCGAGGAGTTCCACTTCACCGCAGTGCATCTTCTCCACGAGCAGCCCTGTGAGGTCAAGGGGACAAACACCTCCCTGGAAGGAAAGGTGACAGAATCAGGTCTATAAGAAACACTACAGTATTTGTACTGTACATATCGGTTACTGTCTTAGGATAAAYGGTAGAATTTGCAAGTCCAGAACGTGTGATTTGTAAACGTGGTCGTTCTTACTGCGTGCGGAGCTACGAAGATGGCACACAAACCAGCACAGCTCTTCTTCCCCACACGTAGCCACAAAACCACGTGACTGTGCTGATCTCACACACCATACTAACCTGGTGCCTCTTCTGGTTAGAAGCCCAGAATCTCACAGGTTAGATGTTGCTTAGGCAAAATGAAGGGAAATTAAGGAAACCACTGCTGCAGACTAGAGAGAAAAACAGTGCTTACTTCATAGGGGGACATCTGTAAGTAAAATCAGATGGAATAATGCTAGTTGGTCTTTCTGAAACATTTTACTCTCTAGCTTGCAGGCAAAAATACCCCATATTATAACTGATAYCTCATTTCACCTTAGGTTATTTAGGGCTTCTAAACAAAACTTATTCCATTCACATTTTGTAAAAGAAAACTACTTTCTCTTCAGCGAGGAAGAAGTATGTGCTGCTATCAGAACTTCAACTCAAATTGAAGCTAAGCTTTCACTCAACAAAACCAGTTTTAGACATCCTAGAGCATCAATACACAGTAATACAACAAATGGATTGATTTTGCTCACTGCTCTATGTTGGGTAAAAATTATTTGATTATGTATTTAGCTACTAATGGAAACTCATTAGCAGAACTTCATTTCATGCCTGTTTGCACCTGCAACCTATTTCTTCTTGTTCAAAGGATTGTTTCATTTAAGTTGAATGATACAAATTCCTTCTTGCATATAGACTGATAAGAATCAGCCAAAATTCAGTATATGATCTGTGTGTCTGTGTATATATATATATATATATATACACACACACAGTGTATATATATATATATATATATTCAGTATATATATGTAGCTCAGGAACATCATTTTTACAATAGCATTATTAAAGCAACAAATATCTGGTAATTTGTTATCATTTATTACTGTGCATATTGATGTTAAAACTTACCTYTTACATTACTGGTTGATTTTGTTTACCTTTGCCAGTGACACCCCTTGGCGTCTACCCTCTCTTTATCAGGTTAAYGCAGCTTTAACATCAGTGCAGTCATCTTTTTAGCTGTTCCTGATTTTTAAACCATCACCTACAGCCCTACTGATCTGTTTCAACTGTGCTTAACTTTGATTCATGTTGCATGTTTTGTGGCTGTTATTTTGCACTCCAAATTGCAAAACAAGTGGAAGTAGCTGCTGCTATAGCAGGAGTTTATTTCGATTGTATTTACCCCCAGTTTGGCTTTTCTAACTCTGCGCTAAGAATAGCTTTGGCAGAGCAGCGGGGTTGGGCTGGAGGTCTGAGCCTCAGCTCACACTTTCTCATGCAAGCCCACGGGCCTGCAGGAGTCGAGAAAATGTCAGCAGTTCCACTGGGGCTCAGGCTCACTGAAACTGTTTGTATGGGGAAGGACACCAGCACTACATCACTGTAATAACCATCATACTACTAATAATCACAGTAATCATCATTGTTGTTCAATAAAACTAATAAAACATAGGCTCAATGGTCACTTGTTTTATTTGGAGGGACACATCRTTACTTATTTCAGAATAAAATGTTACTGTAACACAAAGCAAACCTAGCTACTGGGCCATCTTGTAATTTTTATAGTTTTTTAAAACAATATAGATTATCCGTACTCTAAAACATAAAGATCAGAGGAGTATATTTTTGGCCTTAACGATTTAGGTAAGAAAATGAGCCTAGTGAATGCAACTAAACCAAAAGGAGAATCTCCAGTGTTTTAAAAGGAGACAGGAACAGACYTGGTATTTGGAGTAGGACCAAAGGAAGTCAGCCGCTCATGCCTGAGTACACAGGGCTTCCAGCTGGCAGAAGAAATCAACAGCAGTGTCAGCACTAACCTCCGTGGTGGCACTGAAGAGACGGGAGGGTTGCAAGGAAGCACATTTGTACACTGACAGTTTCAGGCAACAGAGAAAAGCCACCAAGCTCACAATGTTCTGCACAGGGTAGGCATCACCACATGCACCACAAACCAGAGGGCTTACCAGCTAATCGGGTTCTTGTTCTGAGAAGCTAGTGCTTAAAGGCATCTTGGAAGTTACCTGGCAAAGTAGGGAGAGTTGGGCTGAAAACATCTATTGTTATGTAGCACCCAGCTCCTGTCGCCAAGACCTCCTGGTCCGCAGGAGCGCAGAACTGGCTGCACAGGCTCACAGACCTGGTGTGGGTCCGACTCCCAACYTCACACAGACATGTTCTGAGAAAAATGGAAAAGATTTTTCAGTGAGTATGTATGGAATGAGGTGCTAYGTTAGGAAATGTTTTCAGAACAACTTCAACTAGTGATAATGATAGAAAAGGAGGCAGCTGGCCAGGGACTACTTTTTCCGTTATGACGGAGATGCATCTCATCATGATTTCTCCAAGTATAGAGAGTGAAGCATTCCTAGTTTTAGCATCACCTCCCTGTCTCTCTTGCTTAGCAAGCTGATACACTTCTGAGGATAATGAATGGCCAGTGCAAAAATGTGCTCCTGCCCCTTCTTCTTCCTATTGATTTTCAGGTCTTTGATGTAAACAGTCATGACCTAGATACTGTAGCACGAGYTACATTAGTAACAGACCTAGTTTTGCTCATAACAATTTCCACTGGCTTCTATAGGGACAGGACCGGGCTTACTGTCTTGTCTTCCATCAACTGAGCCAAATCAAGAGAGAAAAACAGTATCACTGTATCATAGTAACCAGTACTAGGAATGCCAGTTTTGCACATTTTTTTAAACTGTGTTTATTACATATTTATATTTCTTAACCCATTTCATGTAGCCATAAAAAATACAAAACCAGCCAAACTAAAATGACAAGACATTGCTATGGCCACCTCATCATTAAAAGGGATAGACCACACAGCTCGTCACTGCTTGGAGCCTAGAGGGAACATGAAGTGRGACCTCAGCAGACAAGGGATGCACTGGAGAAACAGTGTGGCTTCCTCCTATCCCCATTTYTCCGAGACCTTCTCTCTTGAGCTGCAGCACCTCAGCTTCTGCTTTTGTCTTGGAGAAGACCCAAACAGCGAAAGGAGGAGCCCCCTCTGGACTCTGAGCTCACATCACATCCATCACTGATGTACTACCTTGTGCATAGCCAAAGGCTATGGCGGCCCCCCAGCGTCCGAGCCAACATCTCCTGTCAGTAACGAGCCTCGTAGCTCATCTTCCTGGCACGTTCGTACCACTGGGCCCTTCAAGGAGATGCAGTGCACAGAAACCAGGTTCCAGGTGCAGTGACCAGTGTGCAGTTTGCTCTAGTAAAGGCTGGCTCTACTTCAGTCTCCCTTTCAGTCACACTGCTGATTTCAGAGCYACCTGTGTCTTCCTTCTTGCTCTTTCACCTCCCTTTACTCTTGCTCATGGGAGATGGAAAACATGGCTAAACATAAACTAACTCACACACAAGAAAAAAGCAGAAGAGCAGACCCTACTTACGCACGCAGCACTCAGGCAAGCGTTCCCGAGKCACAGAGAGCGCTGAGCTGCACCACCGAATGCAGACAGTCTCCTGCTGTGGGAGCTGGAAGAAAGAAGTCTGGAGGTTAGACAGATAGGTGCAGGAGTAGCAGATGACCATAACTTTCACATCTGAAGCTGCTAGGCATTTTATTTTGGGGCTTTAAATTAAGAAAAACATCGTAGTTAGGGCAGAATCTGATCACAGTAATGACGTATTCTATTTTCATATTAAAATAGAGACACTTGTTCGACTTCAGCAGAATTATTCTGAATTGATCCTAATAYGAGAACTGAATCTGTTATCACTGGGTACTGTTACTGCCACTGCATGGGAAAAAATGTCAGTGCTGCACAAATACCTATGTTATCAACAAGCTTAATCTGCTGAGGGTCTGACTCTATTCCCCACCAAAGTAACTGAAAACAGATGCAGATTCAGATTGTGTTAGTTAAGTGCTCATGATCAATAAAAATCTATTTTGCAATTAAATAAAATATATGATTGTATGTGTGCTGTCTGCAAGCCAGAATACTTTGGAGGAAAACTGTATTCCAGAATATAAAGTTGTGTTGTTTTTGCTCTGCCTTTTGAATGAGCTTTACCAGCATGCAACTCCAGTCCTTGTGAACTCTGCAGATTAAATTTCTTTGCCGTAATGACCACTAGGAATTAGTGAAATGTTAATCWTCCCACCCGCTGTGTATGATTATACACTGGGCTAATCAACCTGATTACAAAATAAAGTAATTTCTGGTTTTATGGATATTTTCCATTGTTTTCTGCTTTAGTTCTTTTGAGGGAACTGTAAAATTTTTTACTCTGTATTTTAAAGCAGAAATAATAATTAAATTAAAATGTGTAAAGGGAAACAATGGAGGCTGATAGTAATTGCTTTACAACAGATACAGTAATTGATGCTCTGAGGATTTATTTCAAAGCATAGAAGTCAGATTAGAAACCTAGCTTTATCTGGATTTGGGCTGCTTTGATGAAGTCAGTGTATCATTGTGTCTTGATTTTYAGCTAAATTGTTTTTAACGAGAACGCTAATAACTACAGTAACACTAAATTGTTTTAGGGACACAAGAGGATAAAATGCAAGTTTTGCTTTTCAATYAAAGATGTAACCAGAAATGTGTCTCTTTTCTGCATGTACCCTGAAACAAGCTAAAGTGGGAAAAGAAGAAAATGCTCAAATGCTAAGCTAATCATAATTCCTGTGTAAAACATGTGTTTGAGCATACCTGTACTGAACTTCCACACAAAAAAAGAAAAAAAAGGAAAAAGGAAAAAGGAAAAAGGAAAAAGGAAAAAGGAAAAAGGAAAAAGGAAAAAGGAAAAAGGAAAAAGGAAAAAGGAAAAAGGAAA